>NW_026909177.1:8532600-8835600 GCF_033115175.1 Lepus europaeus
GCACTATATGGGAGTTCAGTAGCTCACGAGTTGGCAAACGCAGTATACAGCAGTGCTGTAGCCTGGGAGTAGAGAGAAGCAGTTTACAAGCGCTCTGTATGCTGAGTGTACAGAGCCATGGTTTGTGGGAGTTCTGCAGCCAGAGTGTAGCAGTTTTAGCTTAGGGCAGTTCTGTAACCTGGGTGTAGAGAGACACAGTATAACTGCGTTCTTTAGCCTGAGTTCAGGAGACCCGGTTAGAAGGAGTTCTGCAGCCTGAGTGTAGAGAATTGCTGTTAATGGTCATCCTGTATCCTTAGGGGAGAAGACACAAATTACAGGAGTTCTGCAGCTTGGGGTTAGGCATACGCCCTATATGGGAGTTCAGTAGCTCACGGTTGGCAGACGCAGTATACAGCAGTGCTGTAGCCTGGGAGTAGAGAGAAGCAGTTTACAAGAGTTCTGTATGCTGAGTGTAGAGAGACATGATTTGTGGGAGTTCTGCAGCCTGAGTGTAGGAGACCCAGCGTCTGGGGGTTTTGTGTAACCTGGGTGTGGAGAGACACAGTATACCCGCGTTCTGTAGCCTGAGTGCAGGAGACGCAGTTAGCGGTAGCTCTGTGGCTGGGGGTTAGGCTATGCACTATACGACAGTTCTGTATCCAAAGTGTAAGAATCACACTGTATGGGAGTGCTGTAGCCTGGGAAAGAGAGAAGCAGTTTACAAGAGTTCTGTATGCTGAGTGTGTAGAGCCATGGCTTGCGGGAGTTCTGTAGCTTGTGTGTAGAGAAGTGCTGTTAATGGGCATTTTGTAACTTTAGGTAAAAGACACAGCTTACGGGACTTCTGTAGCTTGGGGTTAGGCATACGCACTATATGGGAGTTCAGTAGCTCACGAGTTGGCAAACGCAGTATACAGCAGTGCTGTAGCCTGGGAGTAGAGAGAAGCAGTTTACAAGCGTTCTGTATGCTGAGTGTACAGAGCCATGGTTTGTGGGAGTTCTACAGCCAGAGTGTAGAAGTGGTAGCTTAGGGCAGTTCTGTAACCTGGGTGTAGAGAGACACAGTATAACTGCGTTCTTTAGCCTGAGTTCAGGAGACCCGGTTAGAAGGTGTTCTGTAGCCTGAGTATAAAGAAGTGCTGTTAATGGGAATTCTGTAACCTTAGGGTGGAAGACACAGCTTACAGGTGTTCTGCAGCTTGGGGTTAGGCATACGCACTATATGGGAGTCAGTAGCTCACGAGTTGGCAAACGCAGTATGCAGCAGTGCTGTAGCCTGGGAGTAGAGAGAAGCAGTTTACAAGAGCTCTGTATGCTGAGTGTACAGAGCCATGGTTTGTGGGAGTTCTGCAGCCTGAGTGTAGAAGTGGTAGCTTAGGGCAGTTCTGTAACCTGGGTGTAGAGAGATGCAGTATACCTGCATTCTGTAGCCTGAGTGCAGCAGACGCAGTTACCGAGAATTCTGTATCCTGAGTATAGAGAGGTGCTGTTAATGGCGTTCTGTAACATTTGGGCGGAAGAGTCAGCTTATGGGAGTTCTGTAGCTTGGGGTTAGGCATACGCACTATATGGGAGTTCAGTAGCTCACGAGTAGGCAGACGCCATATACAGCATTGCTGTAGCCTGGGTGTAGAGAGAAGCAGTTTACAAGAGCTCTGTATGCTGAGTGTAGAGAGCCATGGTTTGTGGGAGTTCTGCAGCCAGAATGTAGCAGTTTTAGCTTAGGGCAGTTCTGTAACCTGGGTGTAGAGAGATGCAGTATACCTGCGTTCTTTAGCCTGAGTTCAGGAGACCCGGTTAGAAGGAGTTCTGTAGCCTGAGTATAAAGAAGTGCTGTTAATGGGCATTCTGTAACCTTAGGGTGGAAGACACAGCTTACAGGTGTTCTGCAGCTTGGGGTTAGGCATACGCACTATATGGGAGTTCAGTAGCTCACGAGTTGGCAGACGTAGTATACAGCATTGCTGTAGCCTGGGAGTAGAGAGAAGCAGTTTACAAGAGCTCTGTATGCTGAGTGTAGAGAGACATGATTTGTGGGAGTTCTGCAGCCTGAGTGTAGGAGACCCAGCGTCTGGGAGTTGTGTAACCTGGGTGTGGAGAGACACAGTATACCTGCGTTCTGTAGCCTGAGTGAAAGATACGCAGTTAGCAGTAGTTCTGTGGCTTGGGGTTAGGCCTATGCACTATACAGCAGTTCTGTAACCAAGGTGTATGAAACACACTGTATGGGAGTGCTGTAGCCGAGGAGCAGAGAGAAGCAGTTTACAAGAGTTCTGTATGCTGAGTGTAGAGAGCCATGGTTTGTGGGAGTTCTGCAGCCAGAGTGTAGCAGTTTTAGCTTAGGGCAGTTCTGTAACCTGGGTGTAGAGAGATGCAGTATACCTGCGTTCTTTAGCCTGAGTTCAGGAGACCCGGTTAGAAGGAGTTCTGTAGCCTGAGTATAAAGAAGTGCTGTTAATGGGCATTCTGTAACCTTAGGGTGGAAGACACAGCTTACAGGTGTTCTGCAGCTTGGGGTTAGGCATACGCACTATATGGGAGTTCAGTAGCTCACGAGTTGGCAGAGGTAGTATACAGCATTGCTGTAGCCTGGGAGTAGAGAGAAGCAGTTTACAAGAGCTCTGTATGCTGAGTGTAGAGAGACATGAATTGTGGGAGCACTGCAGCTTGAGTGTAGGAGACCCAGCGACTGGGAGTTGTGTAACCTGGGTGTGGAGAGACACAGTGTACCTGCGTTCTGTAGCCTGAGTGCAAGAGACGCAGTTAGCAGTAGTTCTGTGGCTTGGGGTTAGGCCTATGCACTATACAGCAGTTCTGTAACCAAGGTGTATGAAACACACTGTATGGGACTGCTGTAGCCTGGGAGTAGAGAGAAGCAATTTACAAGAGTTCTGTATGCTGAGTGTAGAGAGCCATGGTTTTTGAGAGTTCTGCAGCCTGAGTGTAGCAGTTTTAGCTTAGGGCAGTTCTGTAACCTGGGTGAAGAGAGACACTGTATACGTGCGTTCTGTAGCCTGAGTGCAACAGATGCAGTTAGTGAAAATTCTGTATCCTGAATGTAGAGAGGCACTGTTAATGGGCGTTCTGTAACCTTTGGTTGGAAGACACAGCTTATAGGGGTTCTGTAGCTTGGGGTTAGGCATATGCACTATATGGGAGTTCAGTAGCTCACGAGATGGCAAACGCAGTATACAGCAGTGCTGTAGCCAGGGAGTAGAGAGAAGCAGTTTACAAGAGTTCTGTATGCTGAGTGTATAGAGCCATGGCTTGCGGGAGTTCTGTAGCTTGAGTGTAGAGAAGTGCTGTTAATGGACATTTTGTAACTTTAGGTAAAAGACACAGCTTGTGGGAGTTCTGTAGCTTGGGTTAGGCATACGCACTATATGGGAGTTTAGTAGCTCACGAATTGGCAGACGCAGTATACAGCAGTGCTGTAGCCTTGGAGTAGAGAGAAGCAGTTTACAATAGTTCTGTATCCTGAGTGTACAGAGCCATGGCTTGCGGGAGTTCTGTAGCTTGAGTGTAGAGAAGTGCTGTTAATGGGCATTTTGTAACTTTAGGTAAAAGACACAGCTTACGGGAGATCTGTAGCTTGGGGTTAGGCATACGCACTATATGGGAGTTAAGTAGCTCACGAGTTGGAAAACGCTGTATACAGCAGTGCGGTAGCCTGGGAGTAGAGAGAAGCAATTTACAAGCGTTCTGTATGCTGAGTGTACAGAGCCATGTTTTGTGGGAGTTCTGCAGCAAGAGTGTAGAAGTGGTAGCTTAGGGTAGTTCTGTAACCTGGGTGTAGAGAGATGCAGTATAACTGCGTTCTTTAGCCTGAGTGCAGCAGACGCAGTTACCGACAATTCTGTATCATGAGTATAAAGAAGTGCTGTTAATGGGCATTCTGTAACCTTAGGGTGGAAGACACAGCTTACAGGTGTTCTGCAGGTTGGGGTTAGGCATACGCACTATATGGGAGTTCAGTAGCTCATGAGTTGGCAGACGCAGTATACAGCAGTGCTGTAGCCTGGGAGTAGAGAGAAGCAGTTTACAAGCGTTCTGTATGCTGAGTGTACAGAGCCATGGTTTGTGGGAGTTCTGCAGCCAGAGTGTAGCAGTTTTAGCTTAGGGCAGTTCTGCAACCTGGGTGTAGAGAGACACAGTATAACTGCGTTCTTTAGCCTCTGTTCAGGAGACCCGGTTAGAAGGAGTTCTGTAGCCTGAGTATAAAGAAGTGCTGTTAATGGGCATTCTGTAACCTTAGGGTGGAAGACACAGCTTAGAGGTGTTCTGCAGCTTGGGGTAAGGCATACGCACTATATGGGAGTCAGTAGCTCACGAGTTGGCAAACACAGTATGCAGCAGTGCTGTAGCCTGGGAGTAGAGAGAAGCAGTTTACAAGAGCTCTGTATGCTGAGTGTACAGAGCCATGGTTTGTGGGAGTTCTGCATCCAGAGTGTAGAAGTGGTAGCTTAGGGCAGTTCTGTAACCTGGGCGTAGAGAGATGCAGTATACCTGCGTTCTGTAGCCTGAGTGCAGCAGACGCAGTTACCGAGAATTCTGTATCCTGAATGTAGAGAGGCGCTGTAAGTGGGCATTCTGTAAGCTTTGAATGGAAGACACAGCTTATGGGAGTTCTGTAGCTTGCTGTTAGGCATACGCACTATATGGAAGTTCAGTAGCTCACGAGTTGGCAAACGCAGTATACAGCAGTGCTGTAGCCTGGGAGTAGAGAGAAGCAGTTTACAAGAGTTCTGTATCCTGAGTGTACAGAGCCATGGTTTGTGGGAGTTCTGCAGCCAGAGTGTAGAAGTGGCAGCTTAGGGCAGTTCTGTAACCTGGGTGTAGAGAGATGCAGTATACCTGCATTCTGTAGCCTGAGTGCAACATACGCAGTTACCGAGAATTCTGTATCCTGAGTATAAAGAAGTGCTGTTAATGGGCATTCTGTAACCTTAGGGTGGAAGACACAGCTTACAGGTGTTCTGCAGCTTGGGGATAGGCATACGCGCTATATGGGAGTTCAGTAGCTAACGAGTTGGCAGACGCAATATACAGCAGTGCTGTAGCCTGGGAGTAGAGAGAAGCAGTTTACAAGAGTTCTGTATGCTGAGTGTATAGAGCCATGGCTTGCGGGAGTTCTGTAGCTTGTGTGTAGAGAAGTGCTGTTAATGGGCATTTTGTAACTTTAGGTAAAAGACACAGCTTACGGGAGTTCTGTAGCTTGGGGTTAGGCATACGCACTATATGGGAGTTAAGTAGCTCACGAGTTGGCAGACGCCGTCTACAGCAGTGCTGTACCCTAGGAGTAGAGAGAAGCAGTTTACAAGAGCTCTGTATGCTGAGTGTAGAGAGACGTGATTTGTGGGAGTTCTACAGCCTGAGTGTAGGAGACCCAACATCTGGGAGTTGTGTAACCTCGGTGTGGAGAGACACAGTATACCTGCGTTCTGTAGCCTTAGTGCAAGAGACGCAGTTAGCAGTAGTTCTGTGGCTTGGGGTTAGGCCTACGCACTATACAGCAGTTCTGTAACCAAGGTGTATGAAACACACTGTATGGGACTGCTGTAGCTTGGGAGCAGAGAGAAGCAGTTTACAAGAGTTCTGTATGCTGAGTGTATAGAGCCATGGCTTGCGGGAGTTCTGTAGCTTGTGTGTAGAGAAGTGCTGTTAATGGGCATTTTGTAACTTTAGGTAAAAGACACAGCTTACGGGACTTCTGTAGCTTGGGGTTAGGCATACGCACTATATGGGAGCTCGGTAGCTCACGAGTTGGCAAACACAGTATACAGCAGTGCTGTAGCCTGGGAGTAGAGAGAAGCAGTTTACAAGTGTTCTGTATGCTGAGTGTACAGAGCCATGGTTTGTGGGAGTTCTGCAGCCAGAATGTAGAATTGGTAGCTTGGAGCAGTTCTGTAACCTGGGTGAAGAGAGACACTGTATACGTGCGTTCTGTAGCCTGAGGGCAGCAGATGCAGTTAGCGAGAATTCTGTATCCTGAATGTAAAGAGGCACTGTTAATGGGCGTTCTGTAACCTTTGGTTGGAAGACACAGCTTATGGGAGTTCTGTAGCTTGGGGTTAGGCATACGCACTATATGGGAGTTCAGTAGCTCACGAGTTGGCAAACGCAGTATACAGCAGTGCTGTAGCCTGGGAGTAGAGAGAAGCAGTTTACAAGCGTTCTGTATGCTGAGTGTACAGAGCCATGGTTTGTGGGAGTTCTGCAGCCAGAGTATAGAAGTGGTAGCTTAGGGCAGTTCTGTAACCTGGGTGTAGAGAGATGCAGTACACTTGCGTTCTGTAGCCTGAGTGCAGGAGATGCTCTAAGCGGTAGTTCTGTGGCTTGGGGTTAGGCCACGCACTATACTGCAATTCTGTAACCGAGGTGTATGAAACACACTGTATGGGACTGCTGTAGCCTGGGAGTAGAGAGAAGCAGTTTACAAGAGCTCTGTATGCTGAGTGTACAGAGCCATGGTTTGTGGGAGTTCTGCAGCCAGAATGTAGAAGTGGTAGCGTAGGGCAGTTCTGTAACCTGGGTGTAGAGAGATGCAGTATACCTGCATTCTGTAGCCTGAGTGCAGCAGACGCAGTTACCGAGAATTCTGTATCCTGAGTGTAGAGAGGCGCTGTTAATGGCGTTCTGTAACATTTCGGCGGAAGAGTTAGCTTATGGGAGTTCTGTAGCTTGGGGTTAGGCATACGCACTACATGGGAGTTCAGTAGCTCACGAGTTGGCAGACACAGTATACAGCAGTGCTGTACCTAGGAGTAGAGAGAAGCAGTTTACAAGAGTTCTGTATGCTGACTGTAGAGAGCCATGGTGTGTGGGAGTTCTGCAGCCTTACTGTAGGAGATGCAGCGTTTGGGAGTTCTGTAACCTCGGTGTGGAGAGACACAGTATACCTTCATTCTGTAGCCTGAGTGCAGGAGACGCAGTTAGCGGTAGCTCTGTGGCTGGGGGTTAGGCCTATGCACTATACAGCAGTTCTGTAACCAAGGTGTATGAAACACACTGTATGGGAGTGCTGTAGCCTAGGAGCAGAGAGAAGCAGTTTACAAGAGTTCTGTATGCTGAGTGTATAGAGCCATGGCTTGCGGGAATTCTGTATTTTGAGTGTAGAGAAGTACTGTTAATGGGCATTTTGTATCTTTAGGTAAAAGACACAGCTTACGGGACTTCTGTAGCTTGGGGTTAGGCATACGCACTATATGGGAGTTCAGTAGCTCACGAGTTGGCAAACACAGTATACAGCAGTGCTGTAGCCTGGGAGTAGAGAGAAGCAGTTTACAAGCGTTCTGTATGCTGAGTGTACAGAACCATGGTTTGTGGGAGTTCTGCAGCCTGAGTGTAGCAGTTTTAGCTTAGGGCAGTTCTGTAACCTGGGTGTAGAGAGACACAGTATAACTGCGTTGTTTAGCCTGAGTTCAGGAGACCCGGTTAGAAGGAGTTCTGTAGCCTGAGTATAAAGAAGTGCTGTTAATGGGCATTCTGTAACCTTAGGGTGGAAGACACAGCTTACAGGTGTTCTGCAGCTTGGGGTTAGGCATACGCACTATATGGGAGTTCAGTAGCTCACGAGTTGGCAAACGCAGTATACAGCAGCGCTTGTAGCCTGGGAGTAGAGAGAAGCAGTTTACAAGAGCTCTGTATGCTGAGTGTAGAGAGACGTGATTTGTGGGAGTTCTGCAGCCTGAGTGTAGGAGACCCAGCGTCTGGGAGTTGTGTAACCTGGGTGTGGAGAGACACAGTATATCTTCAGTCTGTAGCCTGAGTGCAAGAGACGCAGTTAGCAGTAGTTCTGTGGCTGGGGGTTAGGCCACGCACTATACAGCAGTTCTGTAACCAAGGTGTATGAAACACACTGTATGGGAGCGCTGTAGCCTAGGAGCAGAGAGAAGCAGTTTACAAGAGTTCTGTATGCTGAGTGTATAGAGCCATGGCTTGCGGGAGTTCTGTAGCTTGAGTGTAGAGAAGTGCTGTTAATGGGCATTTTGTAACTTTAGGTAAAAGACACAGCTTACGGGAGTTCTGTAGCTTGGGTAAGGCATACGCACTATATGGGAGTTCAGTAGCTCATGGTTGGCAGACGCCATCTACAGCAGTGCTGTAGCCTGGGAATAGAAAGAAGCAGTTTACAAGAGTTCTGTATGCTAAGTGTAGAGAGCCATGGTTTGCGGGAGTATTGCACCTGAGTGTAGAAATGGTAGCTTAGGGCAGTTCTGTATCCTGGGTGTAGAGAGATGCAGTATACCTGCGTTCTGTAGACTGAGTGCAGGAGATGCTCTTAGCGGTAGTTCTGTGGCTTGGGGTTAGGCCACGCACTATACAGCAGTTTTGTAACCAAGGTGTATGAAACACACTGTATGGGAGTGCTGTAGCCTGGGAGCAGAGAGAAGCAGTTTACAAGAGTTCTGTATGCTGAGTGTATAGAGCCATGGCTTGCGGGAGTTCTGTAGCTTGAGTGTAGAGAAGTGCTGTTAATGGGCATTTTGTAACTTTAGGTAAAAGACACAGCTTACGGGACTTCTGTAGCTTGGGGTTAGGCATACGCACTATATGGGAGTTCAGTAGCTCACGAGTTGGCAAACGCAGTATACAGCAGTGCTGTAGCCTGGGAGTAGAGAGAAGCAGTTTACAAGAGTTCTGTATGCTGAGTGCACAGAGCCAGGGTTTGTGGGAGTTCTGCATCCAGAGTGTAGAAGTGGTAGCTTAGGGCAGTTCTGTAACCTGGGTGTAGAGAGATGCAGTATACCTGTGTTCTGTAGCCTGAGTGCAGGAGATGTTGTTAGCGGTAGCTCTGTGGCTGGGGGTTAGGCCTATGCACTATACGGCATTTCTGTAACCAAAGTGTATGAAATACACTGTTTGGGACTGCTGTAGCCTGGGAGTAGACAGAAGCAGTTTACAAGAGTTCTGTATGCTGAGTGTACAGAGCCATGGTTTGTGGGAGTTCTGCAGCCAGAGTGTAGAAGTGGTAGCTTGGGGCAGTTCTGTAACCTGGGTGAAGAGAGACACTGTATACGTGCGTTCTGTAGCCTGAGTGCAGCAGATGCTGTTAGCGAAAATTCTGTATCCTGAATGTAGAGAGGCACTGTTAATGGGCGTTCTGTAACCTTTGGTTGGAAGACACAGCTTATGGGAGTTCTGTAGCTTGGGGTTAGGCATACGCACTATATGGGAGTTCAGTAGCTCACGAGTTGGCAAACGCAGTATACAGCTGTGCTGTAGCCTGGGAGTAGAGAGAAGCAGTTTACAAGCGTTCTGTATGCTGAGTGTACAGAGCCATGGTTTGTGGGAGTTCTACAGCCAGAGTGTAGAAGTGGTAGCTTAGGGCAGTTCTGTAACCTGGGTGTAGAGAGACACAGTATAACTGCGTTCTTTAGCCTGAGTTCAGGAGACCCGGTTAGAAGGAGTTCTGTAGCCTGAGTATAAAGAAGTGCTGTTAATGGGAATTCTGTAACCTTAGGGTGGAAGACACAGCTTACAGGTGTTCTGCAGCTTGGGGTTAGGCATACGCACTATATGGGAGTCAGTAGCTCACGAGTTGGCAAACGCAGTATGCAGCAGTGCTGTAGCCTGGGAGTAGAGAGAAGAAGTTTACCATAGCTCTGTATGCTGAGTGTACAGAGCCATGGTTTGTGGGAGTTCTGCAGCCTGAGTGTAGAAGTGGTAGCTTAGGGCAGTTCTGTAACCTGGGTGTAGAGAGATGCAGTATACCTGCATTCTGTAGCCTGAGTGCAGCAGACGCAGTTACCGAGAATTCTGTATCCTGAGTATAGAGAGGTGCTGTTAATGGCGTTCTGTAACATTTGGGCGGAAGAGTCAGCTTATGGGAGTTCAGTAGCTTGGGGTTAGGCATACGCACTATATGGGAGTTCAGTAGCTCACGAGTAGGCAGACGCCATATACAGCATTGGTGTAGCCTGGGTGTAGAGAGAAGCAGTTTACAAGAGCTCTGTATGCTGAGTGTAGAGAGACATGATTTGTGGGAGTTCTGCAGTCTGAGTGTAGGAGACCCAGCGTCTGGGAGTTGTGTAACCTGGGTGTGGAGAGACACAGTATACCTGCGTTCTGTAGCCTGAGTGAAAGATACGCAGTTAGCAGTAGTTCTGTGGCTTGGGGTTAGGCCTATGCACTATACAGCAGTTCTGTAACCAAGGTGTATGAAACACACTGTATGGGAGTGCTGTAGCCGAGGAACAGAGAGAAGCAGTTTACAAGAGTTCTGTATGCTGAGTGTAGAGAGCCATGGTTTGTGGGAGTTCTGCAGCCAGAGTGTAGCAGTTTTAGCTTAGGGCAGTTCTGTAACCTGGGTGTAGAGAGATGCAGTATACCTGCGTTCTTTAGCCTGAGTTCAGGAGACCCGGTTAGAAGGAGTTCTGTAGCCTGAGTATAAAGAAGTGCTGTTAATGGGCATTCTGTAACCTTAGGGTGGAAGACACAGCTTACAGGTGTTCTGCAGCTTGGGGTTAGGCATACGCACTATATGGGAGTTCAGTAGCTCACGAGTTGGCAGAGGTAGTATACAGCATTGCTGTAGCCTGGGAGTAGAGAGAAGCAGTTTACAAGAGCTCTGTATGCTGAGTGTAGAGAGACATGATTTGTGGGAGTTCTGCAGCCTGAGTGTAGGAGACCCAGCGTCTGGGAGTTGTGTAACCTGTGTGTGGATAGACACAGTATACCTGCGTTCTGTAGCCTGAGTGAAAGATACGCAGTTAGCAGTAGTTCTGTGGCTTGGGGTTAGGCCTATGCACTATACAGCAGTTCTGTAACCAAGGTGTATGAAACACACTGTATGGGAGTGCTGTAGCCAAGGAGCAGAGAGAAGCAGTTTACAAGAGTTCTGTATGCTGAGTGTAGAGAGCCATGGTTTGTGGGAGTTCTGCAGCCAGAGTGTAGCAGTTTTAGCTTAGGGCATTTCTGTAACCTGGGTGTAGAGAGATGCAGTATACCTGCGTTCTTTAGCCTGAGTTCAGGAGACCCGGTTAGAAGGAGTTCTGTAGCCTGAGTATAAAGAAGTGCTGTTAATGGGCATTCTGTAACCTTAGGGTGGAAGACACAGCTTACAGGTGTTCTGCAGCTTGGGGTTAGGCATACGCACTATATGGGAGTTCAGTAGCTCACGAGTTGGCAGAGGTAGTATACAGCATTGCTGTAGCCTGGGAGTAGAGAGAAGCAGTTTACAAGAGCTCTGTATGCTGAGTGTAGAGAGACATGAATTGTGGGAGCACTGCAGCTTGAGTGTAGGAGACCCAGCGACTGGAAGTTGTGTAACCTGGGTGTGGAGAGACACAGTGTACCTGCGTTCTGTAGCCTGAGTGCAAGAGACGCAGTTAGCAGTAGTTCTGTGGCTTGGGGTTAGGCCTATGCACTATACAGCAGTTCTGTAACCAAGGTGTATGAAACACACTGTATGGGACTGCTGTAGCCTGGGAGTAGAGAGAAGCAATTTACAAGAGTTCTGTATGCTGAGTGTAGAGAGCCATGGTTTTTGAGAGTTCTGCAGCCTGAGTGTAGCAGTTTTAGCTTAGGGCAGTTCTGTAACCTGGGTGAAGAGAGACACTGTATACGTGCGTTCTGTAGCCTGAGTGCAACAGATGCAGTTAGCGAAAATTCTGTATCCTGAATGTAGAGAGGCACTGTTAATGGGCGTTCTGTAACCTTTGGTTGGAAGACACAGCTTATAGGGGTTCTGTAGCTTGGGGTTAGGCATATGCACTATATGGGAGTTCAGTAGCTCACGAGATGGCAAACGCAGTATACAGCAGTGCTGTAGCCAGGGAGTAGAGAGAAGCAGTTTACAAGAGTTCTGTATGCTGAGTGTATAGAGCCATGGCTTGCGGGAGTTCTGTAGCTTGAGTGTAGAGAAGTGCTGTTAATGGACATTTTGTAACTTTAGGTAAAAGACACAGCTTGTGGGATTTCTGTAGCTTGGGTTAGGCATACGCACTATATGGGAGTTTAGTAGCTCACGAATTGGCAGACGCAGTATACAGCAGTGCTGTAGCCTTGGAGTAGAGAGAAGCAGTTTACAATAGTTCTGTATCCTGAGTGTACAGAGCCATGGCTTGCGGGAGTTCTGTAGCTTGAGTGTAGAGAAGTGCTGTTAATGGGCATTTTGTAACTTTAGGTAAAAGACACAGCTTACGGGAGATCTGTAGCTTGGGGTTAGGCATACGCACTATATGGGAGTTAAGTAGCTCACGAGTTGGAAAACGCTGTATACAGCAGTGCGGTAGCCTGGGAGTAGAGAGAAGCAATTTACAAGCGTTCTGTATGCTGAGTGTACAGAGCCATGTTTTGTGGGAGTTCTGCAGCAAGAGTGTAGAAGTGGTAGCTTAGGGTAGTTCTGTAACCTGGGTGTAGAGAGACACAGTATAACTGCGTTCTTTAGCCTCAGTTCAGGAGACCCGGTTAGAAGGAGTTCTGTAGCCTGAGTATAAAGAAGTGCTGTTAATGGGCATTCTGTAACCTTAGGGTGGAAGACACAGCTTAGAGGTGTTCTGCAGCTTGGGGTTAGGCATACGCACTATATGGGAGTTCAGTAGCTCATGAGTTGGCAGACGCAGTATACAGCAGTGCTGTAGCCTGGGAGTAGAGAGAAGCAGTTTACAAGCGTTCTGTATGCTGAGTGTACAGAGCCATGGTTTGTGGGAGTTCTGCAGCCTGAGTGTAGCAGTTTTAGCTTAGGGCAGTTCTGCAACCTGGGTGTAGAGAGACACTGTATAACTGCGTTCTTTAGCCTCAGTTCAGGAGACCCGGTTAGAAGGAGTTCTGTAGCCTGAGTATAAAGAAGTGCTGTTAATGGGCATTCTGTAACCTTAGGGTGGAAGACACAGCTTAGAGGTGTTCTGCAGCTTGGGGTAAGGCATACGCACTATATGGGAGTCAGTAGCTCACGAGTTGGCAAACACAGTATGCAGCAGTGCTGTAGCCTGGGAGTAGAGAGAAGCAGTTTACAAGAGCTCTGTATGCTGAGTGTACAGAGCCATGGTTTGTGGGAGTTCTGCAGCCTGAGTGTAGAAGTGGTAGCTTAGGGCAGTTCTGTAACCTGGGCGTAGAAAGATGCAGTATACCTGCGTTCTGTAGCCTGAGTGCAGCAGACGCAGTTACCGAGAATTCTGTATCCTGAATGTAGAGAGGCGCTGTAAGTGGGCATTCTGTAAGCTTTGAATGGAAGACACAGCTTATGGGAGTTCTGTAGCTTGCGGTTAGGCATACGCACTGTATGGAAGTTCAGTAGCTCACGAGTTGGCAAACGCAGTATACAGCAGTGCTGTAGCCTGGGAGTAGAGAGAAGCAGTTTACAAGAGTTCTGTATCCTGAGTGTACAGAGCCATGGTTTGTGGGAGTTCTGCAGCCAGAGTGTAGAAGTGGCAGCTTAGGGCAGTTCTGTAACCTGGGTGTAGAGAGATGCAGTATACCTGCATTCTGTAGCCTGAGTGCAACATACGCAGTTACCGAGAATTCTGTATCCTGAGTATAAAGAAGTGCTGTTAATGGGCATTCTGTAACCTTAGGGTGGAAGACACAGCTTACAGGTTTTCTGCAGCTTGGGGATAGGCATATGCGCTATATGGGAGTTCAGTAGCTAACGAGTTGGCAGACGCAGTATACAGCAGTGCTGTAGCCTGGGAGTAGAGAGAAGCAGTTTACAAGAGTTCTGTATGCTGAGTGTATAGAGCCATGGCTTGCGGGACTTCTGTAGCTTGAGTGTAGAGAAGTGCTGTTAATGGGCATTTTGTAACTTTAGGTAAAAGACACAGCTTACGGGAGTTCTGTAGCTTGGGGTTAGGCATACGCACTATATGGGTGTTAAGTAGCTCACGAGTTGGCAGACGCCGTCTACAGCAGTGCTGTACCCTAGGAGTAGAGAGAAGCAGTTTACAAGAGCTCTGTATGCTGAGTGTAGAGAGACGTGATTTGTGGGAGTTCTACAGCCTGAGTGTAGGAGACCCAACATCTGGGAGTTGTGTAACCTCGGTGTGGAGAGACACAGTATACCTGCGTTCTGTAGCCTTAGTGCAAGAGACGCAGTTAGCAGTAGTTCTGTGGCTTGGGGTTAGGCCTACGCACTATACAGCAGTTCTGTAACCAAGGTGTATGAAACACACTGTATGGGACTGCTGTAGCTTGGGAGCAGAGAGAAGCAGTTTACAAGAGTTCTGTATGCTGAGTGTATAGAGCCATGGCTTGCGGGAGTTCTGTAGCTTGTGTGTAGAGAAGTGCTGTTAATGGGCATTTTGTAACTTTAGGTAAAAGACACAGCTTACGGGACTTCTGTAGCTTGGGTTAGGCATACGCACTATATGGGAGCTCGGTAGCTCACGAGTTGGCAAACACAGTATACAGCAGTGCTGTAGCCTGGGAGTAGAGAGAAGCAGTTTACAAGTGTTCTGTATGCTGAGTGTACAGAGCCATGGTTTGTGGGAGTTCTGCAGCCAGAATGTAGAATTGGTAGCTTGGAGCAGTTCTGTAACCTGGGTGAAGAGAGACACTGTATATGTGCGTTCTGTAGCCTGAGTGCAGCAGATGCAGTTAGCGAGAATTCTGTATCCTGAATGTAAAGAGGCACTGTTAATGGGCGTTCTGTAACCTTTGGTTGGAAGACACAGCTTATGGGAGTTCTGTAGCTTGGGGTTAGGCATACGCACTATATGGGAGTTCAGTAGCTCACGAGTTGGCAAACGCAGTATACAGCAGTGCTGTAGCCTGGGAGTAGAGAGAAGCAGTTTACAAGCGTTCTGTATGCTGAGTGTACAGAGCCATGGTTTGTGGGAGTTCTGCAGCCAGAGGGTAGAAGTCGTAGCTTAGGGCAGTTCTGTAACCTGGGTGTAGAGAGATGCAGTATACCTGCGTTCTGTAGCCTGAGTGCAGCAGACGCAGTTACCGAGAATTCTGTATCCTGAGTGTAGAGAGGTGCTGTTAATGGCGTTCTGTAACATTTGGGCGGAAGAGTCAGCTTATGGGAGTTCTGTAGCTTGGGGTTAGGCATACGCACTATATGGGAGTTCAGTAGCTCACGAATGGCAGACGCCTTATACAGCATTGCTGTAGCCTGGGAGTAGAGAGAAGCAGTTTACAAGAGCTCTGTATGCTGAGTGTAGAGAGACATGATTTGTGGGAGTTCTGCAGCCTGAGTGTAGGAGACCCAGCGTCTGGGTGTTGTGTAACCTGGGTGTGGAGAGACACAGTATACCTGCGTTCTGTAGCCTGAGTGCAAGAGACGCAGTTAGCAGTAGTTCTGTGGCTTGGGGTTAGGCCTACGCACTATACAGCAGTTCTGTAACCAAGGTGTATGAAACACACTGTATGGGAGTGCTGTAGCCTGGGAGCAGAGAGAAGCAGTTTACTAGAGTTCTGTATGCCGAGTGTATAGAGCCATGGCTTGCGGGAGTTCTGTAGCTTGTGTGTAGAGAAGTGCTGTTAATGGGCATTTTGTAACTTTAGGTAAAAGACACAGCTTACGGGACTTCTGTAGCTTGGGGTTAGGCATACGCACTATATGGGAGTTCAGTAGCTCACGAGTTGGCAAACGCAGTATACAGCAGTGCTGTAGCCTGGGAGTAGAGAGAAGCAGTTTACAAGCGTTCTGTATGCTGAGTGTACAGAGCCATGGTTTGTGGGAGTTCTGCAGCCAGAGTATAGAAGTGGTAGCTTAGGGCAGTTCTGTAACCTGGGTGTAGAGAGATGCAGTATACCTGCGTTCTGTAGCCTGAGTGCAGGAGATGCTCTAAGCGGTAGTTCTGTGGCTTGGGGTTAGGCCACGCACTATACTGCAATTCTGTACCCGAGGTGTATGAAACACACTGTATGGGACTGCTGTAGCCTGGGAGTAGAGAGAAGCAGTTTACAAGAGCTCTGTATGCTGAGTGTACAGAGCCATGGTTTGTGGGAGTTCTGCAGCCAGAATGTTGAAGTGGTAGCTTAGGGCAGTTCTGTAACCTGGGTGTAGAGAGATGCAGTATACCTGCATTCTGTAGCCTGAGTGCAGCAGACGCAGTTACCGAGAATTCTGTATCCTGAGTGTAGAGAGGCGCTGTTAATGGCGTTCTGTAACATTTGGGTGGAAGAGTTAGCTTATGGGAGTTCTGTAGCTTGGGGTTAGGCATACGCACTATATGGGAGTTCAGTAGCTCACGAGTTGGCAGACGCAGTATACAGCAGTGCTGTACCCTAGGAGTAGAGAGAAGCAGTTTACAAGAGTTCTGTATGCTGAGTATAGAGAGACATGGTGTGTGGGAGTTCTGCAGCCTTACTGT
Source organism: Lepus europaeus (assembly GCF_033115175.1). Taxonomy (NCBI): domain Eukaryota; kingdom Metazoa; phylum Chordata; class Mammalia; order Lagomorpha; family Leporidae; genus Lepus; species Lepus europaeus. The sequence goes on from NW_026909177.1 coordinate 8,548,842, forward strand.
AGGAGATGCAGCGTTTGGGAGTTCTGTAACCTCGGTGTGGAGAGACACAGTATACCTTCATTCTGTAGCCTGAGTGCAGGAGACGCAGTTAGCGGTAGCTCTGTGGCTGGGGGTTAGGCCTATGCACTATACAGCAGTTCTGTAACCAAGGTGTATGAAACACACGGTATGGGAGTGCTGTAGCCTGGGAGCAGAGAGAAGCAGTTTACAAGAGTTCTGTATGCTGAGTGTATAGAGCCATGGCTTGCGGGAGTTCTGTAGCTTGTGTGTAGAGAAGTGCTGTTAATGGGCATTTTGTAACTTTAGGTAAAAGACACAGCTTACGGGACTTCTGTAGCTTGGGGTTAGGCATACGCACTATATGGGAGTTCAGTAGCTCACGAGTTGGCAAACGCAGTATACAGCAGTGCTGTAGCCTGGGAGTAGAGAGAAGCAGTTTACAAGCGCTCTGTATGCTGAGTGTACAGAGCCATGGTTTGTGGGAGTTCTGCAGCCAGAGTGTAGCAGTTTTAGCTTAGGGCAGTTCTGTAACCTGGGTGTAGAGAGACACAGTATAACTGCGTTCTTTAGCCTGAGTTCAGGAGACCCGGTTAGAAGGAGTTCTGTAGCCTGAGAATAAAGAAGTGCTGTTAAAGGGCATTCTGTAACCTTAGGGTGGAAGACACAGCTTACAGGTGTTCTGCAGCTTGGGGTTAGGCATACGCACTATATGGGAGTTCAGTAGCTCACGAATGGCAGACGCCATATACAGCATTGCTGTAGCCTGGGAGCAGAGAGAAGCAGTTTACAAGAGTTCTGTATGCTGAGTGTATAGAGCCATGGCTTGCGGGAGTTCTGTAGCTTGTGTGTAGAGAAGTGCTGTTAATGGGCATTTTGTAACTTTAGGTAAAAGACACAGCTTACGGGACTTCTGTAGCTTGGGGTTAGGCATACGCACTATATGGGAGTTCAGTAGCTCACGAGTTGGCAAACGCAGTATACAGCAGTGCTGTAGCCTGGGAGTAGAGAGAAGCAGTTTACAAGCGTTCTGTATGCTGAGTGTACAGAGCCATGGTTTGTGGGAGTTCTGCAGCCAGAGTATAGAAGTGGTAGCTTAGGGCAGTTCTGTAACCTGAGTGTAGAGAGATGCAGTATACCTGCGTTCTGTAGCCTGAGTGCAGGAGATGCTCTAAGCGGTAGTTCTGTGGCTTGGGGTTAGGCCACGCACTATACTGCAATTCTGTAACCGAGGTGTATGAAACACACTGTATGGGACTGCTGTAGCCTGGGAGTAGAGAGAAGCAGTTTACAAGAGCTCTGTATGCTGAGTGTACAGAGCCATGGTTTGTGGGAGTTCTGCAGCCAGAATGTTGAAGTGGTAGCTTAGGGCAGTTCTGTAACCTGGGTGTAGAGAGATGCAGTATACCTGCATTCTGTAGCCTGAGTGCAGCAGACGCAGTTACCGAGAATTCTGTATCCTGAGTGTAGAGAGGCGCTGTTAATGGCGTTCTGTAACATTTGGGTGGAAGAGTTAGCTTATGGGAGTTCTGTAGCTTGGGGTTAGGCATACGCACTATATGGGAGTTCAGTAGCTCACGAGTTGGCAGACGCAGTATACAGCAGTGCTGTACCCTAGGAGTAGAGAGAAGCAGTTTACAAGAGTTCTGTATGCTGAGTATAGAGAGACATGGTGTGTGGGAGTTCTGCAGCCTTACTGCAGGAGATGCAGCGTTTGGGAGTTCTGTAACCTCGGTGTGGAGAGACACAGTATACCTTCATTCTGTAGCCTGAGTGCAGGAGACGCAGTTAGCGGTAGCTCTGTGGCTGGGGGTTAGGCCTATGCACTATACAGCAGTTCTGTAACCAAGGTGTATGAAACACACTGTATGGGAGTGCTGTAGCCTGGGAGCAGAGAGAAGCAGTTTACAAGAGTTCTGTATGCTGAGTGTATAGAGCCATGGCTTGCGGGAGTTCTGTAGCTTGTGTGTAGAGAAGTGCTGTTAATGGGCATTTTGTAACTTTAGGTAAAAGACACAGCTTACGGGACTTCTGTAGCTTGGGGTTAGGCATACGCACTATATGGGAGTTCAGTAGCTCACGAGTTGGCAAACGCAGTATACAGCAGTGCTGTAGCCTGGGAGTAGAGAGAAGCAGTTTACAAGCGCTCTGTATGCTGAGTGTACAGAGCCATGGTTTGTGGGAGTTCTGCAGCCAGAGTGTAGCAGTTTTAGCTTAGGGCAGTTCTGTATAACCTGGGTGTAGAGAGACACAGTATAACTGCGTTCTTTAGCCTGAGTTCAGGAGACCCAGTTAGAAGGAGTTCTGTAGCCTGAGTATAAAGAAGTGCTTTAATGGGCATTCTGTAACCTTAGGGTGGAAGACACAGCTTACAGGTGTTCTGCAGCTTGGGGTTAGGCATACGCACTATATGGGAGTTCAGTAGCTCACGAATGGCAGACGCCATATACAGCATTGCTGTAGCCTGGGAGTAGAGAGAAGCAGTTTACAAGAGCTCTGTTTGCTGAGTGTAGAGAGACATGATTTGTGGGAGTTCTGCAGCCTGAGTGTAGGAGACCCAGCGTCTGGGAGTTGTGTAACCTGGGTGTGGAGAGACACAGTATACCTGCGTTCTGTAGCCTGAGTGCAAGAGACGCAGTTAGCAGTAGTTCTGTGGCTTGGGGTTAGGCCTACGCACTATACAGCAGTTCTGTAACCAAGGTGTATGAAACACACTGTATGGGAGTGCTGTAGCCTGGGAGCAGAGAGAAGCAGTTTACAAGAGTTCTGTATGCTGAGTGTATAGAGCCATGGCTTGCGGGAGTTCTGTAGCTTGAGTGTAGAGAAGTGCTGTTAATGGGCATTTTGTAACTTTAGGTAAAAGACACAGCTTACGGGACTTCTGTAGCTTGGGGTTAGGCATACGCACTATATGGGAGTTCAGTAGCTCACGAGTTGGCAAACGCAGTATACAGCAGTGCTGTAGCCTGGGAGTAGAGAGAAGCAGTTTACAAGCGTTCTGTATGCTGAGTGTACAGAGCCATGGTTTGTGGGAGTTCTGCAGCCTGAGTGTAGCAGTTTTAGCTTAGGGCAGTTCTGTAACCTGGGTGTAGAGAGACACAGTATAACTGCGTTCTTTAGCCTGAGTTCAGGAGACCCGGTTAGAAAGAGTTCTGTAGCCTGAGTATAAAGAAGTGCTGTTAATAGGCATTCTGTAACCTTAGGGTGGAAGACACAGCTTACAGGTGTTCTGCAGCTTGGGGTTAGGCATACGCACTATATGGGAGTTCAGTAGCTCACGAGTTGGCAAACGCAGTATACAGCAGTGCTGTAGCCTGGGAGTAGAGAGAAGCAGTTCACAAGAGCTCTGTATGCTGAGTGTACAGAGCCATGGTTTGTGGGAGTTCTGCAGCCAGAGTGTAGAAGTGGTAGCTTAGGGCAGTTCCGTAACCTGGGTGTAGAGAGATGCAGTATACCTGCGTTCTGTAGCCTGAGTGCAGCAGACGCAGTTACCGAGAATTCTGTATCCTGAGTGTAGAGAGGTGCTGTTAATGGCGTTCTGTAACATTTGGGCGGAAGAGTCAGCTTATGGGAGTTCTGTAGCTTGGGGTTAGGCATACACACTATATGGGAGTTCAGTAGCTCACGAATGGCAGACGCCATATACAGCATTGCTGTAGCCTGGGAGTAGAGAGAAGCAGTTTACAAGAGCTCTGTATGCTGAGTGTAGAGAGACATGATTTGTGGGAGTTCTGCAGCCTGAGTGTAGGAGACCCAGCGTCTGGGAGTTGTGTAACCTGGGTGTGTAGAGACACAGTATACCTGCGTTCTGTAGCCTGAGTGCAAGAGACGCAGTTAGCAGTAGTTCTGTGGCTTGGGGTTAGGCCTACGCACTATACAGCAGTTCTGTAACCAAGGTGTATGAAACACACTGTATGGGAGTGCTGTAGTCTGGGAGCAGAGAGAAGCAGTTTACAAGAGTTCTGTATGCTGAGTGTATAGAGCCATGGCTTGCGGGAGTTCTGTAGCTTGTGTGTAGAGAAGTGCTGTTAATGGGCATTTTGTAACTTTAGGTAAAAGACACAGCTTACGGGACTTCTGTAGCTTGGGGTTAGGCATACGCACTATATGGGAGTTCAGTAGCTCACGAGTTGGCAAACGCAGTATACAGCAGTGCTGTAGCCTGGGAGTAGAGAGAAGCAGTTTACAAGCGTTCTGTATGCTGAGTGTACAGAGCCATGGTTTGTGGGAGTTCTGCAGCCAGAGTATAGAAGTGGTAGCTTAGGGCAGTTCTGTAACCTGGGTGTAGAGAGATGCAGTATACCTGCGTTCTGTAGCCTGAGTGCAGGAGATGCTCTAAGCGGTAGTTCTGTGGCTTGGGGTTAGGCCACGCACTATACTGCAATTCTGTACCCGAGGTGTATGAAACACACTGTATGGGACTGCTGTAGCCTGGGAGTAGAGAGAAGCAGTTTACAAGAGCTCTGTATGCTGAGTGTACAGAGCCATGGTTTGTGGGAGTTCTGCAGCCAGAATGTTGAAGTGGTAGCTTAGGGCAGTTCTGTAACCTGGGTGTAGAGAGATGCAGTATACCTGCATTCTGTAGCCTGAGTGCAGCAGACGCAGTTACCGAGAATTCTGTATCCTGAGTGTAGAGAGGCGCTGTTAATGGCGTTCTGTAACATTTGGGTGGAAGAGTTAGCTTATGGGGGTTCTGTAGCTTGGGGTTAGGCATACGCACTATATGGGGGTTCAGTAGCTCACGAGTTGGCAGACGCAGTATACAGCAGTGCTGTACCCTAGGAGTAGAGAGAAGCAGTTTACAAGAGTTCTGTATGCTGAGTATAGAGAGACATGGTGTGTGGGAGTTCTGCAGCCTTACTGTAGGAGATGCAGCGTTTGGGAGTTCTGTAACCTCGGTGTGGAGAGACACAGTATACCTTCATTCTGTAGCCTGAGTGCAGGAGACGCAGTTAGCGGTAGCTCTGTGGCTGGGGGTTAGGCCTATGCACTATACAGCAGTTCTGTAACCAAGGTGTATGAAACACACTGTATGGGAGTGCTGTAGCCTGGGAGCAGAGAGAAGCAGTTTACAAGAGTTCTGTATGCTGAGTGTATAGAGCCATGGCTTGCGGGAGTTCTGTAGCTTGTGTGTAGAGAAGTGCTGTTAATGGGCATTTTGTAACTTTAGGTAAAAGACACAGCTTACGGGACTTCTGTAGCTTGGGGTTAGGCATACGCACTATATGGGAGTTCAGTAGCTCACGAGTTGGCAAACGCAGTATACAGCAGTGCTGTAGCCTGGGAGTAGAGAGAAGCAGTTTACAAGCGTTCTGTATGCTGAGTGTACAGAGCCATGGTTTGTGGGAGTTCTGCAGCCAGAGTATAGAAGTGGTAGCTTAGGGCAGTTCTGTAACCTGAGTGTAGAGAGATGCAGTATACCTGCGTTCTGTAGCCTGAGTGCAGGAGATGCTCTAAGCGGTAGTTCTGTGGCTTGGGGTTAGGCCACGCACTATACTGCAATTCTGTAACCGAGGTGTATGAAACACACTGTATGGGACTGCTGTAGCCTGGGAGTAGAGAGAAGCAGTTTACAAGAGCTCTGTATGCTGAGTGTACAGAGCCATGGTTTGTGGGAGTTCTGCAGCCAGAATGTTGAAGTGGTAGCTTAGGGCAGTTCTGTAACCTGGGTGTAGAGAGATGCAGTATACCTGCATTCTGTAGCCTGAGTGCAGCAGACGCAGTTACCGAGAATTCTGTATCCTGAGTGTAGAGAGGCGCTGTTAATGGCGTTCTGTAACATTTGGGTGGAAGAGTTAGCTTATGGGAGTTCTGTAGCTTGGGGTTAGGCATACGCACTATATGGGAGTTCAGTAGCTCACGAGTTGGCAGACGCAGTATACAGCAGTGCTGTACCCTAGGAGTAGAGAGAAGCAGTTTACAAGAGTTCTGTATGCTGAGTATAGAGAGACATGGTGTGTGGGAGTTCTGCAGCCTTACTGTAGGAGATGCAGCGTTTGGGAGTTCTGTAACCTCGGTGTGGAGAGACACAGTATACCTTCATTCTGTAGCCTGAGTGCAGGAGACGCAGTTAGCGGTAGCTCTGTGGCTGGGGGTTAGGCCTATGCACTATACAGCAGTTCTGTAACCAAGGTGTATGAAACACACTGTATGGGAGTGCTGTAGCCTGGGAGCAGAGAGAAGCAGTTTACAAGAGTTCTGTATGCTGAGTGTATAGAGCCATGGCTTGCGGGAGTTCTGTAGCTTGTGTGTAGAGAAGTGCTGTTAATGGGCATTTTGTAACTTTAGGTAAAAGACACAGCTTACGGGACTTCTGTAGCTTGGGGTTAGGCATACGCACTATATGGGAGTTCAGTAGCTCACGAGTTGGCAAACGCAGTATACAGCAGTGCTGTAGCCTGGGAGTAGAGAGAAGCAGTTTACAAGCGCTCTGTATGCTGAGTGTACAGAGCCATGGTTTGTGGGAGTTCTGCAGCCAGAGTGTAGCAGTTTTAGCTTAGGGCAGTTCTGTATAACCTGGGTGTAGAGAGACACAGTATAACTGCGTTCTTTAGCCTGAGTTCAGGAGACCCAGTTAGAAGGAGTTCTGTAGCCTGAGTATAAAGAAGTGCTTTAATGGGCATTCTGTAACCTTAGGGTGGAAGACACAGCTTACAGGTGTTCTGCAGCTTGGGGTTAGGCATACGCACTATATGGGAGTTCAGTAGCTCACGAATGGCAGACGCCATATACAGCATTGCTGTAGCCTGGGAGTAGAGAGAAGCAGTTTACAAGAGCTCTGTTTGCTGAGTGTAGAGAGACATGATTTGTGGGAGTTCTGCAGCCTGAGTGTAGGAGACCCAGCGTCTGGGAGTTGTGTAACCTGGGTGTGGAGAGACACAGTATACCTGCGTTCTGTAGCCTGAGTGCAAGAGACGCAGTTAGCAGTAGTTCTGTGGCTTGGGGTTAGGCCTACGCACTATACAGCAGTTCTGTAACCAAGGTGTATGAAACACACTGTATGGGAGTGCTGTAGCCTGGGAGCAGAGAGAAGCAGTTTACAAGAGTTCTGTATGCTGAGTGTATAGAGCCATGGCTTGCGGGAGTTCTGTAGCTTGAGTGTAGAGAAGTGCTGTTAATGGGCATTTTGTAACTTTAGGTAAAAGACACAGCTTACGGGACTTCTGTAGCTTGGGGTTAGGCATACGCACTATATGGGAGTTCAGTAGCTCACGAGTTGGCAAACGCAGTATACAGCTGTGCTGTAGCCTGGGAGTAGAGAGAAGCAGTTTACAAGCGTTCTGTATGCTGAGTGTACAGAGCCATGGTTTGTGGGAGTTCTGCAGCCTGAGTGTAGCAGTTTTAGCTTAGGGCAGTTCTGTAACCTGGGTGTAGAGAGACACAGTATAACTGCGTTCTTTAGCCTGAGTTCAGGAGACCCGGTTAGAAGGAGTTCTGTAGCCTGAGTATAAAGAAGTGCTGTTAATAGGCATTCTGTAACCTTAGGGTGGAAGACACAGCTTACAGGTGTTCTGCAGCTTGGGGTTAGGCATACGCACTATATGGGAGTTCAGTAGCTCACGAGTTGGCAAACGCAGTATACAGCAGTGCTGTAGCCTGGGAGTAGAGAGAAGCAGTTCACAAGAGCTCTGTATGCTGAGTGTACAGAGCCATGGTTTGTGGGAGTTCTGCAGCCAGAGTGTAGAAGTGGTAGCTTAGGGCAGTTCCGTAACCTGGGTGTAGAGAGATGCAGTATACCTGCGTTCTGTAGCCTGAGTGCAGCAGACGCAGTTACCGAGAATTCTGTATCCTGAGTGTAGAGAGGTGCTGTTAATGGCGTTCTGTAACATTTGGGCGGAAGAGTCAGCTTATGGGAGTTCTGTAGCTTGGGGTTAGGCATACACACTATAAGGGAGTTCAGTAGCTCACGAATGGCAGACGCCATATACAGCATTGCTGTAGCCTGGGAGTAGAGAGAAGCAGTTTACAAGAGCTCTGTATGCTGAGTGTAGAGAGACATGATTTGTGGGAGTTCTGCAGCCTGAGTGTAGGAGACCCAGCGTCTGGGAGTTGTGTAACCTGGGTGTGTAGAGACACAGTATACCTGCGTTCTGTAGCCTGAGTGCAAGAGACGCAGTTAGCAGTAGTTCTGTGGCTTGGGGTTAGGCCTACGCACTATACAGCAGTTCTGTAACCAAGGTGTATGAAACACACTGTATGGGAGTGCTGTAGTCTGGGAGCAGAGAGAAGCAGTTTACAAGAGTTCTGTATGCTGAGTGTATAGAGCCATGGCTTGCGGGAGTTCTGTAGCTTGTGTGTAGAGAAGTGCTGTTAATGGGCATTTTGTAACTTTAGGTAAAAGACACAGCTTACGGGACTTCTGTAGCTTGGGGTTAGGCATACGCACTATATGGGAGTTCAGTAGCTCACGAGTTGGCAAACGCAGTATACAGCAGTGCTGTAGCCTGGGAGTAGAGAGAAGCAGTTTACAAGCGTTCTGTATGCTGAGTGTACAGAGCCATGGTTTGTGGGAGTTCTGCAGCCAGAGTATAGAAGTGGTAGCTTAGGGCAGTTCTGTAACCTGGGTGTAGAGAGATGCAGTATACCTGCGTTCTGTAGCCTGAGTGCAGGAGATGCTCTAAGCGGTAGTTCTGTGGCTTGGGGTTAGGCCACGCACTATACTGCAATTCTGTACCCGAGGTGTATGAAACACACTGTATGGGACTGCTGTAGCCTGGGAGTAGAGAGAAGCAGTTTACAAGAGCTCTGTATGCTGAGTGTACAGAGCCATGGTTTGTGGGAGTTCTGCAGCCAGAATGTTGAAGTGGTAGCTTAGGGCAGTTCTGTAACCTGGGTGTAGAGAGATGCAGTATACCTGCATTCTGTAGCCTGAGTGCAGCAGATGCAGTTACCGAGAATTCTGTATCCTGAGTGTAGAGAGGCGCTGTTAATGGCGTTCTGTAACATTTGGGTGGAAGAGTTAGCTTATGGGAGTTCTGTAGCTTGGGGTTAGGCATACGCACTATATGGGAGTTCAGTAGCTCACGAGTTGGCAGACGCAGTATACAGCAGTGCTGTACCCTAGGAGTAGAGAGAAGCAGTTTACAAGAGTTCTGTATGCTGAGTATAGAGAGACATGGTGTGTGGGAGTTCTGCAGCCTTACTGTAGGAGATGCAGCGTTTGGGAGTTCTGTAACCTCGGTGTGGAGAGACACAGTATACCTTCATTCTGTAGCCTGAGTGCAGGAGACGCAGTTAGCGGTAGCTCTGTGGCTGGGGGTTAGGCCTATGCACTATACAGCAGTTCTGTAACCAAGGTGTATGAAACACACTGTATGGGAGTGCTGTAGCCTGGGAGCAGAGAGAAGCAGTTTACAAGAGTTCTGTATGCTGAGTGTATAGAGCCATGGCTTGCGGGAGTTCTGTAGCTTGTGTGTAGAGAAGTGCTGTTAATGGGCATTTTGTAACTTTAGGTAAAAGACACAGCTTACGGGACTTCTGTAGCTTGGGGTTAGGCATACGCACTATATGGGAGTTCAGTAGCTCACGAGTTGGCAAACGCAGTATACAGCAGTGCTGTAGCCTGGGAGTAGAGAGAAGCAGTTTACAAGCGTTCTGTATGCTGAGTGTACAGAGCCATGGTTTGTGGGAGTTCTGCAGCCAGAGTATAGAAGTGGTAGCTTAGGGCAGTTCTGTAACCTGAGTGTAGAGAGATGCAGTATACCTGCGTTCTGTAGCCTGAGTGCAGGAGATGCTCTAAGCGGTAGTTCTGTGGCTTGGGGTTAGGCCACGCACTATACTGCAATTCTGTAACCGAGGTGTATGAAACACACTGTATGGGACTGCTGTAGCCTGGGAGTAGAGAGAAGCAGTTTACAAGAGCTCTGTATGCTGAGTGTACAGAGCCATGGTTTGTGGGAGTTCTGCAGCCAGAATGTTGAAGTGGTAGCTTAGGGCAGTTCTGTAACCTGGGTGTAGAGAGATGCAGTATACCTGCATTCTGTAGCCTGAGTGCAGCAGACGCAGTTACCGAGAATTCTGTATCCTGAGTGTAGAGAGGCGCTGTTAATGGCGTTCTGTAACATTTGGGTGGAAGAGTTAGCTTATGGGAGTTCTGTAGCTTGGGGTTAGGCATACGCACTATATGGGAGTTCAGTAGCTCACGAGTTGGCAGACGCAGTATACAGCAGTGCTGTACCCTAGGAGTAGAGAGAAGCAGTTTACAAGAGTTCTGTATGCTGAGTATAGAGAGACATGGTGTGTGGGAGTTCTGCAGCCTTACTGTAGGAGATGCAGCGTTTGGGAGTTCTGTAACCTCGGTGTGGAGAGACACAGTATACCTTCATTCTGTAGCCTGAGTGCAGGAGACGCAGTTAGCGGTAGCTCTGTGGCTGGGGGTTAGGCCTATGCACTATACAGCAGTTCTGTAACCAAGGTGTATGAAACACACTGTATGGGAGTGCTGTAGCCTGGGAGCAGAGAGAAGCAGTTTACAAGAGTTCTGTATGCTGAGTGTATAGAGCCATGGCTTGCGGGAGTTCTGTAGCTTGTGTGTAGAGAAGTGCTGTTAATGGGCATTTTGTAACTTTAGGTAAAAGACACAGCTTACGGGACTTCTGTAGCTTGGGGTTAGGCATACGCACTATATGGGAGTTCAGTAGCTCACGAGTTGGCAAACGCAGTATACAGCAGTGCTGTAGCCTGGGAGTAGAGAGAAGCAGTTTACAAGCGCTCTGTATGCTGAGTGTACAGAGCCATGGTTTGTGGGAGTTCTGCAGCCAGAGTGTAGCAGTTTTAGCTTAGGGCAGTTCTGTATAACCTGGGTGTAGAGAGACACAGTATAACTGCGTTCTTTAGCCTGAGTTCAGGAGACCCAGTTAGAAGGAGTTCTGTAGCCTGAGTATAAAGAAGTGCTTTAATGGGCATTCTGTAACCTTAGGGTGGAAGACACAGCTTACAGGTGTTCTGCAGCTTGGGGTTAGGCATACGCACTATATGGGAGTTCAGTAGCTCACGAATGGCAGACGCCATATACAGCATTGCTGTAGCCTGGGAGTAGAGAGAAGCAGTTTACAAGAGCTCTGTTTGCTGAGTGTAGAGAGACATGATTTGTGGGAGTTCTGCAGCCTGAGTGTAGGAGACCCAGCGTCTGGGAGTTGTGTAACCTGGGTGTGGAGAGACACAGTATAACTGCGTTCTGTAGCCTGAGTGCAAGAGACGCAGTTAGCAGTAGTTCTGTGGCTTGGGGTTAGGCCTACGCACTATACAGCAGTTCTGTAACCAAGGTGTATGAAACACACTGTATGGGAGTGCTGTAGCCTGGGAGCAGAGAGAAGCAGTTTACAAGAGTTCTGTATGCTGAGTGTATAGAGCCATGGCTTGCGGGAGTTCTGTAGCTTGAGTGTAGAGAAGTGCTGTTAATGGGCATTTTGTAACTTTAGGTAAAAGACACAGCTTACGGGACTTCTGTAGCTTGGGGTTAGGCATACGCACTATATGGGAGTTCAGTAGCTCACGAGTTGGCAAACGCAGTATACAGCAGTGCTGTAGCCTGGGAGTAGAGAGAAGCAGTTTACAAGCTTTCTGTATGCTGAGTGTACAGAGCCATGGTTTGTGGGAGTTCTGCAGCCTGAGTGTAGCAGTTTTAGCTTAGGGCAGTTCTGTAACCTGGGTGTAGAGAGACACAGTATAACTGCGTTCTTTAGCCTGAGTTCAGGAGACCCGGTTAGAAGGAGTTCTGTAGCCTGAGTATAAAGAAGTGCTGTTAATAGGCATTCTGTAACCTTAGGGTGGAAGACACAGCTTACAGGTGTTCTGCAGCTTGGGGTTAGGCATACGCACTATATGGGAGTTCAGTAGCTCACGAGTTGGCAAACGCAGTATACAGCAGTGCTGTAGCCTGGGAGTAGAGAGAAGCAGTTCACAAGAGCTCTGTATGCTGAGTGTACAGAGCCATGGTTTGTGGGAGTTCTGCAGCCAGAGTGTAGAAGTGGTAGCTTAGGGCAGTTCCGTAACCTGGGTGTAGAGAGATGCAGTATACCTGCGTTCTGTAGCCTGAGTGCAGCAGACGCAGTTACCGAGAATTCTGTATCCTGAGTGTAGAGAGGTGCTGTTAATGGCGTTCTGTAACATTTGGGCGGAAGAGTCAGCTTATGGGAGTTCTGTAGCTTGGGGTTAGGCATACACACTATATGGGAGTTCAGTAGCTCACGAATGGCAGACGCCATATACAGCATTGCTGTAGCCTGGGAGTAGAGAGAAGCAGTTTACAAGAGCTCTGTATGCTGAGTGTGGAGAGACATGATTTGTGGGAGTTCTGCAGCCTGAGTGTAGGAGACCCAGCGTCTGGGAGTTGTGTAACCTGGGTGTGTAGAGACACAGTATACCTGCGTTCTGTAGCCTGAGTGCAAGAGACGCAGTTAGCAGTAGTTCTGTGGCTTGGGGTTAGGCCTACGCACTATACAGCAGTTCTGTAACCAAGGTGTATGAAACACACTGTATGGGAGTGCTGTAGTCTGGGAGCAGAGAGAAGCAGTTTACAAGAGTTCTGTATGCTGAGTGTATAGAGCCATGGCTTGCGGGAGTTCTGTAGCTTGTGTGTAGAGAAGTGCTGTTAATGGGCATTTTGTAACTTTAGGTAAAAGACACAGCTTACGGGACTTCTGTAGCTTGGGGTTAGGCATACGCACTATATGGGAGTTCAGTAGCTCACGAGTTGGCAAACGCAGTATACAGCAGTGCTGTAGCCTGGGAGTAGAGAGAAGCAGTTTACAAGCGTTCTGTATGCTGAGTGTACAGAGCCATGGTTTGTGGGAGTTCTGCAGCCAGAGTATAGAAGTGGTAGCTTAGGGCAGTTCTGTAACCTGAGTGTAGAGAGATGCAGTATACCTGCGTTCTGTAGCCTGAGTGCAGGAGATGCTCTAAGCGGTAGTTCTGTGGCTTGGGGTTAGGCCACGCACTATACTGCAATTCTGTAACCGAGGTGTATGAAACACACTGTATGGGACTGCTGTAGCCTGGGAGTAGAGAGAAGCAGTTTACAAGAGCTCTGTATGCTGAGTGTACAGAGCCATGGTTTGTGGGAGTTCTGCAGCCAGAATGTTGAAGTGGTAGCTTAGGGCAGTTCTGTAACCTGGGTGTAGAGAGATGCAGTATACCTGCATTCTGTAGCCTGAGTGCAGCAGACGCAGTTACCGAGAATTCTGTATCCTGAGTGTAGAGAGGCGCTGTTAATGGCGTTCTGTAACATTTGGGTGGAAGAGTTAGCTTATGGGAGTTCTGTAGCTTGGGGTTAGGCATACGCACTATATGGGAGTTCAGTAGCTCACGAGTTGGCAGACGCAGTATACAGCAGTGCTGTACCCTAGGAGTAGAGAGAAGCAGTTTACAAGAGTTCTGTATGCTGAGTATAGAGAGACATGGTGTGTGGGAGTTCTGCAGCCTTACTGTAGGAGATGCAGCGTTTGGGAGTTCTGTAACCTCGGTGTGGAGAGACACAGTATACCTTCATTCTGTAGCCTGAGTGCAGGAGACGCAGTTAGCGGTAGCTCTGTGGCTGGGGGTTAGGCCTATGCACTATACAGCAGTTCTGTAACCAAGGTGTATGAAACACACTGTATGGGAGTGCTGTAGCCTGGGAGCAGAGAGAAGCAGTTTACAAGAGTTCTGTATGCTGAGTGTATAGAGCCATGGCTTGCGGGAGTTCTGTAGCTTGTGTGTAGAGAAGTGCTGTTAATGGGCATTTTGTAACTTTAGGTAAAAGACACAGCTTACGGGACTTCTGTAGCTTGGGGTTAGGCATACGCACTATATGGGAGTTCAGTAGCTCACGAGTTGGCAAACGCAGTATACAGCAGTGCTGTAGCCTGGGAGTAGAGAGAAGCAGTTTACAAGCGTTCTGTATGCTGAGTGTACAGAGCCATGGTTTGTGGGAGTTCTGCAGCCAGAGTATAGAAGTGGTAGCTTAGGGCAGTTCTGTAACCTGAGTGTAGAGAGATGCAGTATACCTGCGTTCTGTAGCCTGAGTGCAGGAGATGCTCTAAGCGGTAGTTCTGTGGCTTGGGGTTAGGCCACGCACTATACTGCAATTCTGTAACCGAGGTGTATGAAACACACTGTATGGGACTGCTGTAGCCTGGGAGTAGAGAGAAGCAGTTTACAAGAGCTCTGTATGCTGAGTGTACAGAGCCATGGTTTGTGGGAGTTCTGCAGCCAGAATGTTGAAGTGGTAGCTTAGGGCAGTTCTGTAACCTGGGTGTAGAGAGATGCAGTATACCTGCATTCTGTAGCCTGAGTGCAGCAGACGCAGTTACCGAGAATTCTGTATCCTGAGTGTAGAGAGGCGCTGTTAATGGCGTTCTGTAACATTTGGGTGGAAGAGTTAGCTTATGGGAGTTCTGTAGCTTGGGGTTAGGCATACGCACTATATGGGAGTTCAGTAGCTCACGAGTTGGCAGACGCAGTATACAGCAGTGCTGTACCCTAGGAGTAGAGAGAAGCAGTTTACAAGAGTTCTGTATGCTGAGTATAGAGAGACATGGTGTGTGGGAGTTCTGCAGCCTTACTGTAGGAGATGCAGCGTTTGGGAGTTCTGTAACCTCGGTGTGGAGAGACACAGTATACCTTCATTCTGTAGCCTGAGTGCAGGAGACGCAGTTAGCGGTAGCTCTGTGGCTGGGGGTTAGGCCTATGCACTATACAGCAGTTCTGTAACCAAGGTGTATGAAACACACTGTATGGGAGTGCTGTAGCCTGGGAGCAGAGAGAAGCAGTTTACAAGAGTTCTGTATGCTGAGTGTATAGAGCCATGGCTTGCGGGAGTTCTGTAGCTTGTGTGTAGAGAAGTGCTGTTAATGGGCATTTTGTAACTTTAGGTAAAAGACACAGCTTACGGGACTTCTGTAGCTTGGGGTTAGGCATACGCACTATATGGGAGTTCAGTAGCTCACGAGTTGGCAAACGCAGTATACAGCAGTGCTGTAGCCTGGGAGTAGAGAGAAGCAGTTTACAAGCGCTCTGTATGCTGAGTGTACAGAGCCATGGTTTGTGGGAGTTCTGCAGCCAGAGTGTAGCAGTTTTAGCTTAGGGCAGTTCTGTATAACCTGGGTGTAGAGAGACACAGTATAACTGCGTTCTTTAGCCTGAGTTCAGGAGACCCAGTTAGAAGGAGTTCTGTAGCCTGAGTATAAAGAAGTGCTTTAATGGGCATTCTGTAACCTTAGGGTGGAAGACACAGCTTACAGGTGTTCTGCAGCTTGGGGTTAGGCATACGCACTATATGGGAGTTCAGTAGCTCACGAATGGCAGACGCCATATACAGCATTGCTGTAGCCTGGGAGTAGAGAGAAGCAGTTTACAAGAGCTCTGTTTGCTGAGTGTAGAGAGACATGATTTGTGGGAGTTCTGCAGCCTGAGTGTAGGAGACCCAGCGTCTGGGAGTTGTGTAACCTGGGTGTGGAGAGACACAGTATACCTGCGTTCTGTAGCCTGAGTGCAAGAGACGCAGTTAGCAGTAGTTCTGTGGCTTGGGGTTAGGCCTACGCACTATACAGCAGTTCTGTAACCAAGGTGTATGAAACACACTGTATGGGAGTGCTGTAGCCTGGGAGCAGAGAGAAGCAGTTTACAAGAGTTCTGTATGCTGAGTGTATAGAGCCATGGCTTGCGGGAGTTCTGTAGCTTGAGTGTAGAGAAGTGCTGTTAATGGGCATTTTGTAACTTTAGGTAGAAGACACAGCTTACGGGACTTCTGTAGCTTGGGGTTAGGCATACGCACTATATGGGAGTTCAGTAGCTCACGAGTTGGCAAACGCAGTATACAGCAGTGCTGTAGCCTGGGAGTAGAGAGAAGCAGTTTACAAGCGTTCTGTATGCTGAGTGTACAGAGCCATGGTTTGTGGGAGTTCTGCAGCCTGAGTGTAGCAGTTTTAGCTTAGGGCAGTTCTGTAACCTGGGTGTAGAGAGACACAGTATAACTGCGTTCTTTAGCCTGAGTTCAGGAGACCCGGTTAGAAGGAGTTCTGTAGCCTGAGTATAAAGAAGTGCTGTTAATAGGCATTCTGTAACCTTAGGGTGGAAGACACAGCTTACAGGTGTTCTGCAGCTTGGGGTTAGGCATACGCACTATATGGGAGTTCAGTAGCTCACGAGTTGGCAAACGCAGTATACAGCAGTGCTGTAGCCTGGGAGTAGAGAGAAGCAGTTCACAAGAGCTCTGTATGCTGAGTGTACAGAGCCATGGTTTGTGGGAGTTCTGCAGCCAGAGTGTAGAAGTGGTAGCTTAGGGCAGTTCCGTAACCTGGGTGTAGAGAGATGCAGTATACCTGCGTTCTGTAGCCTGAGTGCAGCAGACGCAGTTACCGAGAATTCTGTATCCTGAGTGTAGAGAGGTGCTGTTAATGGCGTTCTGTAACATTTGGGCGGAAGAGTCAGCTTATGGGAGTTCTGTAGCTTGGGGTTAGGCATACACACTATATGGGAGTTCAGTAGCTCACGAATGGCAGACGCCATATACAGCATTGCTGTAGCCTGGGAGTAGAGAGAAGCAGTTTACAAGAGCTCTGTATGCTGAGTGTAGAGAGACATGATTTGTGGGAGTTCTGCAGCCTGAGTGTAGGAGACCCAGCGTCTGGGAGTTGTGTAACCTGGGTGTGTAGAGACACAGTATACCTGCGTTCTGTAGCCTGAGTGCAAGAGACGCAGTTAGCAGTAGTTCTGTGGCTTGGGGTTAGGCCTACGCACTATACAGCAGTTCTGTAACCAAGGTGTATGAAACACACTGTATGGGAGTGCTGTAGTCTGGGAGCAGAGAGAAGCAGTTTACAAGAGTTCTGTATGCTGAGTGTATAGAGCCATGGCTTGCGGGAGTTCTGTAGCTTGTGTGTAGAGAAGTGCTGTTAATGGGCATTTTGTAACTTTAGGTAAAAGACACAGCTTACGGGACTTCTGTAGCTTGGGGTTAGGCATACGCACTATATGGGAGTTCAGTAGCTCACGAGTTGGCAAACGCAGTATACAGCAGTGCTGTAGCCTGGGAGTAGAGAGAAGCAGTTTACAAGCGTTCTGTATGCTGAGTGTACAGAGCCATGGTTTGTGGGAGTTCTGCAGCCAGAGTATAGAAGTGGTAGCTTAGGGCAGTTCTGTAACCTGGGTGTAGAGAGATGCAGTATACCTGCGTTCTGTAGCCTGAGTTCAGGAAATGCTCTAAGCGGTAGTTCTGTGGCTTGGGGTTAGGCCACGCACTATACTGCAATTCTGTAACCGAGGTGTATGAAACACACTGTATGGGACTGCTGTAGCCTGGGAGTAGAGAGAAGCAGTTTACAAGAGCTCTGTATGCTGAGTGTACAGAGCCATGGTTTGTGGGAGTTCTGCAGCCAGAATGTTGAAGTGGTAGCTTAGGGCAGTTCTGTAACCTGGGTGTAGAGAGATGCAGTATACCTGCATTCTGTAGCCTGAGTGCAGCAGACGCAGTTACCGAGAATTCTGTATCCTGAGTGTAGAGAGGCGCTGTTAATGGCGTTCTGTAACATTTGGGTGGAAGAGTTAGCTTATGGGAGTTCTGTAGCTTGGGGTTAGGCATACGCACTATATGGGAGTTCAGTAGCTCACGAGTTGGCAGACGCAGTATACAGCAGTGCTGTACCCTAGGAGTAGAGAGAAGCAGTTTACAAGAGTTCTGTATGCTGAGTATAGAGAGACATGGTGTGTGGGAGTTCTGCAGCCTTACTGTAGGAGATGCAGCGTTTGGGAGTTCTGTAACCTCGGTGTGGAGAGACACAGTATACCTTCATTCTGTAGCCTGAGTGCAGGAGACGCAGTTAGCGGTAGCTCTGTGGCTGGGGGTTAGGCCTATGCACTATACAGCAGTTCTGTAACCAAGGTGTATGAAACACACTGTATGGGAGTGCTGTAGCCTGGGAGCAGAGAGAAGCAGTTTACAAGAGTTCTGTATGCTGAGTGTATAGAGCCATGGCTTGCGGGAGTTCTGTAGCTTGTGTGTAGAGAAGTGCTGTTAATGGGCATTTTGTAACTTTAGGTAAAAGACACAGCTTACGGGACTTCTGTAGCTTGGGGTTAGGCATACGCACTATATGGGAGTTCAGTAGCTCACGAGTTGGCAAACGCAGTATACAGCAGTGCTGTAGCCTGGGAGTAGAGAGAAGCAGTTTACAAGCGTTCTGTATGCTGAGTGTACAGAGCCATGGTTTGTGGGAGTTCTGCAGCCAGAGTATAGAAGTGGTAGCTTAGGGCAGTTCTGTAACCTGAGTGTAGAGAGATGCAGTATACCTGCGTTCTGTAGCCTGAGTGCAGGAGATGCTCTAAGCGGTAGTTCTGTGGCTTGGGGTTAGGCCACGCACTATACTGCAATTCTGTAACCGAGGTGTATGAAACACACTGTATGGGACTGCTGTAGCCTGGGAGTAGAGAGAAGCAGTTTACAAGAGCTCTGTATGCTGAGTGTACAGAGCCATGGTTTGTGGGAGTTCTGCAGCCAGAATGTTGAAGTGGTAGCTTAGGGCAGTTCTGTAACCTGGGTGTAGAGAGATGCAGTATACCTGCGTTCTGTAGCCTGAGTGCAGCAGACGCAGTTACCGAGAATTCTGTATCCTGAGTGTAGAGAGGCGCTGTTAATGGCGTTCTGTAATATTTGGGTGGAAGAGTTAGCTTATGGGAGTTCTGTAGCTTGGGGTTAGGCATACGCACTATATGGGAGTTCAGTAGCTCACGAGTTGGCAGACGCAGTATACAGCAGTGCTGTACCCTAGGAGTAGAGAGAAGCAGTTTACAAGAGTTCTGTATGCTGAGTATAGAGAGACATGGTGTGTGGGAGTTCTGCAGCCTTACTGTAGGAGATGCAGCGTTTGGGAGTTCTGTAACCTCGGTGTGGAGAGACACAGTATACCTTCATTCTGTAGCCTGAGTGCAGGAGACGCAGTTAGCGGTAGCTCTGTGGCTGGGGGTTAGGCCTATGCACTATACAGCAGTTCTGTAACCAAGGTGTATGAAACACACTGTATGGGAGTGCTGTAGCCTGGGAGCAGAGAGAAGCAGTTTACAAGAGTTCTGTATGCTGAGTGTATAGAGCCATGGCTTGCGGGAGTTCTGTAGCTTGTGTGTAGAGAAGTGCTGTTAATGGGCATTTTGTAACTTTAGGTAAAAGACACAGCTTACGGGACTTCTGTAGCTTGGGGTTAGGCATACGCACTATATGGGAGTTCAGTAGCTCACGAGTTGGCAAACGCAGTATACAGCAGTGCTGTAGCCTGGGAGTAGAGAGAAGCAGTTTACAAGCGCTCTGTATGCTGAGTGTACAGAGCCATGGTTTGTGGGAGTTCTGCAGCCAGAGTGTAGCAGTTTTAGCTTAGGGCAGTTCTGTATAACCTGGGTGTAGAGAGACACAGTATAACTGCGTTCTTTAGCCTGAGTTCAGGAGACCCAGTTAGAAGGAGTTCTGTAGCCTGAGTATAAAGAAGTGCTTTAATGGGCATTCTGTAACCTTAGGGTGGAAGACACAGCTTACAGGTGTTCTGCAGCTTGGGGTTAGGCATACGCACTATATGGGAGTTCAGTAGCTCACGAATGGCAGACGCCATATACAGCATTGCTGTAGCCTGGGAGTAGAGAGAAGCAGTTTACAAGAGCTCTGTTTGCTGAGTGTAGAGAGACATGATTTGTGGGAGTTCTGCAGCCTGAGTGTAGGAGACCCAGCGTCTGGGAGTTGTGTAACCTGGGTGTGGAGAGACACAGTATACCTGCGTTCTGTAGCCTGAGTGCAAGGGACGCAGTTAGCAGTAGTTCTGTGGCTTGGGGTTAGGCCTACGCACTATACAGCAGTTCTGTAACCAAGGTGTATGAAACACACTGTATGGGAGTGCTGTAGCCTGGGAGCAGAGAGAAGCAGTTTACAAGAGTTCTGTATGCTGAGTGTATAGAGCCATGGCTTGCGGGAGTTCTGTAGCTTGAGTGTAGAGAAGTGCTGTTAATGGGCATTTTGTAACTTTAGGTAGAAGACACAGCTTACGGGACTTCTGTAGCTTGGGGTTAGGCATACGCACTATATGGGAGTTCAGTAGCTCACGAGTTGGCAAACGCAGTATACAGCAGTGCTGTAGCCTGGGAGTAGAGAGAAGCAGTTTACAAGCGTTCTGTATGCTGAGTGTACAGAGCCATGGTTTGTGGGAGTTCTGCAGCCTGAGTGTAGCAGTTTTAGCTTAGGGCAGTTCTGTAACCTGGGTGTAGAGAGACACAGTATAACTGCGTTCTTTAGCCTGAGTTCAGGAGACCCGGTTAGAAGGAGTTCTGTAGCCTGAGTATAAAGAAGTGCTGTTAATAGGCATTCTGTAACCTTAGGGTGGAAGACACAGCTTACAGGTGTTCTGCAGCTTGGGGTTAGGCATACGCACTATATGGGAGTTCAGTAGCTCACGAGTTGGCAAACGCAGTATACAGCAGTGCTGTAGCCTGGGAGTAGAGAGAAGCAGTTCACAAGAGCTCTGTATGCTGAGTGTACAGAGCCATGGTTTGTGGGAGTTCTGCAGCCAGAGTGTAGAAGTGGTAGCTTAGGGCAGTTCCGTAACCTGGGTGTAGAGAGATGCAGTATACCTGCGTTCTGTAGCCTGAGTGCAGCAGACGCAGTTACCGAGAATTCTGTATCCTGAGTGTAGAGAGGTGCTGTTAATGGCGTTCTGTAACATTTGGGCGGAAGAGTCAGCTTATGGGAGTTCTGTAGCTTGGGGTTAGGCATACACACTATATGGGAGTTCAGTAGCTCACGAATGGCAGACGCCATATACAGCATTGCTGTAGCCTGGGAGTAGAGAGAAGCAGTTTACAAGAGCTCTGTATGCTGAGTGTAGAGAGACATGATTTGTGGGAGTTCTGCAGCCTGAGTGTAGGAGACCCAGCGTCTGGGAGTTGTGTAACCTGGGTGTGTAGAGACACAGTATACCTGCGTTCTGTAGCCTGAGTGCAAGAGACGCAGTTAGCAGTAGTTCTGTGGCTTGGGGTTAGGCCTACGCACTATACAGCAGTTCTGTAACCAAGGTGTATGAAACACACTGTATGGAAGTGCTGTAGTCTGGGAGCAGAGAGAAGCAGTTTACAAGAGTTCTGTATGCTGAGTGTATAGAGCCATGGCTTGCGGGAGTTCTGTAGCTTGTGTGTAGAGAAGTGCTGTTAATGGGCATTTTGTAACTTTAGGTAAAAGACACAGCTTACGGGACTTCTGTAGCTTGGGGTTAGGCATACGCACTATATGGGAGTTCAGTAGCTCACGAGTTGGCAAACGCAGTATACAGCAGTGCTGTAGCCTGGGAGTAGAGAGAAGCAGTTTACAAGCGTTCTGTATGCTGAGTGTACAGAGCCATGGTTTGTGGGAGTTCTGCAGCCAGAGTATAGAAGTGGTAGCTTAGGGCAGTTCTGTAACCTGGGTGTAGAGAGATGCAGTATACCTGCGTTCTGTAGCCTGAGTGCAGGAGATGCTCTAAGCGGTAGTTCTGTGGCTTGGGGTTAGGCCACGCACTATACTGCAATTCTGTAACCGAGGTGTATGAAACACACTGTATGGGACTGCTGTAGCCTGGGAGTAGAGAGAAGCAGTTTACAAGAGCTCTGTATGCTGAGTGTACAGAGCCATGGTTTGTGGGAGTTCTGCAGCCAGAATGTTGAAGTGGTAGCTTAGGGCAGTTCTGTAACCTGGGTGTAGAGAGATGCAGTATACCTGCATTCTGTAGCCTGAGTGCAGCAGACGCAGTTACCGAGAATTCTGTATCCTGAGTGTAGAGAGGCGCTGTTAATGGCGTTCTGTAACATTTGGGTGGAAGAGTTAGCTTATGGGAGTTCTGTAGCTTGGGGTTAGGCATACGAACTATATGGGAGTTCAGTAGCTCACGAGTTGGCAGACGCAGTATACAGCAGTGCTGTACCCTAGGAGTAGAGAGAAGCAGTTTACAAGAGTTCTGTATGCTGAGTATAGAGAGACATGGTGTGTGGGAGTTCTGCAGCCTTACTGTAGGAGATGCAGCGTTTGGGAGTTCTGTAACCTCGGTGTGGAGAGACACAGTATACCTTCATTCTGTAGCCTGAGTGCAGGAGACGCAGTTAGCGGTAGCTCTGTGGCTGGGGGTTAGGCCTATGCACTATACAGCAGTTCTGTAACCAAGGTGTATGAAACACACTGTATGGGAGTGCTGTAGCCTGGGAGCAGAGAGAAGCAGTTTACAAGAGTTCTGTATGCTGAGTGTATAGAGCCATGGCTTGCGGGAGTTCTGTAGCTTGTGTGTAGAGAAGTGCTGTTAATGGGCATTTTGTAACTTTAGGTAAAAGACACAGCTTACGGGACTTCTGTAGCTTGGGGTTAGGCATACGCACTATATGGGAGTTCAGTAGCTCACGAGTTGGCAAACGCAGTATACAGCAGTGCTGTAGCCTGGGAGTAGAGAGAAGCAGTTTACAAGCGCTCTGTATGCTGAGTGTACAGAGCCATGGTTTGTGGGAGTTCTGCAGCCAGAGTATAGAAGTGGTAGCTTAGGGCAGTTCTGTAACCTGGGTGTAGAGAGATGCAGTATACCTGCGTTCTGTAGCCTGAGTGCAGGAGATGCTCTAAGCGGTAGTTCTGTGGCTTGGGGTTAGGCCACGCACTATACTGCAATTCTGTAACCGAGGTGTATGAAACACACTGTATGGGACTGCTGTAGCCTGGGAGTAGAGAGAAGCAGTTTACAAGAGCTCTGTATGCTGAGTGTACAGAGCCATGGTTTGTGGGAGTTCTGCAGCCAGAATGTTGAAGTGGTAGCTTAGGGCAGTTCTGTAACCTGGGTGTAGAGAGATGCAGTATACCTGCATTCTGTAGCCTGAGTGCAGCAGACGCAGTTACCGAGAATTCTGTATCCTGAGTGTAGAGAGGCGCTGTTAATGGCGTTCTGTAACATTTGGGTGGAAGAGTTAGCTTATGGGAGTTCTGTAGCTTGGGGTTAGGCATACGCACTATATGGGAGTTCAGTAGCTCACGAGTTGGCAGACGCAGTATACAGCATTGCTGTAGCCTGGGAGTAGAGAGAAGCAGTTTACAAGAGTTCTGTATGCTGAGTATAGAGAGACATGGTGTGTGGGAGTTCTGCAGCCTTACTGTAGGAGATGCAGCGTTTGGGAGTTCTGTAACCTCGGTGTGGAGAGACACAGTATACCTTCATTCTGTAGCCTGAGTGCAGGAGACGCAGTTAGCGGTAGCTCTGTGGCTGGGGGTTAGGCCTATGCACTATACAGCAGTTCTGTAACCAAGGTGTATGAAACACA
This sequence comes from Lepus europaeus, assembly GCF_033115175.1. Taxonomy (NCBI): domain Eukaryota; kingdom Metazoa; phylum Chordata; class Mammalia; order Lagomorpha; family Leporidae; genus Lepus; species Lepus europaeus. The sequence continues at coordinate 8,572,113 of NW_026909177.1, forward strand.
CTGTATGGGAGTGCTGTAGCCTGGGAGCAGAGAGAAGCAGTTTACAAGAGTTCTGTATGCTGAGTGTATAGAGCCATGGCTTGCGGGAGTTCTGTAGCTTGTGTGTAGAGAAGTGCTGTTAATGGGCATTTTGTAACTTTAGGTAAAAGACACAGCTTACGGGACTTCTGTAGCTTGGGGTTAGGCATATGCACTATATGGGAGTTCAGTAGCTCACGAGTTGGCAAACGCAGTATACAGCAGTGCTGTAGCCTGGGAGTAGAGAGAAGCAGTTTACAAGCGCTCTGTATGCTGAGTGTACAGAGCCATGGTTTGTGGGAGTTCTGCAGCCAGAGTGTAGCAGTTTTAGCTTAGGGCAGTTCTGTATAACCTGGGTGTAGAGAGACACAGTATAACTGCGTTCTTTAGCCTGAGTTCAGGAGACCCAGTTAGAAGGAGTTCTGTAGCCTGAGTATAAAGAAGTGCTTTAATGGGCACTCTGTAACCTTAGGGTGGAAGACACAGCTTACAGGTGTTCTGCAGCTTGGGGTTAGGCATACGCACTATATGGGAGTTCAGTAGCTCACGAATGGCAGACGCCATATACAGCATTGCTGTAGCCTGGGAGTAGAGAGAAGCAGTTTACAAGAGCTCTGTTTGCTGAGTGTAGAGAGACATGATTTGTGGGAGTTCTGCAGCCTGAGTGTAGGAGACCCAGCGTCTGGGAGTTGTGTAACCTGGGTGTGGAGAGACACAGTATACCTGCGTTCTGTAGCCTGAGTGCAAGAGACGCAGTTAGCAGTAGTTCTGTGGCTTGGGGTTAGGCCTACGCACTATACAGCAGTTCTGTAACCAAGGTGTATGAAACACACTGTATGGGAGTGCTGTAGCCTGGGAGCAGAGAGAAGCAGTTTACAAGAGTTCTGTATGCTGAGTGTATAGAGCCATGGCTTGCGGGAGTTCTGTAGCTTGAGTGTAGAGAAGTGCTGTTAATGGGCATTTTGTAACTTTAGGTAGAAGACACAGCTTACGGGACTTCTGTAGCTTGGGGTTAGGCATACGCACTATATGGGAGTTCAGTAGCTCACGAGTTGGCAAACGCAGTATACAGCAGTGCTGTAGCCTGGGAGTAGAGAGAAGCAGTTTACAAGCGTTCTGTATGCTGAGTGTACAGAGCCATGGTTTGTGGGAGTTCTGCAGCCTGAGTGTAGCAGTTTTAGCTTAGGGCAGTTCTGTAACCTGGGTGTAGAGAGACACAGTATAACTGCGTTCTTTAGCCTGAGTTCAGGAGACCCGGTTAGAAGGAGTTCTGTAGCCTGAGTATAAAGAAGTGCTGTTAATAGGCATTCTGTAACCTTAGGGTGGAAGACACAGCTTACAGGTGTTCTGCAGCTTGGGGTTAGGCATACGCACTATATGGGAGTTCAGTAGCTCACGAGTTGGCAAACGCAGTATACAGCAGTGCTGTAGCCTGGGAGTAGAGAGAAGCAGTTCACAAGAGCTCTGTATGCTGAGTGTACAGAGCCATGGTTTGTGGGAGTTCTGCAGCCAGAGTGTAGAAGTGGTAGCTTAGGGCATTTCCGTAACCTGGGTGTAGAGAGATGCAGTATACCTGCGTTCTGTAGCCTGAGTGCAGCAGACGCAGTTACCGAGAATTCTGTATCCTGAGTGTAGAGAGGTGCTGTTAATGGCGTTCTGTAACATTTGGGCGGAAGAGTCAGCTTATGGGAGTTCTGTAGCTTGGGGTTAGGCATACACACTATATGGGAGTTCAGTAGCTCACGAATGGCAGACGCCATATACAGCATTGCTGTAGCCTGGGAGTAGAGAGAAGCAGTTTACAAGAGCTCTGTATGCTGAGTGTAGAGAGACATGATTTGTGGGAGTTCTGCAGCCTGAGTGTAGGAGACCCAGCGTCTGGGAGTTGTGTAACCTGGGTGTGTAGAGACACAGTATACCTGCGTTCTGTAGCCTGAGTGCAAGAGACGCAGTTAGCAGTAGTTCTGTGGCTTGGGGTTAGGCCTACGCACTATACAGCAGTTCTGTAACCAAGGTGTATGAAACACACTGTATGGGAGTGCTGTAGTCTGGGAGCAGAGAGAAGCAGTTTACAAGAGTTCTGTATGCTGAGTGTATAGAGCCATGGCTTGCGGGAGTTCTGTAGCTTGTGTGTAGAGAAGTGCTGTTAATGGGCATTTTGTAACTTTAGGTAAAAGACACAGCTTACGGGACTTCTGTAGCTTGGGGTTAGGCATACGCACTATATGGGACTTCAGTAGCTCACGAGTTGGCAAACGCAGTATACAGCAGTGCTGTAGCCTGGGAGTAGAGAGAAGCAGTTTACAAGCGTTCTGTATGCTGAGTGTACAGAGCCATGGTTTGTGGGAGTTCTGCAGCCAGAGTATAGAAGTGGTAGCTTAGGGCAGTTCTGTAACCTGGGTGTAGAGAGATGCAGTATACCTGCGTTCTGTAGCCTGAGTGCAGGAGATGCTCTAAGCGGTAGTTCTGTGGCTTGGGGTTAGGCCACGCACTATACTGCAATTCTGTAACCGAGGTGTATGAAACACACTGTATGGGACTGCTGTAGCCTGGGAGTAGAGAGAAGCAGTTTACAAGAGCTCTGTATGCTGAGTGTACAGAGCCATGGTTTGTGGGAGTTCTGCAGCCAGAATGTTGAAGTGGTAGCTTAGGGCAGTTCTGTAACCTGGGTGTAGAGAGATGCAGTATACCTGCATTCTGTAGCCTGAGTGCAGCAGACGCAGTTACCGAGAATTCTGTATCCTGAGTGTAGAGAGGCGCTGTTAATGGCGTTCTGTAACATTTGGTGGAAGAGTTAGCTTATGGGAGTTCTGTAGCTTGGGGTTAGGCATACGAACTATATGGGAGTTCAGTAGCTCACGAGTTGGCAGACGCAGTATACAGCAGTGCTGTACCCTAGGAGTAGAGAGAAGCAGTTTACAAGAGTTCTGTATGCTGAGTATAGAGAGACATGGTGTGTGGGAGTTCTGCAGCCTTACTGTAGGAGATGCAGCGTTTGGGAGTTCTGTAACCTCGGTGTGGAGAGACACAGTATACCTTCATTCTGTAGCCTGAGTGCAGGAGACGCAGTTAGCGGTAGCTCTGTGGCTGGGGGTTAGGCCTATGCACTATACAGCAGTTCTGTAACCAAGGTGTATGAAACACACTGTATGGGAGTGCTGTAGCCTGGGAGCAGAGAGAAGCAGTTTACAAGAGTTCTGTATGCTGAGTGTATAGAGCCATGGCTTGCGGGAGTTCTGTAGCTTGTGTGTAGAGAAGTGCTGTTAATGGGCATTTTGTAACTTTAGGTAAAAGACACAGCTTACGGGACTTCTGTAGCTTGGGGTTAGGCATACGCACTATATGGGAGTTCAGTAGCTCACGAGTTGGCAAACGCAGTATACAGCAGTGCTGTAGCCTGGGAGTAGAGAGAAGCAGTTTACAAGCGCTCTGTATGCTGAGTGTACAGAGCCATGGTTTGTGGGAGTTCTGCAGCCAGAGTATAGAAGTGGTAGCTTAGGGCAGTTCTGTAACCTGGGTGTAGAGAGATGCAGTATACCTGCGTTCTGTAGCCTGAGTGCAGGAGATGCTCTAAGCGGTAGTTCTGTGGCTTGGGGTTAGGCCACGCACTATACTGCAATTCTGTAACCGAGGTGTATGAAACACACTGTATGGGACTGCTGTAGCCTGGGAGTAGAGAGAAGCAGTTTACAAGAGCTCTGTATGCTGAGTGTACAGAGCCATGGTTTGTGGGAGTTCTGCAGCCAGAATGTTGAAGTGGTAGCTTAGGGCAGTTCTGTAACCTGGGTGTAGAGAGATGCAGTATACCTGCATTCTGTAGCCTGAGTGCAGCAGACGCAGTTACCGAGAATTCTGTATCCTGAGTGTAGAGAGGCGCTGTTAATGGCGTTCTGTAACATTTGGGTGGAAGAGTTAGCTTATGGGAGTTCTGTAGCTTGGGGTTAGGCATACGCACTATATGGGAGTTCAGTAGCTCACGAGTTGGCAGACGCAGTATACAGCATTGCTGTAGCCTGGGAGTAGAGAGAAGCAGTTTACAAGAGTTCTGTATGCTGAGTATAGAGAGACATGGTGTGTGGGAGTTCTGCAGCCTTACTGTAGGAGATGCAGCGTTTGGGAGTTCTGTAACCTCGGTGTGGAGAGACACAGTATACCTTCATTCTGTAGCCTGAGTGCAGGAGACGCAGTTAGCGGTAGCTCTGTGGCTGGGGGTTAGGCCTATGCACTATACAGCAGTTCTGTAACCAAGGTGTATGAAACACACTGTATGGGAGTGCTGTAGCCTGGGAGCAGAGAGAAGCAGTTTACAAGAGTTCTGTATGCTGAGTGTATAGAGCCATGGCTTGCGGGAGTTCTGTAGCTTGTGTGTAGAGAAGTGCTGTTAATGGGCATTTTGTAACTTTAGGTAAAAGACACAGCTTACGGGACTTCTGTAGCTTGGGGTTAGGCATACGCACTATATGGGAGTTCAGTAGCTCACGAGTTGGCAAACGCAGTATACAGCAGTGCTGTAGCCTGGGAGTAGAGAGAAGCAGTTTACAAGCGCTCTGTATGCTGAGTGTACAGAGCCATGGTTTGTGGGAGTTCTGCAGCCAGAGTGTAGCAGTTTTAGCTTAGGGCAGTTCTGTATAACCTGGGTGTAGAGAGACACAGTATAACTGCGTTCTTTAGCCTGAGTTCAGGAGACCCAGTTAGAAGGAGTTCTGTAGCCTGAGTATAAAGAAGTGCTTTAATGGGCATTCTGTAACCTTAGGGTGGAAGACACAGCTTACAGGTGTTCTGCAGCTTGGGGTTAGGCATACGCACTATATGGGAGTTCAGTAGCTCACGAATGGCAGACGCCATATACAGCATTGCTGTAGCCTGGGAGTAGAGAGAAGCAGTTTACAAGAGCTCTGTTTGCTGAGTGTAGAGAGACATGATTTGTGGGAGTTCTGCAGCCTGAGTGTAGGAGACCCAGCGTCTGGGAGTTGTGTAACCTGGGTGTGGAGAGACACAGTATACCTGCGTTCTGTAGCCTGAGTGCAAGAGACGCAGTTAGCAGTAGTTCTGTGGCTTGGGGTTAGGCCTACGCACTATACAGCAGTTCTGTAACCAAGGTGTATGAAACACACTGTATGGGAGTGCTGTAGCCTGGGAGCAGAGAGAAGCAGTTTACAAGAGTTCTGTATGCTGAGTGTATAGAGCCATGGCTTGCGGGAGTTCTGTAGCTTGAGTGTAGAGAAGTGCTGTTAATGGGCATTTTGTAACTTTAGGTAAAAGACACAGCTTACGGGACTTCTGTAGCTTGGGGTTAGGCATACGCACTATATGGGAGTTCAGTAGCTCACGAATGGCAGACGCCATATACAGCATTGCTGTAGCCTGGGAGTAGAGAGAAGCAGTTTACAAGAGCTCTGTATGCTGAGTGTAGAGAGACATGATTTGTGGGAGTTCTGCAGCCTGAGTGTAGGAGACCCAGCGTCTGGGAGTTGTGTAACCTGGGTGTGTAGAGACACAGTATACCTGCGTTCTGTAGCCTGAGTGCAAGAGACGCAGTTAGCAGTAGTTCTGTGGCTTGGGGTTAGGCCTACGCACTATACAGCAGTTCTGTAACCAAGGTGTATGAAACACACTGTATGGGAGTGCTGTAGTCTGGGAGCAGAGAGAAGCAGTTTACAAGAGTTCTGTATGCTGAGTGTATAGAGCCATGGCTTGCGGGAGTTCTGTAGCTTGTGTGTAGAGAAGTGCTGTTAATGGGCATTTTGTAACTTTAGGTAAAAGACACAGCTTACGGGACTTCTGTAGCTTGGGGTTAGGCATACGCACTATATGGGAGTTCAGTAGCTCACGAGTTGGCAAACGCAGTATACAGCAGTGCTGTAGCCTGGGAGTAGAGAGAAGCAGTTTACAAGCGTTCTGTATGCTGAGTGTACAGAGCCATGGTTTGTGGGAGTTCTGCAGCCAGAGTATAGAAGTGGTAGCTTAGGGCAGTTCTGTAACCTGGGTGTAGAGAGATGCAGTATACCTGCGTTCTGTAGCCTGAGTGCAGGAGATGCTCTAAGCGGTAGTTCTGTGGCTTGGGGTTAGGCCACGCACTATACTGCAATTCTGTAACCGAGGTGTATGAAACACACTGTATGGGACTGCTGTAGCCTGGGAGTAGAGAGAAGCAGTTTACAAGAGCTCTGTATGCTGAGTGTACAGAGCCATGGTTTGTGGGAGTTCTGCAGCCAGAATGTTGAAGTGGTAGCTTAGGGCAGTTCTGTAACCTGGGTGTAGAGAGATGCAGTATACCTGCATTCTGTAGCCTGAGTGCAGCAGACGCAGTTACCGAGAATTCTGTATCCTGAGTGTAGAGAGGCGCTGTTAATGGCGTTCTGTAACATTTGGGTGGAAGAGTTAGCTTATGGGAGTTCTGTAGCTTGGGGTTAGGCATACGCACTATATGGGAGTTCAGTAGCTCACGAGTTGGCAGACGCAGTATACAGCAGTGCTGTACCCTAGGAGTAGAGAGAAGCAGTTTACAAGAGTTCTGTATGCTGAGTATAGAGAGACATGGTGTGTGGGAGTTCTGCAGCCTTACTGTAGGAGATGCAGCGTTTGGGAGTTCTGTAACCTCGGTGTGGAGAGACACAGTATACCTTCATTCTGTAGCCTGAGTGCAGGAGACGCAGTTAGCGGTAGCTCTGTGGCTGGGGGTTAGGCCTATGCACTATACAGCAGTTCTGTAACCAAGGTGTATGAAACACACTGTATGGGAGTGCTGTAGCCTGGGAGCAGAGAGAAGCAGTTTACAAGAGTTCTGTATGCTGAGTGTATAGAGCCATGGCTTGCGGGAGTTCTGTAGCTTGTGTGTAGAGAAGTGCTGTTAATGGGCATTTTGTAACTTTAGGTAAAAGACACAGCTTACGGGACTTCTGTAGCTTGGGGTTAGGCATACGCACTATATGGGAGTTCAGTAGCTCACGAGTTGGCAAACGCAGTATACAGCAGTGCTGTAGCCTGGGAGTAGAGAGAAGCAGTTTACAAGCGCTCTGTATGCTGAGTGTACAGAGCCATGGTTTGTGGGAGTTCTGCAGCCAGAGTGTAGCAGTTTTAGCTTAGGGCAGTTCTGTATAACCTGGGTGTAGAGAGACACAGTATAACTGCGTTCTTTAGCCTGAGTTCAGGAGACCCAGTTAGAAGGAGTTCTGTAGCCTGAGTATAAAGAAGTGCTTTAATGGGCATTCTGTAACCTTAGGGTGGAAGACACAGCTTACAGGTGTTCTGCAGCTTGGGGTTAGGCATACGCACTATATGGGAGTTCAGTAGCTCACGAATGGCAGACGCCATATACAGCATTGCTGTAGCCTGGGAGTAGAGAGAAGCAGTTTACAAGAGCTCTGTTTGCTGAGTGTAGAGAGACATGATTTGTGGGAGTTCTGCAGCCTGAGTGTAGGAGACCCAGCGTCTGGGGGTTTTGTGTAACCTGGGTGTGGAGAGACACAGTATACCTGCGTTCTGTAGCCTGAGTGCAAGAGACGCAGTTAGCAGTAGTTCTGTGGCTTGGGGTTAGGCCTACGCACTATACAGCAGTTCTGTAACCAAGGTGTATGAAACACACTGTATGGGAGTGCTGTAGCCTGGGAGCAGAGAGAAGCAGTTTACAAGAGTTCTGTATGCTGAGTGTATAGAGCCATGGCTTGCGGGAGTTCTGTAGCTTGAGTGTAGAGAAGTGCTGTTAATGGGCATTTTGTAACTTTAGGTAAAAGACACAGCTTACGGGACTTCTGTAGCTTGGGGTTAGGCATACGCACTATATGGGAGTTCAGTAGCTCACGAATGGCAGACGCCATATACAGCATTGCTGTAGCCTGGGAGTAGAGAGAAGCAGTTTACAAGAGCTCTGTATGCTGAGTGTAGAGAGACATGATTTGTGGGAGTTCTGCAGCCTGAGTGTAGGAGACCCAGCGTCTGGGAGTTGTGTAACCTGGGTGTGTAGAGACAAAGTATATCTGCGTTCTGTAGCCTGAGTGCAAGAGACGCAGTTAGCAGTAGTTCTGTGGCTTGGGGTTAGGCCTACGCACTATACAGCAGTTCTGTAACCAAGGTGTATGAAACACACTGTATGGGAGTGCTGTAGTCTGGGAGCAGAGAGAAGCAGTTTACAAGAGTTCTGTATGCTGAGTGTATAGAGCCATGGCTTGCGGGAGTTCTGTAGCTTGTGTGTAGAGAAGTGCTGTTAATGGGCATTTTGTAACTTTAGGTAAAAGACACAGCTTACGGGACTTCTGTAGCTTGGGGTTAGGCATACGCACTATATGGGAGTTCAGTAGCTCACGAGTTGGCAAACGCAGTATACAGCAGTGCTGTAGCCTGGGAGTAGAGAGAAGCAGTTTACAAGCGTTCTGTATGCTGAGTGTACAGAGCCATGGTTTGTGGGAGTTCTGCAGCCAGAGTATAGAAGTGGTAGCTTAGGGCAGTTCTGTAACCTGGGTGTAGAGAGATGCAGTATACCTGCGTTCTGTAGCCTGAGTGCAGGAGATGCTCTAAGCGGTAGTTCTGTGGCTTGGGGTTAGGCCACGCACTATACTGCAATTCTGTAACCGAGGTGTATGAAACACACTGTATGGGACTGCTGTAGCCTGGGAGTAGAGAGAAGCAGTTTACAAGAGCTCTGTATGCTGAGTGTACAGAGCCATGGTTTGTGGGAGTTCTGCAGCCAGAATGTTGAAGTGGTAGCTTAGGGCAGTTCTGTAACCTGGGTGTAGAGAGATGCAGTATACCTGCATTCTGTAGCCTGAGTGCAGCAGACGCAGTTACCGAGAATTCTGTATCCTGAGTGTAGAGAGGCGCTGTTAATGGCGTTCTGTAACATTTGGGTGGAAGAGTTAGCTTATGGGAGTTCTGTAGCTTGGGGTTAGGCATACGCACTATATGGGAGTTCAGTAGCTCACGAGTTGGCAGACGCAGTATACAGCAGTGCTGTACCCTAGGAGTAGAGAGAAGCAGTTTACAAGAGTTCTGTATGCTGAGTATAGAGAGACATGGTGTGTGGGAGTTCTGCAGCCTTACTGTAGGAGATGCAGCGTTTGGGAGTTCTGTAACCTCGGTGTGGAGAGACACAGTATACCTTCATTCTGTAGCCTGAGTGCAGGAGACGCAGTTAGCGGTAGCTCTGTGGCTGGGGGTTAGGCCTATGCACTATACAGCAGTTCTGTAACCAAGGTGTATGAAACACACTGTATGGGAGTGCTGTAGCCTGGGAGCAGAGAGAAGCAGTTTACAAGAGTTCTGTATGCTGAGTGTATAGAGCCATGGCTTGCGGGAGTTCTGTAGCTTGTGTGTAGAGAAGTGCTGTTAATGGGCATTTTGTAACTTTAGGTAAAAGACACAGCTTACGGGACTTCTGTAGCTTGGGGTTAGGCATACGCACTATATGGGAGTTCAGTAGCTCACGAGTTGGCAAACGCAGTATACAGCAGTGCTGTAGCCTGGGAGTAGAGAGAAGCAGTTTACAAGCGCTCTGTATGCTGAGTGTACAGAGCCATGGTTTGTGGGAGTTCTGCAGCCAGAGTGTAGCAGTTTTAGCTTAGGGCAGTTCTGTAACCTGGGTGTAGAGAGACACAGTATAACTGCGTTCTTTAGCCTGAGTTCAGGAGACCCAGTTAGAAGGAGTTCTGTAGCCTGAGTATAAAGAAGTGCTGTTAAAGGGCATTCTGTAACCTTAGGGTGGAAGACACAGCTTACAGGTGTTCTGCAGCTTGGGGTTAGGCATACGCACTATATGGGAGTTCAGTAGCTCACGAATGGCAGACGCCATATACAGCATTGCTGTAGCCTGGGAGTAGAGAGAAGCAGTTTACAAGAGCTCTGTTTGCTGAGTGTAGAGAGACATGATTTGTGGGAGTTCTGCAGCCTGAGTGTAGGAGACCCAGCATCTGGGAGTTGTGTAACCTGGGTGTGGAGAGACACAGTATACCTGCGTTCTGTAGCTTGAGTGCAAGAGACGCAGTTAGCAGTAGTTCTGTGGCTTGGGGTTAGGCCTACGCACTATACAGCAGTTCTGTAACCAAGGTGTATGAAACACACTGTATGGGAGTGCTGTAGCCTGGGAGCAGAGAGAAGCAGTTTACAAGAGTTCTGTATGCTGAGTGTATAGAGCCATGGCTTGCGGGAGTTCTGTAGCTTGTATGTAGAGAAGTGCTGTTAATGGGCATTTTGTAACTTTAGGTAAAAGACACAGCTTACGGGACTTCTGTAGCTTGGGGTTAGGCATACGCACTATATGGGAGTTCAGTAGCTCACGAGTTGGCAAACGCAGTATACAGCAGTGCTGTAGCCTGGGAGTAGAGAGAAGCAGTTTACAAGCGTTCTGTATGCTGAGTGTACAGAGCCATGGTTTGTGGGAGTTCTGCAGCCAGAGTATAGAAGTGCTAGCTTAGGGCAGTTCTGTAACCTGGGTGTAGAGAGATGCAGTATACCTGCGTTCTGTAGCCTGAGTGCAGGAGATGCTGTTAGCGGTAGTTCTGTGGCTTGGGGTTAGGCCACGCACTATACTGCAATTCTGTAACCGAGGTGTATGAAACACACTGTATGGGACTGCTGTAGCCTGGGAGTAGAGAGAAGCAGTTTACAAGAGCTCTGTATGCTGAGTGTACAGAACCATGGTTTGTGGGAGTTCTGCAGCCAGAATGTTGAAGTGGTAGCTTAGGGCAGTTCTGTAACCTGGGTGTAGAGAGATGCAGTATACCTGCGTTCTGTAGCCTGAGTGCAGATGATGCTCTAAGCGGTAGTTCTGTGGCTTGGGGTTAGGCCACGCACTATACTGCAATTCTGTAACCGAGGTGTATGAAACACACTGTGTGACACTGCTGTAGCCTGGGAGTATAGAGAAGCAGTTTACAAGAGCTCTGTTTGCTGAGTGTAGAGAGACATGATTTGTGGGAGTTCTGCAGCCTGAGTGTAGGAGACCCAGCGTCTGGGAGTTGTGTAACCTGGGTGTGGAGAGACACAGTATACCTGCGTTCTGTAGCCTGAGTGCAAGAGATGCAGTTAGCAGTAGTTCTGTGGCTTGGGGTTAGGCCTACGCACTATACAGCAGTTCTGTAACCAAGGTGTATGAAACACACTGTATGGGAGTGCTGTAACCTGGGAGCAGAGAGAAGCAGTTTACAAGCGTTCTGTATGCTGAGTGTACAGAGCCATGGTTTTTGGGAGTTCTGCAGCCTGAGTGTAGCAGTTTTAGCTTAGGGCAGTTCTGTAACCTGGGTGTAGAGAGACACAGTATAACTGCGTTCTTTAGCCTGAGTTCAGGAGACCCGGTTAGAAGGAGTTCTGTAGCCTGAGTATAAAGAAGTGCTGTTAATGGGCATTCTGTAACCTTAGGGTGGAAGACACAGCTTACAGGTGTTCTGCAGCTTGGGGTTAGGCATACGCACTATATGGGAGTTCAGTAGCTCACGAGTTGGCAAACGCAGTATACAGCAGTGCTGTAGCCTGGGAGTAGAGAGCACCACTTTACAAGAGCTCTGTATGCTGAGTGTACAGAGCCATGGTTTGTGGGAGTTCTGCAGCCAGAGTGTAGAAGTGGTAGCTTAGGGCAGTTCCGTAACCTGGGTGTAGAGAGATGCAGTATACCTGCGTTCTGTAGCCTGAGTGCAGCAGACGCAGTTACCGAGAATTCTGTATCCTGAGTGTAGAGAGGTGCTGTTAATGGCGTTCTGTAACATTTGGGCGGAAGAGTCAGCTTATGGGAGTTCTGTAGCTTGGGGTTAGGCATACACACTATATGGGAGTTCAGTAGCTCACGAATGGCAGACGCCATATACAGCATTGCTGTAGCCTGGGAGTAGAGAGAAGCAGTTTACAAGAGCTCTGTATGCTGAGTGTACAGAGCCATGGTTTGTGGGAGTTCTGCAGCCTGAGTGTAGGAGACCCAGCGTCTGGGAGTTGTGTAACCTGGGTGTGGAGAGACACAGTATACCTGCGTTCTGTAGCCTGAGTGCAAGAGATGCAGTTAGCAGTAGTTCTGTGGCTTGGGGTTAGGCCTACGCACTATACAGCAGTTCTGTAACCAAAGTGTATGAAACACACTGTATGGGACTGCTGTAGCCTGGGAGTAGAGAGAAGCAGTTTACAAGAGTTCTGTATGCTGAGTGTAGAGAGCCATGGTTTGTGAGAGTTCTGCAGCCTGAGTGTAGCAGTTTTAGCTTAGGGCAGTTCTGTAACCTGGGTGAAGAAAGAGACTGTATACGTGCCTTCTGTAGCCTGAGTGCAGCAGATGCAGTTAGCGAGAATTCTGTATCCTGAATGTAGAGAGGCACTGTTAATGGGCGTTCTGTAACCTTTGGTTGGAAGACACAGCATATGGGAGTTCTGTAGCTTGGGGTTAGGCATACGCACTATATGGGAGTTCAGTAGCTCACGAGTTGGCAAACGCAGTATACAGCAGTGCTGTAGCCTGGGAGTAGAGAGCACCACTTTACAAGAGCTCTGTATGCTGAGTGTACAGAGCCATGGTTTGTGGGAGTTCTGCAGCCAGAGTGTAGAAGTGGTAGCTTAGGGCAGTTCTGTAACCTGGGTGTAGAGAGATGCAGTATACCTGCGTTCTGTAGCCTGAGTGCAGTAGACGCAGTTACCGAGAATTCTGTATCCTGAGTGTAGAGAGGTGCTGTTAATGGCGTTCTGTAACATTTGGGCGGAAGAGTCAGCTTATGAGAGTTCTGTAGATTGGGGTTAGGCATACACACTATATGGGAGTTCAGTAGCTCACGAATGGCAGACGCCATATACAGCATTGCTGTAGCCTGGGAGTAGAGAGAAGCAGTTTACAAGAGCTCTGTATGCTGAGTGTAGAGAGACATGATTTGTGGGAGTTCTGCAGCCTGAGTGTAGGAGACCCAGCGTCTGGGAGTTGTGTAACCTGGGTGTGGAGAGACACAGTATACCTGCGTTCTGTAGCCTGAGTGCAAGAGACGCAGTTAGCAGTAGTTCTGTGGCTTGGGGTTAGGCCTACGCACTATACAGCAGTTCTGTAACCAAGGTGTATGAAACACACTGTATGGGAGTGCTGTAGCCTGGGAGCAGAGAGAAGCAGTTTACAAGAGTTCTGTATGCTGAGTGTATAGAGCCATGGCTTGCGGGAGTTCTGTAGCTTGTGTGTACAGAAGTGCTGTTAATGGGCATTTTGTAACTTTAGGTAGAAGACACAGCTTACGGGACTTCTGTAGCTTGGGGTTAGGCATACGCACTATATGGGAGTTCAGTAGCTCACGAGTTGGCAAACGCAGTATACAGCAGTGCTGTAGCCTGGGAGTAGAGAGAAGCAGTTTACAAGCGTTCTGTATGCTGAGTGTACAGAGCCATGGTTTGTGGGAGTTCTGCAGCCAGAGTATAGAAGTGGTAGCTTAGGGCAGTTCTGTAACCTGGGTGTAGAGAGATGCAGTATACCTGCGTTCTGTAGCCTGAGTGCAGGAGATGCTCTAAGCGGTAGTTCTGTGGCTTGGGGTTAGGCCACGCACTATACTGCAATTCTGTAACCGAGGTGTATGAAACACACTGTATGGGACTGCTGTAGCCTGGGAGTAGAGAGAAGCAGTTTACAAGAGCTCTGTATGCTGAGTGTACAGAGCCATGGTTTGTGGGAGTTCTGCAGCCAGAATGTTGAAGTGGTAGCTTAGGGCAGTTCTGTAACCTGGGTGTAGAGAGATGCAGTATACCTGCATTCTGTAGCCTGAGTGCAGCAGACGCAGTTACCGAGAATTCTGTATCCTGAGTGTAGAGAGGCGCTGTTAATGGCGTTCTGTAACATTTGGGTGGAAGAGTTAGCTTATGGGAGTTCTGTAGCTTGGGGTTAGGCATACGCACTATATGGGAGTTCAGTAGCTCACGAGTTGGCAGACGCAGTATACAGCAGTGCTGTACCCTAGGAGTAGAGAGAAGCAGTTTACAAGAGCTCTGTATGCTGAGTATAGAGAGACATGGTGTGTGGGAGTTCTGCAGCCTTACTGTAGGAGATGCAGCGTTTGGGAGTTCTGTAACCTCGGTGTGGAGAGACACAGTATACCTTCATTCTGTAGCCTGAGTGCAGGAGACGCAGTTAGCGGTAGCTCTGTGGCTGGGGGTTAGGCCTATGCACTATACAGCAGTTCTGTAACCAAGGTGTATGAAACACACTGTATGGGAGTGCTGTAGCCTGGGAGCAGAGAGAAGCAGTTTACAAGAGTTCTGTATGCTGAGTGTATAGAGCCATGGCTTGCGGGAGTTCTGTAGCTTGTGTGTAGAGAAGTGCTGTTAATGGGCATTTTGTAACTTTAGGTAAAAGACACAGCTTACGGGACTTCTGTAGCTTGGGGTTAGGCATACGCACTATATGGGAGTTCAGTAGCTCACGAGTTGGCAAACGCAGTATACAGCAGTGCTGTAGCCTGGGAGTAGAGAGAAGCAGTTTACAAGCGCTCTGTATGCTGAGTGTACAGAGCCATGGTTTGTGGGAGTTCTGCAGCCAGAGTGTAGCAGTTTTAGCTTAGGGCAGTTCTGTAACCTGGGTGTAGAGAGACACAGTATAACTGCGTTCTTTAGCCTGAGTTCAGGAGACCCGGTTAGAAGGAGTTCTGTAGCCTGAGTATAAAGAAGTGCTGTTAATGGGCATTCTGTAACCTTAGGGTGGAAGACACAGCTTACAGGTGTTCTGCAGCTTGGGGTTAGGCATACGCACTATATGGGAGTTCAGTAGCTCACGAGTTGGCAAACGCAGTATACAGCAGTGCTGTAGCCTGGGAGTAGAGAGAAGCAGTTTACAAGAGCTCTGTATGCTGAGTGTACAGAGCCATGGTTTGTGGGAGTTCTGCAGCCAGAGTGTAGAAGTGGTAGCTTAGGGCAGTTCCGTAACCTGGGTGTAGAGAGATGCAGTATACCTGCGTTCTGTAGCCTGAGTGCAGCAGACGCAGTTACCGAGAATTCTGTATCCTGAGTGTAGAGAGGTGCTGTTAATGGCGTTCTGTAACATTTGGGCGGAAGAGTCAGCTTATGGGAGTTCTGTAGCTTGGGGTTAGGCATACGCACTATATGGGAGTTCAGTAGCTCACGAGTTGGCAGACGCCTTATACTGCATTGCTGTAGCCTGGGAGTAGAGAGAAGCAGTTTACAAGAGCTCTGTATGCTGAGTGTACAGAGCCATGGTTTGTGGGAGTTCTGCAGCCTGAGTGTAGGAGACCCAGGGTCTGGGATTTATGTAACCTGGGTGTGGAGAGACACAGTATACCAGCGTTCTGTAGCCTGAGTACAAGAGATGCAGTTAGCAGTAGTTCTGTGGCTTGGGGTTAGGCCTACGCACTATACAGCAGTTCTGTAACCAAAGTGTATGAAACACACTGTATGGGACTGCTGTAGCCTGGGAGTAGAGAGAAGCAGTTTACAAGAGTTCTGTATGCTGAGTGTAGAGAGCCATGGTTTGTGAGAGTTCTGCAGCCTGAGTGTAGCAGTTTTAGCTTAGGGCAGTTCTGTAACCTGGGTGAAGAGAGACACTGTATACGTGCCTTCTGTAGCCTGAGTGCAGCAGATGCAGTTAGCGAGAATTCTGTATCCTGAATGTAGAGAGGCACTGTTAATGGGCGTTCTGTAACCTTTGGTTGGAAGACACAGCATATGGGAGTTCTGTAGCTTGGGGTTAGGCATACGCACTATATGGGAGTTCAGTAGCTCACGAGTTGGCAAACGCAGTATACAGCAGTGCTGTAGCCTGGGAGTAGAGAGCACCACTTTACAAGAGCTCTGTATGCTGAGTGTACAGAGCCATGGTTTGTGGGAGTTCTGCAGCCAGAGTGTAGAAGTGGTAGCTTAGGGCAGTTCTGTAACCTGGGTGTAGAGAGATGCAGTATACCTGCGTTCTGTAGCCTGAGTGCAGTAGACGCAGTTACCGAGAATTCTGTATCCTGAGTGTAGAGAGGTGCTGTTAATGGCGTTCTGTAACATTTGGGCGGAAGAGTCAGCTTATGAGAGTTCTGTAGATTGGGGTTAGGCAAACACACTATATGGGAGTTCAGTAGCTCACGAATGGCAGACGCCATATACAGCATTGCTGTAGCCTGGGAGTAGAGAGAAGCAGTTTACAAGAGCTCTGTATGCTGAGTGTAGAGAGACATGATTTGTGGGAGTTCTGCAGCCTGAGTGTAGGAGACCCAGCGTCTGGGAGTTGTGTAACCTGGGTGTGGAGAGACACAGTATACCTGCGTTCTGTAGCCTGAGTGCAAGAGACGCAGTTAGCAGTAGTTCTGTGGCTTGGGGTTAGGCCTACGCACTATACAGCAGTTCTGTAACCAAGGTGTATGAAACACACTGTATGGGAGTGCTGTAGCCTGGGAGCAGAGAGAAGCAGTTTACAAGAGTTCTGTATGCTGAGTGTATAGAGCCATGGCTTGCGGGAGTTCTGTAGCTTGTGTGTAGAGAAGTGCTGTTAATGGGCATTTTGTAACTTTAGGTAAAAGACACAGCTTACGGGACTTCTGTAGCTTGGGGTTAGGCATACGCACTGTATGGGAGTTCAGTAGCTCACGAGTTGGCAAACGCAGTATACAGCAGTGCTGTAGCCTGGGAGTAGAGAGAAGCAGTTTACAAGCGTTCTGTATGCTGAGTGTACAGAGCCATGGTTTGTGGGAGTTCTGCAGCCTTACTGTAGGAGATGCAGCGTTTGGGAGTTCTGTAACCTCGGTGTGGAGAGACACAGTATACCTTCATTCTGTAGCCTGAGTGCAGGAGACGCAGTTAGCGGTAGCTCTGTGGCTGGGGGTTAGGCCTATGCACTATACAGCAGTTCTGTAACCAAGGTGTATGAAACACACTGTATGGGAGTGCTTTAGCCTGGGAGCAGAGAGAAGCAGTTTACAAGAGTTCTGTATGCTGAGTGTATAGAGCCATGGCTTGCGGGAGTTCTGTAGCTTGTGTGTAGAGAAGTGCTGTTAATGGGCATTTTGTAACTTTAGGTAAAAGACACAGCTTACGGGACTTCTGTAGCTTGGGGTTAGGCATACGCACTATATGGGAGTTCAGTAGCTCACGAGTTGGCAAACGCAGTATACAGCAGTGCTGTAGCCTGGGAGTAGAGAGAAGCAGTTTACAAGCGCTCTGTATGCTGAGTGTACAGAGCCATGGTTTGTGGGAGTTCTGCAGCCAGAGTGTAGCAGTTTTAGCTTAGGGCAGTTCTGTAACCTGGGTGTAGAGAGACACAGTATAACTGCGTTCTTTAGCCTGAGTTCAGGAGACCCGGTTAGAAGGAGTTCTGTAGCCTGAGTATAAAGAAGTGCTGTTAAAGGGCATTCTGTAACCTTAGGGTGGAAGACACAGCTTACAGGTGTTCTGCAGCTTGGGGTTAGGCATACGCACTATATGGGAGTTCAGTAGCTCACGAATGGCAGACGCCATATACAGCATTGCTGTAGCCTGGGAGTAGAGAGAAGCAGTTTACAAGAGCTCTGTTTGCTGAGTGTAGAGAGACATGATTTGTGGGAGTTCTGCAGCCTGAGTGTAGGAGACCCAGCGTCTGGGAGTTGTGTAACCTGGGTGTGGAGAGACACAGTATACCTGCGTTCTGCAGCCTGAGTGCAAGAGACGCAGTTAGCAGTAGTTCTGTGGCTTGGGGTTAGGCCTACGCACTATACAGCAGTTCTGTAACCAAGGTGTATGAAACACACTGTATGGGAGTGCTGTAGCCTGGGAGCAGAGAGAAGCAGTTTACAAGAGTTCTGTATGCTGAGTGTATAGAGCCATGGCTTGCGGGAGTTCTGTAGCTTGTGTGTAGAGAAGTGCTGTTAATGGGCATTTTGTAACTTTAGGTAAAAGACACAGCTTACGGGACTTCTGTAGCTTGGGGTTAGGCATACGCACTATATGGGAGTTCAGTAGCTCACGAGTTGGCAAACGCAGTATACAGCAGTGCTGTAGCCTGGGAGTAGAGAGAAGCAGTTTACAAGCGTTCTGTATGCTGAGTGTACAGAGCCATGGTTTGTGGGAGTTCTGCAGCCAGAGTATAGAAGTGGTAGCTTAGGGCAGTTCTGTAACCTGAGTGTAGAGAGATGCAGTATACCTGCGTTCTGTAGCCTGAGTGCAGGAGATGCTCTAAGCGGTAGTTCTGTGGCTTGGGGTTAGGCCACGCACTATACTGCAATTCTGTAACCGAGGTGTATGAAACACACTGTATGGGACTGCTGTAGCCTGGGAGTAGAGAGAAGCAGTTTACAAGAGCTCTGTATGCTGAGTGTACAGAGCCATGGTTTGTGGGAGTTCTGCAGCCAGAATGTTGAAGGGGTAGCTTAGGGCAGTTCTGTAACCTGGGTGTAGAGAGATGCAGTATACCTGCATTCTGTAGCCTGAGTGCAGCAGACGCAGTTACCGAGAATTCTGTATCCTGAGTGTAGAGAGGCGCTGTTAATGGCGTTCTGTAACATTTGGGTGGAAGAGTTAGCTTATGGGAGTTCTGTAGCTTGGGGTTAGGCATACGCACTATATGGGAGTTCAGTAGCTCACGAGTTGGCAGACGCAGTATACAGCAGTGCTGTACCCTAGGAGTAGAGAGAAGCAGTTTACAAGAGTTCTGTATGCTGAGTATAGAGAGACATGGTGTGTGGCAGTTCTGCAGCCTTGCTGTAGGAGATGCAGCGTTTGGGAGTTCTGTAACCTCGGTGTGGAGAGACACAGTATACCTTCATTCTGTAGCCTGAGTGCAGGAGACGCAGTTAGCGGTAGCTCTGTGGCTGGGGGTTAGGCCTATGCACTATACAGCAGTTCTGTAACCAAGGTGTATGAAACTCACTGTATGGGAGTGCTGTAGCCTGGGAGCAGAGAGAAGCAGTTTACAAGAGTTCTGTATGCTGAGTGTATAGAGCCATGGCTTGCGGGAGTTCTGTAGCTTGTGTGTAGAGAAGTGCTGTTAATGGGCATTTTGTAACTTTAGGTAAAAGACACAGCTTACGGGACTTCTGTAGCTTGGGGTTAGGCATACGCACTATATGGGAGTTCAGTAGCTCACGAGTTGGCAAACGCAGTATACAGCAGTGCTGTAGCCTGGGAGTAGAGAGAAGCAGTTTACAAGCGCTCTGTATGCTGAGTGTACAGAGCCATGGTTTGTGGGAGTTCTGCAGCCAGAGTGTAGCAGTTTTAGCTTAGGGCAGTTCTGTAACCTGGGTGTAGAGAGACACAGTATAACTGCGTTCTTTAGCCTGAGTTCAGGAGACCCGGTTAGAAGGAGTTCTGTAGCCTGAGTATAAAGAAGTGCTGTTAAAGGGCATTCTGTAACCTTAGGGTGGAAGACACAGCTTACAGGTGTTCTGCAGCTTGGGGTTAGGCATACGCACTATATGGGAGTTCAGTAGCTCACGAATGGCAGACGCCATATACAGCATTGCTGTAGCCTGGGAGTAGAGAGAAGCAGTTTACAAGAGCTCTGTTTGCTGAGTGTAGAGAGACATGATTTGTGGGAGTTCTGCAGCCTGAGTGTAGGAGACCCAGCGTCTGGGAGTTGTGTAACCTGGGTGTGGAGAGACACAGTATACCTGAGTTCTGTAGCCTGAGTGCAACAGACGCAGTTAGCAGTAGTTCTGTGGCTTGGGGTTAGGCCTACGCAATATACAGCAGTTCTGTAACCAAGGTGTATGAAACACACTGTATGGGAGTGCTGTAGCCTGGGAGCAGAGAGAAGCAGTTTACAAGAGTTCTGTATGCTGAGTGTATAGAGCCATGGCTTGCGGGAGTTCTGTAGCTTGTGTGTAGAGAAGTGCTGTTAATGGGCATTTTGTAACTTTAGGTAAAAGACACAGCTTACGGGACTTCTGTAGCTTGGGGTTAGGCATACGCACTATATGGGAGTTCAGTAGCTCACGAGTTGGCAAACACAGTATACAGCAGTGCTGTAGCCTGGGAGTAGAGAGAAGCAGTTTACAAGCGTTCTGTATGCTGAGTGTACAGAGCCATGGTTTGTGGGAGTTCTGCAGCCAGAGTATAGAAGTGGTAGCTTAGGGCAGTTCTGTAACCTGAGTGTAGAGAGATGCAGTATACCTGCGTTCTGTATCCTGAGTGCAGGAGATGCTCTAAGCGGTAGTTCTGTGGCTTGGGGTTAGGCCACGCACTATACTGCAATTCTGTAACCGAGGTGTATGAAACACACTGTATGGGACTGCTGTAGCCTGGGAGTAGAGAGAAGCAGTTTACAAGAGCTCTGTATGCTGAGTGTACAGAGCCATGGTTTGTGGGAGTTCTGCAGCCAGAATGTTGAAGTGGTAGCTTAGGGCAGTTCTGTAACCTGGGTGTAGAGAGATGCAGTATACCTGCATTCTGTAGCCTGAGTGCAGCAGACGCAGTTACCGAGAATTCTGTATCCTGAGTGTAGAGAGGTGCTGTTAATGGCGTTCTGTAACATTTGGGCGGAAGAGTCAGCTTATGAGAGTTCTGTAGATTGGGGTTAGGCAAACACACTATATGGGAGTTCAGTAGCTCACGAATGGCAGACGCCATATACAGCATTGCTGTAGCCTGGGAGTAGAGAGAAGCAGTTTACAAGAGCTCTGTATGCTGAGTGTAGAGAGACATGATTTGTGGGAGTTCTGCAGCCTGAGTGTAGGAGACCCAGCGTCTGGGAGTTGTGTAACCTGGGTGTGGAGAGACACAGTATACCTGCGTTCTGTAGCCTGAGTGCAAGAGACGCAGTTAGCAGTAGTTCTGTGGCTTGGGGTTAGGCCTACGCACTATACAGCAGTTCTGTAACCAAGGTGTATGAAACACACTGTATGGGAGTGCTGTAGCCTGGGAGCAGAGAGAAGCAGTTTACAAGAGTTCTGTATGCTGAGTGTATAGAGCCATGGCTTGCGGGAGTTCTGTAGCTTGTGTGTAGAGAAGTGCTGTTAATGGGCATTTTGTAACTTTAGGTAAAAGACACAGCTTACGGGACTTCTGTAGCTTGGGGTTAGGCATACGCACTATATGGGAGTTCAGTAGCTCACGAGTTGGCAAACGCAGTATACAGCAGTGCTGTAGCCTGGGAGTAGAGAGAAGCAGTTTACAAGCGTTCTGTATGCTGAGTGTACAGAGCCATGGTTTGTGGGAGTTCTGCAGCCTTACTGTAGGAGATGCAGCGTTTGGGAGTTCTGTAACCTCGGTGTGGAGAGACACAGTATACCTTCATTCTGTAGCCTGAGTGCAGGAGACGCAGTTAGCGGTAGCTCTGTGGCTGGGGGTTAGGCCTATGCACTATACAGCAGTTCTGTAACCAAGGTGTATGAAACACACTGTATGGGAGTGCTTTAGCCTGGGAGCAGAGAGAAGCAGTTTACAAGAGTTCTGTATGCTGAGTGTATAGAGCCATGGCTTGCGGGAGTTCTGTAGCTTGTGTGTAGAGAAGTGCTGTTAATGGGCATTTTGTAACTTTAGGTAAAAGACACAGCTTACGGGACTTCTGTAGCTTGGGGTTAGGCATACGCACTATATGGGAGTTCAGTAGCTCACGAGTTGGCAAACGCAGTATACAGCAGTGCTGTAGCCTGGGAGTAGAGAGAAGCAGTTTACAAGCGCTCTGTATGCTGAGTGTACAGAGCCATGGTTTGTGGGAGTTCTGCAGCCAGAGTGTAGCAGTTTTAGCTTAGGGCAGTTCTGTAACCTGGGTGTAGAGAGACACAGTATAACTGCGTTCTTTAGCCTGAGTTCAGGAGACCCGGTTAGAAGGAGTTCTGTAGCCTGAGTATAAAGAAGTGCTGTTAAAGGGCATTCTGTAACCTTAGGGTGGAAGACACAGCTTACAGGTGTTCTGCAGCTTGGGGTTAGGCATACGCACTATATGGGAGTTCAGTAGCTCACGAATGGCAGACGCCATATACAGCATTGCTGTAGCCTGGGAGTAGAGAGAAGCAGTTTACAAGAGCTCTGTTTGCTGAGTGTAGAGAGACATGATTTGTGGGAGTTCTGCAGCCTGAGTGTAGGAGACCCAGCGTCTGGGAGTTGTGTAACCTGGGTGTGGAGAGACACAGTATACCTGCGTTCTGCAGCCTGAGTGCAAGAGACGCAGTTAGCAGTAGTTCTGTGGCTTGGGGTTAGGCCTACGCACTATACAGCAGTTCTGTAACCAAGGTGTATGAAACACACTGTATGGGAGTGCTGTAGCCTGGGAGCAGAGAGAAGCAGTTTACAAGAGTTCTGTATGCTGAGTGTATAGAGCCATGGCTTGCGGGAGTTCTGTAGCTTGTGTGTAGAGAAGTGCTGTTAATGGGCATTTTGTAACTTTAGGTAAAAGACACAGCTTACGGGACTTCTGTAGCTTGGGGTTAGGCATACGCACTATATGGGAGTTCAGTAGCTCACGAGTTGGCAAACGCAGTATACAGCAGTGCTGTAGCCTGGGAGTAGAGAGAAGCAGTTTACAAGCGTTCTGTATGCTGAGTGTACAGAGCCATGGTTTGTGGGAGTTCTGCAGCCAGAGTATAGAAGTGGTAGCTTAGGGCAGTTCTGTAACCTGAGTGTAGAGAGATGCAGTATACCTGCGTTCTGTAGCCTGAGTGCAGGAGATGCTCTAAGCGGTAGTTCTGTGGCTTGGGGTTAGGCCACGCACTATACTGCAATTCTGTAACCGAGGTGTATGAAACACACTGTATGGGACTGCTGTAGCCTGGGAGTAGAGAGAAGCAGTTTACAAGAGCTCTGTATGCTGAGTGTACAGAGCCATGGTTTGTGGGAGTTCTGCAGCCAGAATGTTGAAGTGGTAGCTTAGGGCAGTTCTGTAACCTGGGTGTAGAGAGATGCAGTATACCTGCATTCTGTAGCCTGAGTGCAGCAGACGCAGTTACCGAGAATTCTGTATCCTGAGTGTAGAGAGGCGCTGTTAATGGCGTTCTGTAACATTTGGGTGGAAGAGTTAGCTTATGGGAGTTCTGTAGCTTGGGGTTAGGCATACGCACTATATGGGAGTTCAGTAGCTCACGAGTTGGCAGACGCAGTATACAGCAGTGCTGTACCCTAGGAGTAGAGAGAAGCAGTTTACAAGAGTTCTGTATGCTGAGTATAGAGAGACATGGTGTGTGGGAGTTCTGCAGCCTTGCTGTAGGAGATGCAGCGTTTGGGAGTTCTGTAACCTCGGTGTGGAGAGACACAGTATACCTTCATTCTGTAGCCTGAGTGCAGGAGACGCAGTTAGCGGTAGCTCTGTGGCTGGGGGTTAGGCCTATGCACTATACAGCAGTTCTGTAACCAAGGTGTATGAAACACACTGTATGGGAGTGCTGTAGCCTGGGAGCAGAGAGAAGCAGTTTACAAGAGTTCTGTATGCTGAGTGTATAGAGCCATGGCTTGCGGGAGTTCTGTAGCTTGTGTGTAGAGAAGTGCTGTTAATGGGCATTTTGTAACTTTAGGTAAAAGACACAGCTTACGGGACTTCTGTAGCTTGGGGTTAGGCATACGCACTATATGGGAGTTCAGTAGCTCACGAGTTGGCAAACGCAGTATACAGCAGTGCTGTAGCCTGGGAGTAGAGAGAAGCAGTTTACAAGCGCTCTGTATGCTGAGTGTACAGAGCCATGGTTTGTGGGAGTTCTGCAGCCAGAGTGTAGCAGTTTTAGCTTAGGGCAGTTCTGTAACCTGGGTGTAGAGAGACACAGTATAACTGCGTTCTTTAGCCTGAGTTCAGGAGACCCGGTTAGAAGGAGTTCTGTAGCCTGAGTATAAAGAAGTGCTGTTAAAGGGCATTCTGTAACCTTAGGGTGGAAGACACAGCTTACAGGTGTTCTGCAGCTTGGGGTTAGGCATACGCACTATATGGGAGTTCAGTAGCTCACGAATGGCAGACGCCATATACAGCATTGCTGTAGCCTGGGAGTAGAGAGAAGCAGTTTACAAGAGCTCTGTTTGCTGAGTGTAGAGAGACATGATTTGTGGGAGTTCTGCAGCCTGAGTGTAGGAGACCCAGCGTCTGGGAGTTGTGTAACCTGGGTGTGGAGAGACACAGTATACCTGAGTTCTGTAGCCTGAGTGCAACAGACGCAGTTAGCAGTAGTTCTGTGGCTTGGGGTTAGGCCTACGCAATATACAGCAGTTCTGTAACCAAGGTGTATGAAACACACTGTATGGGAGTGCTGTAGCCTGGGAGCAGAGAGAAGCAGTTTACAAGAGTTCTGTATGCTGAGTGTATAGAGCCATGGCTTGCGGGAGTTCTGTAGCTTGTGTGTAGAGAAGTGCTGTTAATGGGCATTTTGTAACTTTAGGTAAAAGACACAGCTTACGGGACTTCTGTAGCTTGGGGTTAGGCATACGCACTATATGGGAGTTCAGTAGCTCACGAGTTGGCAAACACAGTATACAGCAGTGCTGTAGCCTGGGAGTAGAGAGAAGCAGTTTACAAGCGTTCTGTATGCTGAGTGTACAGAGCCATGGTTTGTGGGAGTTCTGCAGCCAGAGTATAGAAGTGGTAGCTTAGGGCAGTTCTGTAACCTGAGTGTAGAGAGATGCAGTATACCTGCGTTCTGTATCCTGAGTGCAGGAGATGCTCTAAGCGGTAGTTCTGTGGCTTGGGGTTAGGCCACGCACTATACTGCAATTCTGTAACCGAGGTGTATGAAACACACTGTATGGGACTGCTGTAGCCTGGGAGTAGAGAGAAGCAGTTTACAAGAGCTCTGTATGCTGAGTGTACAGAGCCATGGTTTGTGGGAGTTCTGCAGCCAGAATGTTGAAGTGGTAGCTTAGGGCAGTTCTGTAACCTGGGTGTAGAGAGATGCAGTATACCTGCATTCTGTAGCCTGAGTGCAGCAGACGCAGTTACCGAGAATTCTGTATCCTGAGTGTAGAGAGGCGCTGTTAATGGCGTTCTGTAACATTTGGGTGGAAGAGTTAGCTTATGGGAGTTCTGTAGCTTGGGGTTAGGCATACGCACTATATGGGAGTTCAGTAGCTCACGAGTTGGCAGACGCAGTATACAGCAGTGCTGTACCCTAGGAGTAGAGAGAAGCAGTTTACAAGAGTTCTGTATGCTGAGTATAGAGAGACATGGTGTGTGGGAGTTCTGCAGCCTTGCTGTAGGAGATGCAGCGTTTGGGAGTTCTGTAACCTCGGTGTGGAGAGACACAGTATACCTTCATTCTGTAGCCTGAGTGCAGGAGACGCAGTTAGCGGTAGCTCTGTGGCTGGGGGTTAGGCCTATGCACTATACAGCAGTTCTGTAACCAAGGTGTATGAAACACACTGTATGGGAGTGCTGTAGCCTGGGAGCAGAGAGAAGCAGTTTACAAGAGTTCTGTATGCTGAGTGTATAGAGCCATGGCTTGCGGGAGTTCTGTAGCTTGTGTGTAGAGAAGTGCTGTTAATGGGCATTTTGTAACTTTAGGTAAAAGACACAGCTTACGGGACTTCTGTAGCTTGGGGTTAGGCATACGCACTATATGGGAGTTCAGTAGCTCACGAGTTGGCAAACGCAGTATACAGCAGTGCTGTAGCCTGGGAGTAGAGAGAAGCAGTTTACAAGCGCTCTGTATGCTGAGTGTACAGAGCCATGGTTTGTGGGAGTTCTGCAGCCAGAGTGTAGCAGTTTTAGCTTAGGGCAGTTCTGTAACCTGGGTGTAGAGAGACACAGTATAACTGCGTTCTTTAGCCTGAGTTCAGGAGACCCGGTTAGAAGGAGTTCTGTAGCCTGAGTATAAAGAAGTGCTGTTAAAGGGCATTCTGTAACCTTAGGGTGGAAGACACAGCTTACAGGTGTTCTGCAGCTTGGGGTTAGGCATACGCACTATATGGGAGTTCAGTAGCTCACGAATGGCAGACGCCATATACAGCATTGCTGTAGCCTGGGAGTAGAGAGAAGCAGTTTACAAGAGCTCTGTTTGCTGAGTGTAGAGAGACATGATTTGTGGGAGTTCTGCAGCCTGAGTGTAGGAGACCCAGCGTCTGGGAGTTGTGTAACCTGGGTGTGGAGAGACACAGTATACCTGAGTTCTGTAGCCTGAGTGCAACAGACGCAGTTAGCAGTAGTTCTGTGGCTTGGGGTTAGGCCTACGCAATATACAGCAGTTCTGTAACCAAGGTGTATGAAACACACTGTATGGGAGTGCTGTAGCCTGGGAGCAGAGAGAAGCAGTTTACAAGAGTTCTGTATGCTGAGTGTATAGAGCCATGGCTTGCGGGAGTTCTGTAGCTTGTGTGTAGAGAAGTGCTGTTAATGGGCATTTTGTAACTTTAGGTAAAAGACACAGCTTACGGGACTTCTGTAGCTTGGGGTTAGGCATACGCACTATATGGGAGTTCAGTAGCTCACGAGTTGGCAAACACAGTATACAGCAGTGCTGTAGCCTGGGAGTAGAGAGAAGCAGTTTACAAGCGTTCTGTATGCTGAGTGTACAGAGCCATGGTTTGTGGGAGTTCTGCAGCCAGAGTATAGAAGTGGTAGCTTAGGGCAGTTCTGTAACCTGAGTGTAGAGAGATGCAGTATACCTGCGTTCTGTATCCTGAGTGCAGGAGATGCTCTAAGCGGTAGTTCTGTGGCTTGGGGTTAGGCCACGCACTATACTGCAATTCTGTAACCGAGGTGTATGAAACACACTGTATGGGACTGCTGTAGCCTGGGAGTAGAGAGAAGCAGTTTACAAGAGCTCTGTATGCTGAGTGTACAGAGCCATGGTTTGTGGGAGTTCTGCAGCCAGAATGTTGAAGTGGTAGCTTAGGGCAGTTCTGTAACCTGGGTGTAGAGAGATGCAGTATACCTGCATTCTGTAGCCTGAGTGCAGCAGACGCAGTTACCGAGAATTCTGTATCCTGAGTGTAGAGAGGCGCTGTTAATGGCGTTCTGTAACATTTGGGTGGAAGAGTTAGCTTATGGGAGTTCTGTAGCTTGGGGTTAGGCATACGCACTATATGGGAGTTCAGTAGCTCACGAGTTGGCAGACGCAGTATACAGCAGTGCTGTACCCTAGGAGTAGAGAGAAGCAGTTTACAAGAGTTCTGTATGCTGAGTATAGAGAGACATGGTGTGTGGGAGTTCTGCAGCCTTACTGTAGGAGATGCAGCGTTTGGGAGTTCTGTAACCTCGGTGTGGAGAGACACAGTATACCTTCATTCTGTAGCCTGAGTGCAGGAGACGCAGTTAGCAGTAGTTCTGTGGCTTGGGGTTAGGCCTACGCACTATACAGCAGTTCTGTAACCAAGGTGTATGAAACACACTGTATGGGAGTGCTGTAGCCTGGGAGCAGAGAGAAGCAGTTTACAAGAGTTCTGTATGCTGAGTGTATAGAGCCATGGCTTGCGGGAGTTCTGTAGCCTGTGTGTAGAGAAGTGCTGTTAATGGGCATTTTGTAACTTTAGGTAAAAGACACAGCTTACGGGACTTCTGTAGCTTGGGGTTAGGCATACGCACTATATGGGAGTTCAGTAGCTCACGAGTTGGCAAACGCAGTATACAGCAGTGCTGTAGCCTGGGAGTAGAGAGAAGCAGTTTACAAGCGCTCTGTATGCTGAGTGTACAGAGCCATGATTTGTGGGAGTTCTGCAGCCAGAGTGTAGCAGTTTTAGCTTAGGGCAGTTCTGTAACCTGGGTGTAGAGAGACACAGTATAACTGCGTTCTTTAGCCTGAGTTCAGGAGACCCGGTTAGAAGGAGTTCTGTAGCCTGAGTATAAAGAAGTGCTGTTAAAGGGCATTCTGTAACCTTAGGGTGGAAGACACAGCTTACAGGTGTTCTGCAGCTTGGGGTTAGGCATACGCACTATATGGGAGTTCAGTAGCTCACGAATGGCAGACGCCATATACAGCATTGCTGTAGCCTGGGAGTAGAGAGAAGCAGTTTACAAGAGTTCTGTATGCTGAGTATAGAGAGACATGGTGTGTGGGAGTTCTGCAGCCTGAGTGTAGGAGACCCAGCGTCTGGGAGTTGTGTAACCTGGGTGTGGAGAGACACAGTATACCTGAGTTCTGTAGCCTGAGTGCAAGAGACGCAGTTAGCAGTAGTTCTGTGGCTTGGGGTTAGGCCTACGCACTATACAGCAGTTCTGTAACCAAGGTGTATGAAACACACTGTATGGGAGTGCTGTAGCCTGGGAGCAGAGAGAAGCAGTTTACAAGAGTTCTCTATGCTGAGTGTATAGAGCCATGGCTTGCGGGAGTTCTGTAGCTTGTGTGTAGAGAAGTGCTGTTAATGGGCATTTTGTAACTTTAGGTAAAAGACACAGCTTACGGGACTTCTGTAGCTTGGGGTTAGGCATACGCACTATATGGGAGTTCAGTAGCTCACGAGTTGGCAAACACAGTATACAGCAGTGCTGTAGCCTGGGAGTAGAGAGAAGCAGTTTACAAGCGTTCTGTATGCTGAGTGTACAGAGCCATGGTTTGTGGGAGTTCTGCAGCCAGAGTATAGAAGTGGTAGCTTAGGGAAGTTCTGTAACCTGAGTGTAGAGAGATGCAGTATACCTGCGTTCTGTAGCCTGAGTGCAGGAGATGCTCTAAGCGGTAGTTCTGTGGCTTGGGGTTAGGCCACGCACTATACTGCAATTCTGTAACCGAGGTGTATGAAACACACTGTATGGGACTGCTGTAGCCTGGGAGTAGAGAGAAGCAGTTTACAAGAGCTCTGTATGCTGAGTGTACAGAGCCATGGTTTGTGGGAGTTCTGCAGCCAGAATGTTGAAGTGGTAGCTTAGGGCAGTTCTGTAACCTGGGTGTAGAGAGATGCAGTATACCTGCATTCTGTAGCCTGAGTGCAGCAGACGCAGTTACCGAGAATTCTGTATCCTGAGTGTAGAGAGGCGCTGTTAATGGCGTTCTGTAACATTTGGGTGGAAGAGTTAGCTTATGGGAGTTCTGTAGCTTGGGGTTAGGCATACGCACTATATGGGAGTTCAGTAGCTCACGAGTTGGCAGACGCAGTATACAGCAGTGCTGTACCCTAGGAGTAGAGAGAAGCAGTTTACAAGAGTTCTGTATGCTGAGTATAGAGAGACATGGTGTGTGGGAGTTCTGCAGCCTTACTGTAGGAGATGCAGCGTTTGGGAGTTCTGTAACCTCGGTGTGGAGAGACACAGTATACCTTCATTCTGTAGCCTGAGTGCAGGAGACGCAGTTAGCGGTAGTTCTGTGGCTTGGGGTTAGGCCTATGCACTATACAGCAGTTCTGTAACCAAGGTGTATGAAACACACTGTATGGGAGTGCTGTAGCCTGGGAGCAGAGAGAAGCAGTTTACAAGAGTTCTGTATGCTGAGTGTATAGAGCCATGGCTTGCGGGAGTTCTGTAGCTTGTGTGTAGAGAAGTGCTGTTAATGGGCATTTTGTAACTTTAGGTAAAAGACACAGCTTACGGGACTTCTGTAGCTTGGGGTTAGGCATACGCACTATATGGGAGTTCAGTAGCTCACGAGTTGGCAAACGCAGTATACAGCAGTGCTGTAGCCTGGGAGTAGAGAGAAGCAGTTTACAAGCGCTCTGTATGCTGAGTGTACAGAGCCATGGTTTGTGGGAGTTCTGCAGCCAGAGTGTAGCAGTTTTAGCTTAGGGCAGTTCTGTAACCTGGGTGTAGAGAGACACAGTATAACTGCGTTCTTTAGCCTGAGTTCAGGAGACCCGGTTAGAAGGAGTTCTGTAGCCTGAGTATAAAGAAGTGCTGTTAAAGGGCATTCTGTAACCTTAGGGTGGAAGACACAGCTTACAGGTGTTCTGCAGCTTGGGGTTAGGCATATGCACTATATGGGAGTTCAGTAGCTCACGAGTTGGCAAACGCAGTATACAGCAGTGCTGTAGCCTGGGAGTAGAGAGAAGCAGTTTACAAGAGCTCTGTATGCTGATTGTACAGAGCCATGGTTTGTGGGAGTTCTGCAGCCTGAGTGTAGGAGACCCAGCGTCTGGGAGTTGTGTAACCTGGGTGTGGAGAGACACAGTATACCTGCGTTCTGTAGCCTGAGTGCAAGAGATGCAGTTAGCAGTAGTTCTGTGGCTTGGGGTTAGGCCTACGCACTATACAGCAGTTCTGTAACCAAAGTGTATGAAACACACTGTATGGGACTGCTGTAGCCTGGGAGTAGAGAGAAGCAGTTTACAAGAGTTCTGTATGCTGAGTGTAGAGAGCCATGGTTTGTGAGAGTTCTGCAGCCTGAGTGTAGCAGTTTTAGCTTAGGGCAGTTCTGTAACCTGTGTGAAGAGAGACACTGTATACGTGCCCTCTGTAGCCTGAGTGCAGCAGATGCAGTTAGCGAGAATTCTGTATCCTGAATGTAGAGAGGCACTGTTAATGGGCGTTCTGTAACCTTTGGTTGGAAGACACAGCTTATGGGAGTTCTGTAGCTTGGGGATAGGCATACGCACTATATGGGAGTTCAGTAGCTCACGAGTTGGCAAACGCAGTATACAGCAGTGCTGTAGCCTGGGAGTAGAGAGAACCAGTTTACAAGAGCTCTGTATGCTGAGTGTACAGAGCCATGGTTTGTGGGAGTTCTGCAGCCAGAGTGTAGAAGTGGTAGCTTAGGGCAGTTCTGTAACCTGGGTGTAGAGAGATGCAGTATACCTGCATTCTGTAGCCTGAGTGCAGTAGACGCAGTTACCGAGAATTCTGTATCCTGAGTGTAGAGAGGTGCTGTTAATGGCGTTCTGTAACATTTGGGCGGAAGAGTCAGCTTATGGGAGTTCTGTAGCTTGGGGTTAGGCATACGCACTATATGGGAATTCAGTAGCTCACGAATGGCAGACGCCATATACAGCATTGCTGTAGCCTGGGAGTAGAGAGAAGCAGTTTACAAGAGCTCTGTTTGCTGAGTGTAGAGAGACATGATTTGTGGGAGTTCTGCAGCCTGAGTGTAGGAGACCCAGCGTCTGGGAGTTGTGTAACCTGGGTGTGGAGAGACACAGTATACCTGCGTTCTGTAGCCTGAGTGCAAGAGACGCAGTTAGCAGTAGTTCTGTGGCTTGGGGTTAGGCCTACGCACTATACAGCAGTTCTGTAACCAAGGTGTATGAAACACACTGTATGGGAGTGCTGTAGCCTGGGAGCAGAGAGAAGCAGTTTACAAGAGTTCTGTATGCTGAGTGTATAGAGCCATGGCTTGCGGGAGTTCTGTAGCTTGTGTGTAGAGAAGTGCTGTTAATGGGCATTTTGTAACTTTAGGTAGAAGACACAGCTTACGGGACTTCTGTAGCTTGGGGTTAGGCATACGCACTATATGGGAGTTCAGTAGCTCACGAGTTGGCAAACGCAGTATACTGCAGTGCTGTAGCCTGGGAGTAGAGAGAAGCAGTTTACAAGCGTTCTGTATGCTGAGTGTACAGAGCCATGGTTTGTGGGAGTTCTGCAGCCTGAGTGTAGCAGTTTTAGCTTAGGGCAGTTCTGTAACCTGGGTGTAGAGAGACACAGTATAACTGCGTTCTTTAGCCTGAGTTCAGGAGACCCGGTTAGAAGGAGTTCTGTAGCCTGAGTATAAAGAAGTGCTGTTAATGGGCATTCTGTAACCTTAGGGTGGAAGACACAGCTTACAGGTGTTCTGCAGCTTGGGGTTAGGCATACGCACTATATGGGAGTTCAGTAGCTCACGAGTTGGCAAACGCAGTATACAGCAGTGCTGTAGCCTGGGAGTAGAGAGAAGCAGTTTACAAGAGCTCTGTATGCTGAGTGTACAGAGCCATGGTTTGTGGGAGTTCTGCAGCCAGAGTGTAGAAGTGGTAGCTTAGGGCAGTTCCGTAACCTGGGTGTAGAGAGATGCAGTATACCTGCATTCTGTAGCCTGAGTGCAGCAGACGCAGTTACCGAGAATTCTGTATCCTGAGTGTAGAGAGGTGCTGTTAATGGCGTTCTGTAACATTTGGGCGGAAGAGTCAGCTTATGGGAGTTCTGTAGCTTGGGGTTAGGCATACGCACTATATGGGAGTTCAGTAGCTCACGAGTTGGCAGACGCCTTATACTGCATTGCTGTAGCCTGAGAGTAGAGAGAAGCAGTTTACAAGAGCTCTGTATGCTGAGTGTACAGAGCCATGGCTTGTGGGAGTTCTGCAGCCTGAGTGTAGGAGACCCAGCGTCTGGGAGTTGTGTAACCTGGGTGTGGAGAGACACAGTATACCTGCGTTCTGTAGCCTGAGTGCAAGAGACGCAGTTAGCAGTAGTTCTGTGGCTTGGGGTTAGGCCTACGCACTATACAGCAGTTCTGTAACCAAGGTGTATGAAACACACTGTATGGGACTGCTGTAGCCTGGGAGCAGAGAGAAGCAGTTTACAAGAGTTCTGTATGCTGAGTGTAGAGAGCCATGGTTTGTGGGAGTTCTGCAGCCAGAGTATAGAAGTGGTAGCTTAGGGCAGTTCTGTAACCTGAGTGTAGAGAGATGCAGTATACCTGCGTTCTGTAGCCTGAGTGCAGGAGATGCTCTAAGCGGTAGTTCTGTGGCTTGGGTTTAGGCCACGCACTATACTGCAATTCTGTAACCGAGGTGTATGAAACACACTGTATGGGACTGCTGTAGCCTGGGAGTAGAGAGAAGCAGTTTACAAGAGCTCTGTATGCTGAGTGTACAGAGACATGGTTTGTGGGAGTTCTGCAGCCAGAATGTTGAAGTGGTAGCTTAGGGCAGTTCTGTAACCTGGGTGTAGAGAGATGCAGTATACCTGCATTCTGTAGCCTGAATGCAGCAGACGCAGTTACCGAGAATTCTGTATCCTGAGTGTAGAGAGGCGCTGTTAATGGCGTTCTGTAACATTTGGGTGGAAGAGTTAGCTTATGGGAGTTCTGTAGCTTGGGGTTAGGCATACGCACTATATGGGAGTTCAGTAGCTCACGAGTTGGCAGACGCAGTATACAGCAGTGCTGTACCCTAGGAGTAGAGAGAAGCAGTTTACAAGAGTTCTGTATGCTGAGTATAGAGAGACATGGTGTGTGGGAGTTCTGCAGCCTTACTGTAGGAGATGCAGCGTTTGGGAGTTCTGTAACCTCGGTGTGGAGAGACACAGTATACCTTCATTCTGTAGCCTGAGTGCAGGAGACGCAGTTAGCGGTAGCTCTGTGGCTGGGGGTTAGGCCTATGCACTATACAGCAGTTCTGTAACCAAGGTGTATGAAACACACTGTATGGGAGTGCTGTAGCCTGGGAGCAGAGAGAAGCAGTTTACAAGAGTTCTGTATGCTGAGTGTATAGAGCCATGGCTTGCGGGAGTTCTGTAGCTTGTGTGTAGAGAAGTGCTGTTAATGGGCATTTTGTAACTTTAGGTAAAAGACACAGCTTACGGGACTTCTGTAGCTTGGGGTTAGGCATACGCACTATATGGGAGTTCAGTAGCTCACGAGTTGGCAAACGCAGTATACAGCAGTGCTGTAGCCTGGGAGTAGAGAGAAGCAGTTTACAAGCGTTCTGTATGCTGAGTGTACAGAGCCATGGTTTGTGGGAGTTCTGCAGCCAGAGTGTAGCAGTTTTAGCTTAGGGCAGTTCTGTAACCTGGGTGTAGAGAGACACAGTATAACTGCGTTCTTTAGCCTGAGTTCAGGAGACCCGGTTAGAAGGAGTTCTGTAGCCTGAGTATAAAGAAGTGCTGTTAAAGGGCATTCTGTAACCTTAGGGTGGAAGACACAGCTTACAGGTGTTCTGCAGCTTGGGGTTAGGCATACGCACTATATGGGAGTTCAGTAGCTCACGAATGGCAGACGCCATATACAGCATTGCTGTAGCCTGGGAGTAGAGAGAAGCAGTTTACAAGAGCTCTGTTTGCTGAGTGTAGAGAGACATGATTTGTGGGAGTTCTGCAGCCTGAGTGTAGGAGACCCAGCGTCTGGGAGTTGTGTAACCTGGGTGTGGAGAGACACAGTATACCTGCGTTCTGTAGCCTGAGTGCAAGAGACGCAGTTAGCAGTAGTTCTGTGGCTTGGGGTTAGGCCTACGCACTATACAGCAGTTCTGTAACCAAGGTGTATGAAACACACTGTATGGGAGTGCTGTAGCCTGGGAGCAGAGAGAAGCAGTTTACAAGAGTTCTGTATGCTGAGTGTATAGAGCCATGGCTTGCGGGAGTTCTGTAGCTTGTGTGTAGAGAAGTGCTGTTAATGGGCATTTTGTAACTTTAGGTAAAAGACACAGCTTACGGGACTTCTGTAGCTTGGGGTTAGGCATACGCACTATATGGGAGTTCAGTAGCTCACGAGTTGGCAAACGCAGTATACAGCAGTGCTGTAGCCTGGGAGTAGAGAGAAGCAGTTTACAAGCGTTCTGTATGCTGAGTGTACAGAGCCATGGTTTGTGGGAGTTCTGCAGCCAGAGTATAGAAGTGGTAGCTTAAGGCAGTTCTGTAACCTGAGTGTAGAGAGATGCAGTATACCTGCGTTCTGTAGCCTGAGTGCAGGAGATGCTCTAAGCGGTAGTTCTGTGGCTTGGGGTTAGGCCACGCACTATACTGCAATTCTGTAACCGAGGTGTATGAAACACACTGTATGGGACTGCTGTAGCCTGGGAGTAGAGAGAAGCAGTTTACAAGAGCTCTGTATGCTGAGTGTACAGAGCCATGGTTTGTGGGAGTTCTGCAGCCAGAATGTTGAAGTGGTAGCTTAGGGCAGTTCTGTAACCTGGGTGTAGAGAGATGCAGTATACCTGCATTCTGTAGCCTGAGTGCAGCAGACGCAGTTACCGAGAATTCTGTATCCTGAGTGTAGAGAGGCGCTGTTAATGGCGTTCTGTAACATTTGGGTGGAAGAGTTAGCTTATGGGAGTTCTGTAGCTTGGGGTTAGGCATACGCACTATATGGGAGTTCAGTAGCTCACGAGTTGGCAGACGCCATATACAGCATTGCTGTAGCCTGGGAGTAGAGAGAAGCAGTTTACAAGAGCTCTGTTTGCTGAGTGTAGAGAGACATGATTTGTGGGAGTTCTGCAGCCTGAGTGTAGGAGACCCAGCGTCTGGGAGTTGTGTAACCTGGGTGTGGAGAGACACAGTATACCTGCGTTCTGTAGCCTGAGTGCAAGAGATGCAGTTAGCAGTAGTTCTGTGGCTTGGGGTTAGGCCTACGCACTATACAGCAGTTCTGTAACCAAGGTGTATGAAACACACTGTATGGGAGTGCTGTAGCCTGGGAGCAGAGAGAAGCAGTTTACAAGCGCTCTGTATGCTGAGTGTACAGAGCCATGGTTTGTGGGAGTTCTGCAGCCAGAGTGTAGCAGTTTTAGCTTAGGGCAGTTCTGTAACCTGGGTGTAGAGAGACACAGTATAACTGCGTTCTTTAGCCTGAGTTCAGGAGACCCGGTTAGAAGGAGTTCTGTAGCCTGAGTATAAAGAAGTGCTGTTAAAGGGCATTCTGTAACCTTAGGGTGGAAGACACAGCTTACAGGTGTTCTGCAGCTTGGGGTTAGGCATACGCACTATATGGGAGTTCAGTAGCTCACGAATGGCAGACGCCATATACAGCATTGCTGTAGCCTGGGAGTAGAGAGAAGCAGTTTACAAGAGCTCTGTTTGCTGAGTGTAGAGAGACATGATTTGTGGGAGTTCTGCAGCCTGAGTGTAGGAGACCCAGCGTCTGGGAGTTGTGTAACCTGGGTGTGGAGAGACACAGTATACCTGCGTTCTGTAGCCTGAGTGCAAGAGACGCAGTTAGCAGTAGTTCTGTGGCTTGGGGTTAGGCCTACGCACTATACAGCAGTTCTGTAACCAAGGTGTATGAAACACACTGTATGGGAGTGCTGTAGCCTGGGAGCAGAGAGAAGCAGTTTACAAGAGTTCTGTATGCTGAGTGTATAGAGCCATGGCTTGCGGGAGTTCTGTAGCTTGTGTGTAGAGAAGTGCTGTTAATGGGCATTTTGTAACTTTAGGTAAAAGACACAGCTTACGGGACTTCTGTAGCTTGGGGTTAGGCATACGCACTATATGGGAGTTCAGTAGCTCACGAGTTGGCAAACGCAGTATACAGCAGTGCTGTAGCCTGGGAGTAGAGAGAAGCAGTTTACAAGCGTTCTGTATGCTGAGTGTACAGAGCCATGGTTTGTGGGAGTTCTGCAGCCAGAGTATAGAAGTGGTAGCTTAGGGCAGTTCTGTAACCTGAGTGTAGAGAGATGCAGTATACCTGTGTTCTGTAGCCTGAGTGCAGGAGATGCTCTAAGCGGTAGTTCTGTGGCTTGGGGTTAGGCCACGCACTATACTGCAATTCTGTAACCGAGGTGTATGAAACACACTGTATGGGACTGCTGTAGCCTGGGAGTAGAGAGAAGCAGTTTACAAGAGCTCTGTATGCTGAGTGTACAGAGCCATGGTTTGTGGGAGTTCTGCAGCCAGAATGTTGAAGTGGTAGCTTAGGGCAGTTCTGTAACCTGGGTGTAGAGAGATGCAGTATACCTGCATTCTGTAGCCTGAGTGCAGCAGACGCAGTTACCGAGAATTCTGTATCCTGAGTGTAGAGAGGCGCTGTTAATGGCGTTCTGTAACATTTGGGTGGAAGAGTTAGCTTATGGGAGTTCTGTAGCTTGGGGTTAGGCATACGCACTATATGGGAGTTCAGTAGCTCACGAGTTGGCAGACGCAGTATACAGCAGTGCTGTACCCTAGGAGTAGAGAGAAGCAGTTTACAAGAGTTCTGTATGCTGAGTATAGAGAGACATGGTGTGTGGGAGTTCTGCAGCCTTACTGTAGGAGATGCAGCGTTTGGGAGTTCTGTAACCTCGGTGTGGAGAGACACAGTATACCTTCATTCTGTAGCCTGAGTGCAGGAGACGCAGTTAGCAGTAGTTCTGTGGCTTGGGGTTAGGCCTACGCACTATACAGCAGTTCTGTAACCAAGGTGTATGAAACACACTGTATGGGAGTGCTGTAGCCTGGGAGCAGAGAGAAGCAGTTTACAAGAGTTCTGTATGCTGAGTGTATAGAGCCATGGCTTGCGGGAGTTCTGTAGCTTGTGTGTAGAGAAGTGCTGTTAATGGGCATTTTGTAACTTTAGGTAAAAGACACAGCTTACGGGACTTCTGTAGCTTGGGGTTAGGCATACGCACTATATGGGAGTTCAGTAGCTCACGAGTTGGCAAACGCAGTATACAGCAGTGCTGTAGCCTGGGAGTAGAGAGAAGCAGTTTACAAGCGCTCTGTATGCTGAGTGTACAGAGCCATGGTTTGTGGGAGTTCTGCAGCCAGAGTGTAGCAGTTTTAGCTTAGGGCAGTTCTGTAACCTGGGTGTAGAGAGACACAGTATAACTGCGTTCTTTAGCCTGAGTTCAGGAGACCCGGTTAGAAGGAGTTCTGTAGCCTGAGTATAAAGAAGTGCTGTTAATGGGCATTCTGTAACCTTAGGGTGGAAGACACAGCTTACAGGTGTTCTGCAGCTTGGGGTTAGGCATACGCACTATATGGGAGTTCAGTAGCTCACGAGTTGGCAAACGCAGTATACAGCAGTGCTGTAGCCTGGGAGTAGAGAGAAGCAGTTTACAAGAGCTCTGTATGCTGATTGTACAGAGCCATGGTTTGTGGGAGTTCTGCAGCCTGAGTGTAGGAGACCCAGCGTCTGGGAGTTGTGAAACCTGGGTGTGGAGAGACACAGTATACCTGCGTTCTGTAGCCTGAGTGCAAGAGATGCAGTTAGCAGTAGTTCTGTGGCTTGGGGTTAGGCCTACGCACTATACAGCAGTTCTGTAACCAAAGTGTATGAAACACACTGTATGGGACTGCTGTAGCCTGGGAGTAGAGAGAAGCAGTTTACAAGAGTTCTGTATGCTGAGTGTAGAGAGCCATGGTTTGTGAGAGTTCTGCAGCCTGCGTGTAGCAGTTTTAGCTTAGGGCAGTTCTGTAACCTGTGTGAAGAGAGACACTGTATACGTGCCCTCTGTAGCCTGAGTGCAGCAGATGCAGTTAGCGAGAATTCTGTATCCTGAATGTAGAGAGGCACTGTTAATGGGCGTTCTGTAACCTTTGGTTGGAAGACACAGCTTATGGGAGTTCTGTAGCTTGGGGTTAGGCATACGCACTATATGGGAGTTCAGTAGCTCACGAGTTGGCAAACGCAGTATACAGCAGTGCTGTAGCCTGGGAGTAGAGAGAACCAGTTTACAAGAGCTCTGTATGCTGAGTGTACAGAGCCATGGTTTGTGGGAGTTCTGCAGCCAGAGTGTAGAAGTGGTAGCTTAGGGCAGTTCTGTAACCTGGGTGTAGAGAGATGCAGTATACCTGCGTTCTGTAGCCTGAGTGCAGTAGACGCAGTTACCGAGAATTCTGTATCCTGAGTGTAGAGAGGTGCTGTTAATGGCGTTCTGTAACATTTGGGCGGAAGAGTCAGCTTATGGGAGTTCTGTAGCTTGGGGTTAGGCATACGCACTATATGGGAGTTCAGTAGCTCACGAATGGCAGACGCCATATACAGCATTGCTGTAGCCTGGGAGTAGAGAGAAGCAGTTTACAAGAGCTCTGTATGCTGAGTGTAGAGAGACATGATTTGTGGGAGTTCTGCAGCCTGAGTGTAGGAGACCCAGCGTCTGGGAGTTTTGTAACCTGGGTGTGGAGAGACACAGTATACCTGCGTTCTGTAGCCTGAGTGCAAGAGACGCAGTTAGCAGTAGTTCTGTGGCTTGGGGTTAGGCCTACGCACTATACAGCAGTTCTGTAACCAAGGTGTATGAAACACACTGTATGGGAGTGCTGTAGCCTGGGAGCAGAGAGAAGCAGTTTACAAGAGTTCTGTATGCTGAGTGTATAGAGCCATGGCTTGCGGGAGTTCTGTAGCTTGTGTGTAGAGAAGTGCTGTTAATGGGCATTTTGTAACTTTAGGTAGAAGACACAGCTTACGGGACTTCTGTAGCTTGGGGTTAGGCATACGCACTATATGGGAGTTCAGTAGCTCACGAGTTGGCAAACGCAGTATACTGCAGTGCTGTAGCCTGGGAGTAGAGAGAAGCAGTTTACAAGCGTTCTGTATGCTGAGTGTACAGAGCCATGGTTTGTGGGAGTTCTGCAGCCAGAGTGTAGCAGTTTTAGCTTAGGGCAGTTCTGTAACCTGGGTGTAGAGAGACACAGTATAACTGCGTTCTTTAGCCTGAGTTCAGGAGACCCGGTTAGAAGGAGTTCTTTTGCCTGAGTATAAAGAAGTGCTGTTAATGGGCATTCTGTAACCTTAGGGTGGAAGACACAGCTTACAGGTGTTCTGCAGCTTGGGGTTAGGCATACGCACTATATGGGAGTTCAGTAGCTCACGAGTTGGCAAACGCAGTATACAGCAGTGCTGTAGCCTGGGAGTAGAGAGAAGCAGTTTACAAGAGCTCTGTATGCTGAGTGTACAGAGCCATGGTTTGTGGGAGTTCTGCAGCCAGAGTGTAGAAGTGGTAGCTTAGGGCAGTTCCGTAACCTGGGTGTAGAGAGATGCAGTATACCTGCATTCTGTAGCCTGAGTGCAGCAGACGCAGTTACCGAGAATTCTGTATCCTGAGTGTAGAGAGGTGCTGTTAATGGCGTTCTGTAACATTTGGGCGGAAGAGTCAGCTTATGGGAGTTCTGTAGCTTGGGGTTAGGCATACGCACTATATGGGAGTTCAGTAGCTCACGAGTTGGCAGACGCCTTATACTGCATTGCTGTAGCCTGAGAGTAGAGAGAAGCAGTTTACAAGAGCTCTGTATGCTGAGTGTACAGAGCCATGGTTTGTGGGAGTTCTGCAGCCTGAGTGTAGGAGACCCAGCGTCTGGGAGTTGTGTAACCTGGGTGTGGAGAGACACAGTATACCTGCGTTCTGTAGCCTGAGTGCAAGAGACGCAGTTAGCAGTAGTTCTGTGGCTTGGGGTTAGGCCTACGCACTATACAGCAGTTCTGTAACCAAGGTGTATGAAACACACTGTATGGGACTGCTGTAGCCTGGGAGCAGAGAGAAGCAGTTTACAAGAGTTCTGTATGCTGAGTGTAGAGAGCCATGGTTTGTGGGAGTTCTGCAGCCAGAGTATAGAAGTGGTAGCTTAGGGCAGTTCTGTAACCTGAGTGTAGAGAGATGCAGTATACCTGCGTTCTGTAGCCTGAGTGCAGGAGATGCTCTAAGCGGTAGTTCTGTGGCTTGGGGTTAGGCCACGCACTATACTGCAATTCTGTAACCGAGGTGTATGAAACACACTGTATGGGACTGCTGTAGCCTGGGAGTAGAGAGAAGCAGTTTACAAGAGCTCTGTATGCTGAGTGTACAGAGCCATGGTTTGTGGGAGTTCTGCAGCCAGAATGTTGAAGTGGTAGCTTAGGGCAGTTCTGTAACCTGGGTGTAGAGAGATGCAGTATACCTGCATTCTGTAGCCTGAGTGCAGCAGACGCAGTTACCGAGAATTCTGTATCCTGAGTGTAGAGAGGCGCTGTTAATGGCGTTCTGTAACATTTGGGTGGAAGAGTTAGCTTATGGGAGTTCTGTAGCTTGGGGTTAGGCATACGCACTATATGGGAGTTCAGTAGCTCACGAGTTGGCAGACGCAGTATACAGCAGTGCTGTACCCTAGGAGTAGAGAGAAGCAGTTTACAAGAGTTCTGTATGCTGAGTATAGAGAGACATGGTGTGTGGGAGTTCTGCAGCCTTACTGTAGGAGATGCAGCGTTTGGGAGTTCTGTAACCTCGGTGTGGAGAGACACAGTATACCTTCATTCTGTAGCCTGAGTGCAGGAGACGCTGTTAGCAGTAGTTCTGTGGCTGGGGGTTAGGCCTACGCACTATACAGCAGTTCTGTAACCAAGGTGTATGAAACACACTGTATGGGAGTGCTGTAGCCTGGGAGCAGAGAGAAGCAGTTTACAAGAGTTCTGTATGCTGAGTGTATAGAGCCATGGCTTGCGGGAGTTCTGTAGCTTGTGTGTAGAGAAGTGCTGTTAATGGGCATTTTGTAACTTTAGGTAAAAGACACAGCTTACGGGACTTCTGTAGCTTGGGGTTAGGCATACGCACTATATGGGAGTTCAGTAGCTCACGAGTTGGCAAACGCAGTATACAGCAGTGCTGTAGCCTGGGAGTAGAGAGAAGCAGTTTACAAGCGCTCTGTATGCTGAGTGTACAGAGCCATGGTTTGTGGGAGTTCTGCAGCCAGAGTGTAGCAGTTTTAGCTTAGGGCAGTTCTGTAACCTGGGTGTAGAGAGACACAGTATAACTGCGTTCTTTAGCCTGAGTTCAGGAGACCCGGTTAGAAGGAGTTCTGTAGCCTGAGTATAAAGAAGTGCTGTTAAAGGGCATTCTGTAACCTTAGGGTGGAAGACACAGCTTACAGGTGTTCTGCAGCTTGGGGTTAGGCATACGCACTATATGGGAGTTCAGTAGCTCACGAATGGCAGACGCCATATACAGCATTGCTGTAGCCTGGGAGTAGAGAGAAGCAGTTTACAAGAGCTCTGTTTGCTGAGTGTAGAGAGACATGATTTGTGGGAGTTCTGCAGCCTGAGTGTAGGAGACCCAGCGTCTGGGAGTTGTGTAACCTGGGTGTGGAGAGACACAGTATACCTGCGTTCTGTAGCCTGAGTGCAAGAGACGCAGTTAGCAGTAGTTCTGTGGCTTGGGGTTAGGCCTACGCACTATACAGCAGTTCTGTAACCAAGGTGTATGAAACACACTGTATGGGAATGCTGTAGCCTGGGAGCAGAGAGAAGCAGTTTACAAGAGTTCTGTATGCTGAGTGTATAGAGCCATGGCTTGCGGGAGTTCTGTAGCTTGTGTGTAGAGAAGTGCTGTTAATGGGCATTTTGTAACTTTAGGTAAAAGACACAGCTTACGGGACTTCTGTAGCTTGGGGTTAGGCATACGCACTATATGGGAGTTCAGTAGCTCACGAGTTGGCAAACACAGTATACAGCAGTGCTGTAGCCTGGGAATAGAGAGAAGCAGTTTACAAGCGTTCTGTATGCTGAGTGTACAGAGCCATGGTTTGTGGGAGTTCTGCAGCCAGTGTATAGAAGTGGTAGCTTAAGGCAGTTCTGTAACCTGAGTGTAGAGAGATGCAGTATACCTGCGTTCTGTAGCCTGAGTGCAGGAGATGCTCTAAGCGGTAGTTCTGTGGCTTGGGGTTAGGCCACGCACTATACTGCAATTCTGTAACCGAGGTGTATGAAACACACTGTATGGGACTGCTGTAGCCTGGGAGTAGAGAGAAGCAGTTTACAAGAGCTCTGTATGCTGAGTGTACAGAGACATGGTTTGTGGGAGTTCTGCAGCCAGAATGTTGAAGTGGTAGCTTAGGGCAGTTCTGTAACCTGGGTGTAGAGAGATGCAGTATACCTGCATTCTGTAGCCTGAGTGCAGCAGACGCAGTTACCGAGAATTCTGTATCCTGAGTGTAGAGAGGCGCTGTTAATGGCGTTCTGTAACATTTGGGTGGAAGAGTTAGCTTATGGGAGTTCTGTAGCTTGGGGTTAGGCATACGCACTATATGGGAGTTCAGTAGCTCACGAGTTGGCAGACGCCATATACAGCATTGCTGTAGCCTGGGAGTAGAGAGAAGCAGTTTACAAGAGCTCTGTTTGCTGAGTGTAGAGAGACATGATTTGTGGGAGTTCTGCAGCCTGAGTGTAGGAGACCCAGCGTCTGGGAGTTGTGTAACCTGGGTGTGGAGAGACACAGTATACCTGCGTTCTGTAGCCTGAGTGCAAGAGACGCAGTTAGCAGTAGTTCTGTGGCTTGGGGTTAGGCCTACGCACTATACAGCAGTTCTGTAACCAAGGTGTATGAAACACACTGTATGGGAGTGCTGTAGCCTGGGAGCAGAGAGAAGCAGTTTACAATAGTTCTGTATGCTGAGTGTACAGAGCCATGGTTTGTGGGAGTTCTGCAGCCAGAGTGTAGCAGTTTTAGCTTAGGGCAGTTCTGTAACCTGGGTGTAGAGAAACACAGTATAACTGCGTTCTTTAGCCTGAGTTCAGGAGACCCGGTTAGAAGGAGTTCTGTAGCCTGAGTATAAAGAAGTGCTGTTAAAGGGCATTCTGTAACCTTAGGGTGGAAGACACAGCTTACAGGTGTTCTGCAGCTTGGGGTTAGGCATACGCACTATATGGGAGTTCAGTAGCTCACGAATGGCAGACGCCATATACAGCATTGCTGTAGCCTGGGAGTAGAGAGAAGCAGTTTACAAGAGCTCTGTTTGCTGAGTGTAGAGAGACATGATTTGTGGGAGTTCTGCAGCCTGAGTGTAGGAGACCCAGCGTCTGGGAGTTGTGTAACCTGGGTGTGGAGAGACACAGTATACCTGAGTTCTGTAGCCTGAGTGCAACAGACGCAGTTAGCAGTAGTTCTGTGGCTTGGGGTTAGGCCTACGCACTATACAGCAGTTCTGTAACCAAGGTGTATGAAACACACTGTATGGGAGTGCTGTAGCCTGGGAGCAGAGAGAAGCAGTTTACAAGAGTTCTGTATGCTGAGTGTATAGAGCCATGGCTTGCGGGAGTTCTGTAGCTTGTGTGTAGAGAAGTGCTGTTAATGGGCATTTTGTAACTTTAGGTAAAAGACACAGCTTACGGGACTTCTGTAGCTTGGGGTTAGGCATACGCACTATATGGGAGTTCAGTAGCTCACGAGTTGGCAAACGCAGTATACAGCAGTGCTGTAGCCTGGGAGTAGAGAGAAGCAGTTTACAAGCGTTCTGTATGCTGAGTGTACAGAGCCATGGTTTGTGGGAGTTCTGCAGCCAGAGTATAGAAGTGGTAGCTTAGGGCAGTTCTGTAACCTGAGTGTAGAGAGATGCAGTATACCTGTGTTCTGTAGCCTGAGTGCAGGAGATGCTCTAAGCGGTAGTTCTGTGGCTTGGGGTTAGGCCACGCACTATACTGCAATTCTGTAACCGAGGTGTATGAAACACACTGTATGGGACTGCTGTAGCCTGGGAGTAGAGAGAAGCAGTTTACAAGAGCTCTGTATGCTGAGTGTACAGAGCCATGGTTTGTGGGAGTTCTGCAGCCAGAATGTTGAAGTGGTAGCTTAGGGCAGTTCTGTAACCTGGGTGTAGAGAGACACAGTATAACTGCGTTCTTTAGCCTGAGTTCAGGAGACCCGGTTAGAAGGAGTTCTGTAGCCTGAGTATAAAGAAGTGCTGTTAATGGGCATTCTGTAACCTTAGGGTGGAAGACACAGCTTACAGGTGTTCTGCAGCTTGGGGTTAGGCATACGCACTATATGGGAGTGCAGTAGCTCACGAGTTGGCAAACGCAGTATACAGCAGTGCTGTAGCCTGGGAGTAGAGAGAAGCAGTTTACAAGAGCTCTGTATGCTGAGTGTACAGAGCCATGGTTTGTGGGAGTTCTGCAGCCAGAGTGTAGAAGTGGTAGCTTAGGGCAGTTCCGTAACCTGGGTGTAGAGAGATGCAGTATACCTGCATTCTGTAGCCTGAGTGCAGCAGACGCAGTTACCGAGAATTCTGTATCCTGAGTGTAGAGAGGTGCTGTTAATGGCGTTCTGTAACATTTGGGCGGAAGAGTCAGCTTATGGGAGTTCTGTAGCTTGGGGTTAGGCATACGCACTATATGGGAGTTCAGTAGCTCACGAGTTGGCAGACGCCTTATACTGCATTGCTGTAGCCTGAGAGTAGAGAGAAGCAGTTTACAAGAGCTCTGTATGCTGAGTGTACAGAGCCATGGTTTGTGGGAGTTCTGCAGCCTGAGTGTAGGA
This sequence comes from Lepus europaeus, assembly GCF_033115175.1. Taxonomy (NCBI): domain Eukaryota; kingdom Metazoa; phylum Chordata; class Mammalia; order Lagomorpha; family Leporidae; genus Lepus; species Lepus europaeus. The sequence continues at coordinate 8,616,621 of NW_026909177.1, forward strand.
GACCCAGCGTCTGGGAGTTGTGTAACCTGGGTGTGGAGAGACACAGTATACCTGCGTTCTGTAGCCTGAGTGCAAGAGACGCAGTTAGCAGTAGTTCTGTGGCTTGGGGTTAGGCCTACGCACTATACAGCAGTTCTGTAACCAAGGTGTATGAAACACACTGTATGGGACTGCTGTAGCCTGGGAGCAGAGAGAAGCAGTTTACAAGAGTTCTGTATGCTGAGTGTAGAGAGCCATGGTTTGTGGGAGTTCTGCAGCCAGAGTATAGAAGTGGTAGCTTAGGGCAGTTCTGTAACCTGAGTGTAGAGAGATGCAGTATACCTGCGTTCTGTAGCCTGAGTGCAGGAGATGCTCTAAGCGGTAGTTCTGTGGCTTGGGGTTAGGCCACGCACTATACTGCAATTCTGTAACCGAGGTGTATGAAACACACTGTATGGGACTGCTGTAGCCTGGGAGTAGAGAGAAGCAGTTTACAAGAGCTCTGTATGCTGAGTGTACAGAGCCATGGTTTGTGGGAGTTCTGCAGCCAGAATGTTGAAGTGGTAGCTTAGGGCAGTTCTGTAACCTGGGTGTAGAGAGATGCAGTATACCTGCATTCTGTAGCCTGAGTGCAGCAGACGCAGTTACCGAGAATTCTGTATCCTGAGTGTAGAGAGGCGCTGTTAATGGCGTTCTGTAACATTTGGGTGGAAGAGTTAGCTTATGGGAGTTCTGTAGCTTGGGGTTAGGCATACGCACTATATGGGAGTTCAGTAGCTCACGAGTTGGCAGACGCAGTATACAGCAGTGCTGTACCCTAGGAGTAGAGAGAAGCAGTTTACAAGAGTTCTGTATGCTGAGTATAGAGAGACATGGTGTGTGGGAGTTCTGCAGCCTTACTGTAGGAGATGCAGCGTTTGGGAGTTCTGTAACCTCGGTGTGGAGAGACACAGTATACCTTCATTCTGTAGCCTGAGTGCAGGAGACGCAGTTAGCGGTAGCTCTGTGGCTGGGGGTTAGGCCTATGCACTATACAGCAGTTCTGTAACCAAGGTGTATGAAACACACTGTATGGGAGTGCTGTAGCCTGGGAGCAGAGAGAAGCAGTTTACAAGAGTTCTGTATGCTGAGTGTATAGAGCCATGGCTTGCGGGAGTTCTGTAGCTTGTGTGTAGAGAAGTGCTGTTAATGGGCATTTTGTAACTTTAGGTAAAAGACACAGCTTACGGGACTTCTGTAGCTTGGGGTTAGGCATACGCACTATATGGGAGTTCAGTAGCTCACGAGTTGGCAAACGCAGTATACAGCAGTGCTGTAGCCTGGGAGTAGAGAGAAGCAGTTTACAAGCGCTCTGTATGCTGAGTGTACAGAGCCATGGTTTGTGGGTGTTCTGCAGCCAGAGTGTAGCAGTTTTAGCTTAGGGCAGTTCTGTAACCTGGGTGTAGAGAGACACAGTATAACTGCGTTCTTTAGCCTGAGTTCAGGAGACCCGGTTAGAAGGAGTTCTGTAGCCTGAGTATAAAGAAGTGCTGTTAAAGGGCATTCTGTAACCTTAGGGTGGAAGACACAGCTTACAGGTGTTCTGCAGCTTGGGGTTAGGCATACGCACTATATGGGAGTTCAGTAGCTCACGAATGGCAGACGCCATATACAGCATTGCTGTAGCCTGGGAGTAGAGAGAAGCAGTTTACAAGAGCTCTGTTTGCTGAGTGTAGAGAGACATGATTTGTGGGAGTTCTGCAGCCTGAGTGTAGGAGACCCAGCGTCTGGGAGTTGTGTAACCTGGGTGTGGAGAGACACAGTATACCTGCGTTCTGTAGCCTGAGTGCAAGAGACGCAGTTAGCAGTAGTTCTGTGGCTTGGGGTTAGGCCTACGCACTATACAGCAGTTCTGTAACCAAGGTGTATGAAACACACTGTATGGGAATGCTGTAGCCTGGGAGCAGAGAGAAGCAGTTTACAAGAGTTCTGTATGCTGAGTGTATAGAGCCATGGCTTGCGGGAGTTCTGTAGCTTGTGTGTAGAGAAGTGCTGTTAATGGGCATTTTGTAACTTTAGGTAAAAGACACAGCTTACGGGACTTCTGTAGCTTGGGGTTAGGCATACGCACTATATGGGAGTTCAGTAGCTCACGAGTTGGCAAACACAGTATACAGCAGTGCTGTAGCCTGGGAGTAGAGAGAAGCAGTTTACAAGCGTTCTGTATGCTGAGTGTACAGAGCCATGGTTTGTGGGAGTTCTGCAGCCAGTGTATAGAAGTGGTAGCTTAAGGCAGTTCTGTAACCTGAGTGTAGAGAGATGCAGTATACCTGCGGTCTGTAGCCTGAGTGCAGGAGATGCTCTAAGCGGTAGTTCTGTGGCTTGGGGTTAGGCCACGCACTATACTGCAATTCTGTAACCGAGGTGTATGAAACACACTGTATGGGACTGCTGTAGCCTGGGAGTAGAGAGAAGCAGTTTACAAGAGCTCTGTATGCTGAGTGTACAGAGCCATGGTTTGTGGGAGTTCTGCAGCCAGAATGTTGAAGTGGTAGCTTAGGGCAGTTCTGTAACCTGGGTGTAGAGAGATGCAGTATACCTGCATTCTGTAGCCTGAGTGCAGCAGACGCAGTTACCGAGAATTCTGTATCCTGAGTGTAGAGAGGCGCTGTTAATGGCGTTCTGTAACATTTGGGTGGAAGAGTTAGCTTATGGGAGTTCTGTAGCTTGGGGTTAGGCATACGCACTATATGGGAGTTCAGTAGCTCACGAGTTGGCAGACGCCATATACAGCATTGCTGTAGCCTGGGAGTAGAGAGAAGCAGTTTACAAGAGCTCTGTTTGCTGAGTGTAGAGAGACATGATTTGTGGGAGTTCTGCAGCCTGAGTGTAGGAGACCCAGCGTCTGGGAGTTGTGTAACCTGGGTGTGGAGAGACACAGTATACCTGCGTTCTGTAGCCTGAGTGCAAGAGACGCAGTTAGCAGTAGTTCTGTGGCTTGGGGTTAGGCCTACGCACTATACAGCAGTTCTGTAACCAAGGTGTATGAAACACACTGTATGGGAGTGCTGTAGCCTGGGAGCAGAGAGAAGCAGTTTACAATAGTTCTGTATGCTGAGTGTACAGAGCCATGGTTTGTGGGAGTTCTGCAGCCAGAGTGTAGCAGTTTTAGCTTAGGGCAGTTCTGTAACCTGGGTGTAGAGAAACACAGTATAACTGCGTTCTTTAGCCTGAGTTCAGGAGACCCGGTTAGAAGGAGTTCTGTAGCCTGAGTATAAAGAAGTGCTGTTAAAGGGCATTCTGTAACCTTAGGGTGGAAGACACAGCTTACAGGTGTTCTGCAGCTTGGGGTTAGGCATACGCACTATATGGGAGTTCAGTAGCTCACGAATGGCAGACGCCATATACAGCATTGCTGTAGCCTGGGAGTAGAGAGAAGCAGTTTACAAGAGCTCTGTTTGCTGAGTGTAGAGAGACATGATTTGTGGGAGTTCTGCAGCCTGAGTGTAGGAGACCCAGCGTCTGGGAGTTGTGTAACCTGGGTGTGGAGAGACACAGTATACCTGAGTTCTGTAGCCTGAGTGCAAGAGACGCAGTTAGCAGTAGTTCTGTGGCTTGGGGTTAGGCCTACGCACTATACAGCAGTTCTGTAACCAAGGTGTATGAAACACACTGTATGGGAGTGCTGTAGCCTGGGAGCAGAGAGAAGCAGTTTACAAGAGTTCTGTATGCTGAGTGTATAGAGCCATGGCTTGCGGGAGTTCTGTAGCTTGTGTGTAGAGAAGTGCTGTTAATGGGCATTTTGTAACTTTAGGTAAAAGACACAGCTTACGGGACTTCTGTAGCTTGGGGTTAGGCATACGCACTATATGGGAGTTCAGTAGCTCACGAGTTGGCAAACGCAGTATACAGCAGTGCTGTAGCCTGGGAGTAGAGAGAAGCACTTTACAAGCGTTCTGTATGCTGAGTGTACAGAGCCATGGTTTGTGGGAGTTCTGCAGCCAGAGTATAGAAGTGGTAGCTTAGGGCAGTTCTGTAACCTGAGTGTAGAGAGATGCAGTATACCTGTGTTCTGTAGCCTGAGTGCAGGAGATGCTCTAAGCGGTAGTTCTGTGGCTTGGGGTTAGGCCACGCACTATACTGCAATTCTGTAACCGAGGTGTATGAAACACACTGTATGGGACTGCTGTAGCCTGGGAGTAGAGAGAAGCAGTTTACAAGAGCTCTGTATGCTGAGTGTACAGAGCCATGGTTTGTGGGAGTTCTGCAGCCAGAATGTTGAAGTGGTAGCTTAGGGCAGTTCTGTAACCTGGGTGTAGAGAGATGCAGTATACCTGCATTCTGTAGCCTGAGTGCAGCAGACGCAGTTACCGAGAATTCTGTATCCTGAGTGTAGAGAGGCGCTGTTAATGGCGTTCTGTAACATTTGGGTGGAAGAGTTAGCTTATGGGAGTTCTGTAGCTTCGGGTTAGGCATACGCACTATATGGGAGTTCAGTAGCTCACGAGTTGGCAGACGCAGTATACAGCAGTGCTGTACCCTAGGAGTAGAGAGAAGCAGTTTACAAGAGTTCTGTATGCTGAGTATAGAGAGACATGGTGTGTGGGAGTTCTGCAGCCTTACTGTAGGAGATGCAGCGTTTGGGAGTTCTGTAACCTCGGTGTGGAGAGACACAGTATACCTTCATTCTGTAGCCTGAGTGCAGGAGACGCAGTTAGCAGTAGTTCTGTGGCTTGGGGTTAGGCCTACGCACTATACAGCAGTTCTGTAACCAAGGTGTATGAAACACACTGTATGGGAGTGTTGTAGCCTGGGAGCAGAGAGAAGCAGTTTACAAGAGTTCTGTATGCTGAGTGTATAGAGCCATGGCTTGCGGGAGTTCTGTAGCTTGTGTGTAGAGAAGTGCTGTTAATGGGCATTTTGTAACTTTAGGTAAAAGACACAGCTTACGGGACTTCTGTAGCTTGGGGTTAGGCATACGCACTATATGGGAGTTCAGTAGCTCACGAGTTGACAAACGCAGTATACAGCAGTGCTGTAGCCTGGGAGTAGAGAGAAGCAGTTTACAAGCGCTCTGTATGCTGAGTGTACAGAGCCATGGTTTGTGGGAGTTCTGCAGCCAGAGTGTAGCAGTTTTAGCTTAGGGCAGTTCTGTAACCTGGGTGTAGAGAGACACAGTATAACTGCGTTCTTTAGCCTGAGTTCAGGAGACCCGGTTAGAAGGAGTTCTGTAGCCTGAGTATAAAGAAGTGCTGTTAATGGGCATTCTGTAACCTTAGGGTGGAAGACACAGCTTACAGGTGTTCTGCAGCTTGGGGTTAGGCATACGCACTATATGGGAGTTCAGTAGCTCACGAGTTGGCAAACGCAGTATACAGCAGTGCTGTAGCCTGGGAGTAGAGAGAAGCAGTTTACAAGAGCTCTGTATGCTGATTGTACAGAGCCATGGTTTGTGGGAGTTCTGCAGCCTGAGTGTAGGAGACCCAGCGTCTGGGAGTTGTGTAACCTGGGTGTGGAGAGACACAGTATACCTGCGTTCTGTAGCCTGAGTGCAAGAGATGCAGTTAGCAGTAGTTCTGTGGCTTGGGGTTAGGCCTACGCACTATACAGCAGTTCTGTAACCAAAGTGTATGAAACACACTGTATGGGACTGCTGTAGCCTGGGAGTAGAGAGAAGCAGTTTACAAGAGTTCTGTATGCTGAGTGTAGAGAGCCATGGTTTGTGAGAGTTCTGCAGCCTGCGTGTAGCAGTTTTAGCTTAGGGCAGTTCTGTAACCTGTGTGAAGAGAGACACTGTATACGTGCCTTCTGTAGCCTGAGTGCAGCAGATGCAGTTAGCGAGAATTCTGTATCCTGAATGTAGAGAGGCACTGTTAATGGGCGTTCTGTAACCTTTGGTTGGAAGACACAGCTTATGGGAGTTCTGTAGCTTGGGGTTAGGCATACGCACTATATGGGAGTTCAGTAGCTCACGAGTTGGCAAACGCAGTATACAGCAGTGCTGTAGCCTGGGAGTAGAGAGAACCAGTTTACAAGAGCTCTGTATGCTGAGTGTACAGAGCCATGGTTTGTGGGAGTTCTGCAGCCAGAGTGTAGAAGTGGTAGCTTAGGGCAGTTCTGTAACCTGGGTGTAGAGAGATGCAGTATACCTGCGTTCTGTAGCCTGAGTGCAGTAGACGCAGTTACCGAGAATTCTGTATCCTGAGTGTAGAGAGGTGCTGTTAATGGCGTTCTGTAACATTTGGGCGGAAGAGTCAGCTTATGGGAGTTCTGTAGCTTGGGGTTAGGCATACGCACTATATGGGAGTTCAGTAGCTCACGAATGGCAGACGCCATATACAGCATTGCTGTAGCCTGGGAGTAGAGAGAAGCAGTTTACAAGAGCTCTGTATGCTGAGTGTAGAGAGACATGATTTGTGGGAGTTCTGCAGCCTGAGTGTAGGAGACCCAGCGTCTGGGAGTTGTGTAACCTGGGTGTGGAGAGACACAGTATACCTGCGTTCTGTAGCCTGAGTGCAAGAGACGCAGTTAGCAGTAGTTCTGTGGCTTGGGGTTAGGCCTACGCACTATACAGCAGTTCTGTAACCAAGGTGTATGAAACACACTGTATGGGAGTGCTGTAGCCTGGGAGCAGAGAGAAGCAGTTTACAAGAGTTCTGTATGCTGAGTGTATAGAGCCATGGCTTGCGGGAGTTCTGTAGCTTGTGTGTAGAGAAGTGCTGTTAATGGGCATTTTGTAACTTTAGGTAGAAGACACAGCTTACGGGACTTCTGTAGCTTGGGGTTAGGCATACGCACTATATGGGAGTTCAGTAGCTCACGAGTTGGCAAACGCAGTATACTGCAGTGCTGTAGCCTGGGAGTAGAGAGAAGCAGTTTACAAGCGTTCTGTATGCTGAGTGTACAGAGCCATGGTTTGTGGGAGTTCTGCAGCCTGAGTGTAGCAGTTTTAGCTTAGGGCAGTTCTGTAACCTGGGTGTAGAGAGACACAGTATAACTGCGTTCTTTAGCCTGAGTTCAGGAGACCCGGTTAGAAGGAGTTCTGTAGCCTGAGTATAAAGAAGTGCTGTTAATGGGCATTCTGTAACCTTAGGGTGGAAGACACAGCTTACAGGTGTTCTGCAGCTTGGGGTTAGGCATACGCACTATATGGGAGTTCAGTAGCTCACGAGTTGGCAAACGCAGTATACAGCAGTGCTGTAGCCTGGGAGTAGAGAGAAGCAGTTTACAAGAGCTCTGTATGCTGAGTGTACAGAGCCATGGTTTGTGGGAGTTCTGCAGCCAGAGTGTAGAAGTGGTAGCTTAGGGCAGTTCCGTAACCTGGGTGTAGAGAGATGCAGTATACCTGCGTTCTGTAGCCTGAGTGCAGCAGACGCAGTTACCGAGAATTCTGTATCCTGAGTGTAGAGAGGTGCTGTTAATGGCGTTCTGTAACATTTGGGCGGAAGAGTCAGCTTATGGGAGTTCTGTAGCTTGGGGTTAGGCATACGCACTATATGGGAGTTCAGTAGCTCACGAGTTGGCAGACGCCTTATACTGCATTGCTGTAGCCTGAGAGTAGAGAGAAGCAGTTTACAAGAGCTCTGTATGCTGAGTGTACAGAGCCATGGCTTGTGGGAGTTCTGCAGCCTGAGTGTAGGAGACCCAGCGTCTGGGAGTTGTGTAACCTGGGTGTGGAGAGACACAGTATACCTGCGTTCTGTAGCCTGAGTGCAAGAGACGCAGTTAGCAGTAGTTCTGTGGCTTGGGGTTAGGCCTACGCACTATACAGCAGTTCTGTAACCAAGGTGTATGAAACACACTGTATGGGACTGCTGTAGCCTGGGAGCAGAGAGAAGCAGTTTACAAGAGTTCTATATGCTGAGTGTAGAGAGCCATGGTTTGTGGGAGTTCTGCAGCCAGAGTATAGAAGTGGTAGCTTAGGGCAGTTCTGTAACCTGAGTGTAGAGAGATGCAGTATACCTGCGTTCTGTAGCCTGAGTGCAGGAGATGCTCTAAGCGGTAGTTCTGTGGCTTGGGGTTAGGCCACGCACTATACTGCAATTCTGTAACCGAGGTGTATGAAACACACTGTATGGGACTGCTGTAGCCTGGGAGTAGAGAGAAGCAGTTTACAAGAGCTCTGTATGCTGAGTGTACAGAGACATGGTTTGTGGGAGTTCTGCAGCCAGAATGTTGAAGTGGTAGCTTAGGGCAGTTCTGTAACCTGGGTGTAGAGAGATGCAGTATACCTGCATTCTGTAGCCTGAGTGCAGCAGACGCAGTTACCGAGAATTCTGTATCCTGAGTGTAGAGAGGCGCTGTTAATGGCGTTCTGTAACATTTGGGTGGAAGAGTTAGCTTATGGGAGTTCTGTAGCTTGGGGTTAGGCATACGCACTATATGGGAGTTCAGTAGCTCACGAGTTGGCAGACGCAGTATACAGCAGTGCTGTACCCTAGGAGTAGAGAGAAGCAGTTTACAAGAGTTCTGTATGCTGAGTATAGAGAGACATGGTGTGTGGGAGTTCTGCAGCCTTACTGTAGGAGATGCAGCGTTTGGGAGTTCTGTAACCTCGGTGTGGAGAGACACAGTATACCTTCATTCTGTAGCCTGAGTGCAGGAGACGCAGTTAGCGGTAGCTCTGTGGCTTGGGGTTAGGCCTACGCACTATACAGCAGTTCTGTAACCAAGGTGTATGAAACACACTGTATGGGAGTGCTGTAGCCTGGGAGCAGAGAGAAGCAGTTTACAAGAGTTCTGTATGCTGAGTGTATAGAGCCATGGCTTGCGGGAGTTCTGTAGCTTGTGTGTAGAGAAGTGCTGTTAATGGGCATTTTGTAACTTTAGGTAAAAGACACAGCTTACGGGACTTCTGTAGCTTGGGGTTAGGCATACGCACTATATGGGAGTTCAGTAGCTCACGAGTTGGCAAACGCAGTATACAGCAGTGCTGTAGCCTGGGAGTAGAGAGAAGCAGTTTACAAGCGCTCTGTATGCTGAGTGTACAGAGCCATGGTTTGTGGGAGTTCTGCAGCCAGAGTGTAGCAGTTTTACCTTAGGGCAGTTCTGTAACCTGGGTGTAGAGAGACACAGTATAACTGCGTTCTTTAGCCTGAGTTCAGGAGACCCGGTTAGAAGGAGTTCTGTAGCCTGAGTATAAAGAAGTGCTGTTAAAGGGCATTCTGTAACCTTAGGGTGGAAGACACAGCTTACAGGTGTTCTGCAGCTTGGGGTTAGGCATACGCACTATATGGGAGTTCAGTAGCTCACGAATGGCAGACGCCATATACAGCATTGCTGTAGCCTGGGAGTAGAGAGAAGCAGTTTACAAGAGCTCTTTTTGCTGAGTGTAGAGAGACATGATTTGTGGGAGTTCTGCAGCCTGAGTGTAGGAGACCCAGCGTCTGGGAGTTGTGTAACCTGGGTGTGGAGAGACACAGTATACCTGCGTTCTGTAGCCTGAGTGCAAGAGACGCAGTTAGCAGTAGTTCTGTGGCTTGGGGTTAGGCCTACGCACTATACAGCAGTTCTGTAACCAAGGTGTATGAAACACACTGTATGGGAGTGCTGTAGCCTGGGAGCAGAGAGAAGCAGTTTACAAGAGTTCTGTATGCTGAGTGTATAGAGCCATGGCTTGCGGGAGTTCTGTAGCTTGTGTGTAGAGAAGTGCTGTTAATGGGCATTTTGTAACTTTAGGTAAAAGACACAGCTTACGGGACTTCTGTAGCTTGGGGTTAGGCATACGCACTATATGGGAGTTCAGTAGCTCACGAGTTGGCAAACACAGTATACAGCAGTGCTGTAGCCTGGGAGTAGAGAGAAGCAGTTTACAAGCGTTCTGTATGCTGAGTGTACAGAGCCATGGTTTGTGGGAGTTCTGCAGCCAGAGTATAGAAGTGGTAGCTTAGGGCAGTTCTGTAACCTGAGTGTAGAGAGATGCAGTATACCTGTGTTCTGTAGCCTGAGTGCAGGAGATGCTCTAAGCGGTAGTTCTGTGGCTTGGGGTTAGGCCACGCACTATACTGCAATTCTGTAACCGAGGTGTATGAAACACACTGTATGGGACTGCTGTAGCCTGGGAGTAGAGAGAAGCAGTTTACAAGAGCTCTGTATGCTGAGTGTACAGAGCCATGGTTTGTGGGAGTTCTGCAGCCAGAATGTTGAAGTGGTAGCTTAGGGCAGTTCTGTAACCTGGGTGTAGAGAGATGCAGTATACCTGCATTCTGTAGCCTGAGTGCAGCAGACGCAGTTACCGAGAATTCTGTATCCTGAGTGTAGAGAGGCGCTGTTAATGGCGTTCTGTAACATTTGGGTGGAAGAGTTAGCTTATGGGAGTTCTGTAGCTTGGGGTTAGGCATACGCACTATATGGGAGTTCAGTAGCTCACGAGTTGGCAGACGCAGTATACAGCAGTGCTGTACCCTAGGAGTAGAGAGAAGCAGTTTACAAGAGTTCTGTATGCTGAGTATAGAGAGACATGGTGTGTGGGAGTTCTGCAGCCTTACTGTAGGAGATGCAGCGTTTGGGAGTTCTGTAACCTCGGTGTGGAGAGACACAGTATACCTTCATTCTGTAGCCTGAGTGCAGGAGACGCTGTTAGCAGTAGTTCTGTGGCTTGGGGTTAGGCCTACGCACTATACAGCAGTTCTGTAACCAAGGTGTATGAAACACACTGTATGGGAGTGCTGTAGCCTGGGAGCAGAGAGAAGCAGTTTACAAGAGTTCTGTATGCTGAGTGTATAGAGCCATGGCTTGCGGGAGTTCTGTAGCTTGTGTGTAGAGAAGTGCTGTTAATGGGCATTTTGTAACTTTAGGTAAAAGACACAGCTTACGGGACTTCTGTAGCTTGGGGTTAGGCATACGCACTATATGGGAGTTCAGTAGCTCACGAGTTGGCAAACGCAGTATACAGCAGTGCTGTAGCCTGGGAGTAGAGAGAAGCAGTTTACAAGCGCTCTGTATGCTGAGTGTACAGAGCCATGGTTTGTGGGAGTTCTGCAGCCAGAGTGTAGCAGTTTTAGCTTAGGGCAGTTCTGTAACCTGGGTGTAGAGAGACACAGTATAACTGCGTTCTTTAGCCTGAGTTCAGGAGACCCGGTTAGAAGGAGTTCTGTAGCCTGAGTATAAAGAAGTGCTGTTAATGGGCATTCTGTAACCTTAGGGTGGAAGACACAGCTTACAGGTGTTCTGCAGCTTGGGGTTAGGCATACGCACTATATGGGAGTTCAGTAGCTCACGAGTTGGCAAACGCAGTATACAGCAGTGCTGTAGCCTGGGAGTAGAGAGAAGCAGTTTACAAGAGCTCTGTATGCTGATTGTACAGAGCCATGGTTTGTGGGAGTTCTGCAGCCTGAGTGTAGGAGACCCAGCGTCTGGGAGTTGTGTAACCTGGGTGTGGAGAGACACAGTATACCTGCGTTCTGTAGCCTGAGTGCAAGAGATGCAGTTAGCAGTAGTTCTTTGGCTTGGGGTTAGGCCTACGCACTATACAGCAGTTCTGTAACCAAAGTGTATGAAACACACTGTATGGGACTGCTGTAGCCTGGGAGTAGAGAGAAGCAGTTTACAAGAGTTCTGTATGCTGAGTGTAGAGAGCCATGGTTTGTGAGAGTTCTGCAGCCTGCGTGTAGCAGTTTTAGCTTAGGGCAGTTCTGTAACCTGTGTGAAGAGAGACACTGTATACGTGCCCTCTGTAGCCTGAGTGCAGCAGATGCAGTTAGCGAGAATTCTGTATCCTGAATGTAGAGAGGCACTGTTAATGGGCGTTCTGTAACCTTTGGTTGGAAGACACAGCTTATGGGAGTTCTGTAGCTTGGGGTTAGGCATACGCACTATATGGGAGTTCAGTAGCTCACGAGTTGGCAAACGCAGTATACAGCAGTGCTGTAGCCTGGGAGTAGAGAGAACCAGTTTACAAGAGCTCTGTATGCTGAGTGTACAGAGCCATGGTTTGTGGGAGTTCTGCAGCCAGAGTGTAGAAGTGGTAGCTTAGGGCAGTTCTGTAACCTGGGTGTAGAGAGATGCAGTATACCTGCGTTCTGTAGCCTGAGTGCAGTAGACGCAGTTACCGAGAATTCTGTATCCTGAGTGTAGAGAGGTGCTGTTAATGGCGTTCTGTAACATTTGGGCGGAAGAGTCAGCTTATGGGAGTTCTGTAGCTTGGGGTTAGGCATACGCACTATATGGGAGTTCAGTAGCTCACGAATGGCAGACGCCATATACAGCATTGCTGTAGCCTGGGAGTAGAGAGAAGCAGTTTACAAGAGCTCTGTATGCTGAGTGTAGAGAGACATGATTTGTGGGAGTTCTGCAGCCTGAGTGTAGGAGACCCAGCGTCTGGGAGTTGTGTAACCTGGGTGTGGAGAGACACAGTATACCTGCGTTCTGTAGCCTGAGTGCAAGAGACGCAGTTAGCAGTAGTTCTGTGGCTTGGGGTTAGGCCTACGCACTATACAGCAGTTCTGTAACCAAGGTGTATGAAACACACTGTATGGGAGTGCTGTAGCCTGGGAGCAGAGAGAAGCAGTTTACAAGAGTTCTGTATGCTGAGTGTATAGAGCCATGGCTTGCGGGAGTTCTGTAGCTTGTGTGTAGAGAAGTGCTGTTAATGGGCATTTTGTAACTTTAGGTAGAAGACACAGCTTACGGGACTTCTGTAGCTTGGGGTTAGGCATACGCACTATATGGGAGTTCAGTAGCTCACGAGTTGGCAAACGCAGTATACTGCAGTGCTGTAGCCTGGGAGTAGAGAGAAGCAGTTTACAAGCGTTCTGTATGCTGAGTGTACAGAGCCATGGTTTGTGGGAGTTCTGCAGCCTGAGTGTAGCAGTTTTAGCTTAGGGCAGTTCTGTAACCTGGGTGTAGAGAGACACAGTATAACTGCGTTCTTTAGCCTGAGTTCAGGAGACCCGGTTAGAAGGAGTTCTGTAGCCTGAGTATAAAGAAGTGCTGTTAATGGGCATTCTGTAACCTTAGGGTGGAAGACACAGCTTACAGGTGTTCTGCAGCTTGGGGTTAGGCATACGCACTATATGGGAGTTCAGTAGCTCACGAGTTGGCAAACGCAGTATACAGCAGTGCTGTAGCCTGGGAGTAGAGAGAAGCAGTTTACAAGAGCTCTGTATGCTGAGTGTACAGAGCCATGGTTTGTGGGAGTTCTGCAGCCAGAGTGTAGAAGTGGTAGCTTAGGGCAGTTCCGTAACCTGGGTGTAGAGAGATGCAGTATACCTGCGTTCTGTAGCCTGAGTGCAGCAGACGCAGTTACCGAGAATTCTGTATCCTGAGTGTAGAGAGGTGCTGTTAATGGCGTTCTGTAACATTTGGGCGGAAGAGTCAGCTTATGGGAGTTCTGTAGCTTGGGGTTAGGCATACGCACTATATGGGAGTTCAGTAGCTCACGAGTTGGCAGACGCCTTATACTGCATTGCTGTAGCCTGAGAGTAGAGAGAAGCAGTTTACAAGAGCTCTGTATGCTGAGTGTACAGAGCCATGGCTTGTGGGAGTTCTGCAGCCTGAGTGTAGGAGACCCAGCGTCTGGGAGTTGTGTAACCTGGGTGTGGAGAGACACAGTATACCTGCGTTCTGTAGCCTGAGTGCAAGAGACGCAGTTAGCAGTAGTTCTGTGGCTTGGGGTTAGGCCTACGCACTATACAGCAGTTCTGTAACCAAGGTGTATGAAACACACTGTATGGGACTGCTGTAGCCTGGGAGCAGAGAGAAGCAGTTTACAAGAGTTCTATATGCTGAGTGTAGAGAGCCATGGTTTGTGGGAGTTCTGCAGCCAGAGTATAGAAGTGGTAGCTTAGGGCAGTTCTGTAACCTGAGTGTAGAGAGATGCAGTATACCTGCGTTCTGTAGCCTGAGTGCAGGAGATGCTCTAAGCGGTAGTTCTGTGGCTTGGGGTTAGGCCACGCACTATACTGCAATTCTGTAACCGAGGTGTATGAAACACACTGTATGGGACTGCTGTAGCCTGGGAGTAGAGAGAAGCAGTTTACAAGAGCTCTGTATGCTGAGTGTACAGAGACATGGTTTGTGGGAGTTCTGCAGCCAGAATGTTGAAGTGGTAGCTTAGGGCAGTTCTGTAACCTGGGTGTAGAGAGATGCAGTATACCTGCATTCTGTAGCCTGAGTGCAGCAGACGCAGTTACCGAGAATTCTGTATCCTGAGTGTAGAGAGGCGCTGTTAATGGCGTTCTGTAACATTTGGGTGGAAGAGTTAGCTTATGGGAGTTCTGTAGCTTGGGGTTAGGCATACGCACTATATGGGAGTTCAGTAGCTCACGAGTTGGCAGACGCAGTATACAGCAGTGCTGTACCCTAGGAGTAGAGAGAAGCAGTTTACAAGAGTTCTGTATGCTGAGTATAGAGAGACATGGTGTGTGGGAGTTCTGCAGCCTTACTGTAGGAGATGCAGCGTTTGGGAGTTCTGTAACCTCGGTGTGGAGAGACACAGTATACCTTCATTCTGTAGCCTGAGTGCAGGAGACGCAGTTAGCGGTAGCTCTGTGGCTTGGGGTTAGGCCTACGCACTATACAGCAGTTCTGTAACCAAGGTGTATGAAACACACTGTATGGGAGTGCTGTAGCCTGGGAGCAGAGAGAAGCAGTTTACAAGAGTTCTGTATGCTGAGTGTATAGAGCCATGGCTTGCGGGAGTTCTGTAGCTTGTGTGTAGAGAAGTGCTGTTAATGGGCATTTTGTAACTTTAGGTAAAAGACACAGCTTACGGGACTTCTGTAGCTTGGGGTTAGGCATACGCACTATATGGGAGTTCAGTAGCTCACGAGTTGGCAAACGCAGTATACAGCAGTGCTGTAGCCTGGGAGTAGAGAGAAGCAGTTTACAAGCGCTCTGTATGCTGAGTGTACAGAGCCATGGTTTGTGGGAGTTCTGCAGCCAGAGTGTAGCAGTTTTACCTTAGGGCAGTTCTGTAACCTGGGTGTAGAGAGACACAGTATAACTGCGTTCTTTAGCCTGAGTTCAGGAGACCCGGTTAGAAGGAGTTCTGTAGCCTGAGTATAAAGAAGTGCTGTTAAAGGGCATTCTGTAACCTTAGGGTGGAAGACACAGCTTACAGGTGTTCTGCAGCTTGGGGTTAGGCATACGCACTATATGGGAGTTCAGTAGCTCACGAATGGCAGACGCCATATACAGCATTGCTGTAGCCTGGGAGTAGAGAGAAGCAGTTTACAAGAGCTCTTTTTGCTGAGTGTAGAGAGACATGATTTGTGGGAGTTCTGCAGCCTGAGTGTAGGAGACCCAGCGTCTGGGAGTTGTGTAACCTGGGTGTGGAGAGACACAGTATACCTGCGTTCTGTAGCCTGAGTGCAAGAGACGCAGTTAGCAGTAGTTCTGTGGCTTGGGGTTAGGCCTACGCACTATACAGCAGTTCTGTAACCAAGGTGTATGAAACACACTGTATGGGAGTGCTGTAGCCTGGGAGCAGAGAGAAGCAGTTTACAAGAGTTCTGTATGCTGAGTGTATAGAGCCATGGCTTGCGGGAGTTCTGTAGCTTGTGTGTAGAGAAGTGCTGTTAATGGGCATTTTGTAACTTTAGGTAAAAGACACAGCTTACGGGACTTCTGTAGCTTGGGGTTAGGCATACGCACTATATGGGAGTTCAGTAGCTCACGAGTTGGCAAACACAGTATACAGCAGTGCTGTAGCCTGGGAGTAGAGAGAAGCAGTTTACAAGCGTTCTGTATGCTGAGTGTACAGAGCCATGGTTTGTGGGAGTTCTGCAGCCAGAGTATAGAAGTGGTAGCTTAGGGCAGTTCTGTAACCTGAGTGTAGAGAGATGCAGTATACCTGTGTTCTGTAGCCTGAGTGCAGGAGATGCTCTAAGCGGTAGTTCTGTGGCTTGGGGTTAGGCCATGCACTATACTGCAATTCTGTAACCGAGGTGTATGAAACACACTGTATGGGACTGCTGTAGCCTGGGAGTAGAGAGAAGCAGTTTACAAGAGCTCTGTATGCTGAGTGTACAGAGCCATGGTTTGTGGGAGTTCTGCAGCCAGAATGTTGAAGTGGTAGCTTAGGGCAGTTCTGTAACCTGGGTGTAGAGAGATGCAGTATACCTGCATTCTGTAGCCTGAGTGCAGCAGACGCAGTTACCGAGAATTCTGTATCCTGAGTGTAGAGAGGCGCTGTTAATGGCGTTCTGTAACATTTGGGTGGAAGAGTTAGCTTATGGGAGTTCTGTAGCTTGGGGTTAGGCATACGCACTATATGGGAGTTCAGTAGCTCACGAGTTGGCAGACGCAGTATACAGCAGTGCTGTACCCTAGGAGTAGAGAGAAGCAGTTTACAAGAGTTCTGTATGCTGAGTATAGAGAGACATGGTGTGTGGGAGTTCTGCAGCCTTACTGTAGGAGATGCAGCGTTTGGGAGTTCTGTAACCTCGGTGTGGAGAGACACAGTATACCTTCATTCTGTAGCCTGAGTGCAGGAGACGCTGTTAGCAGTAGTTCTGTGGCTTGGGGTTAGGCCTACGCACTATACAGCAGTTCTGTAACCAAGGTGTATGAAACACACTGTATGGGAGTGCTGTAGCCTGGGAGCAGAGAGAAGCAGTTTACAAGAGTTCTGTATGCTGAGTGTATAGAGCCATGGCTTGCGGGAGTTCTGTAGCTTGTGTGTAGAGAAGTGCTGTTAATGGGCATTTTGTAACTTTAGGTAAAAGACACAGCTTACGGGACTTCTGTAGCTTGGGGTTAGGCATACGCACTATATGGGAGTTCAGTAGCTCACGAGTTGGCAAACGCAGTATACAGCAGTGCTGTAGCCTGGGAGTAGAGAGAAGCAGTTTACAAGCGCTCTGTATGCTGAGTGTACAGAGCCATGGTTTGTGGGAGTTCTGCAGCCAGAGTGTAGCAGTTTTAGCTTAGGGCAGTTCTGTAACCTGGGTGTAGAGAGACACAGTATAACTGCGTTCTTTAGCCTGAGTTCAGGAGACCCGGTTAGAAGGAGTTCTGTAGCCTGAGTATAAAGAAGTGCTGTTAATGGGCATTCTGTAACCTTAGGGTGGAAGACACAGCTTACAGGTGTTCTGCAGCTTGGGGTTAGGCATACGCACTATATGGGAGTTCAGTAGCTCACGAGTTGGCAAACGCAGTATACAGCAGTGCTGTAGCCTGGGAGTAGAGAGAAGCAGTTTACAAGAGCTCTGTATGCTGATTGTACAGAGCCATGGTTTGTGGGAGTTCTGCAGCCTGAGTGTAGGAGACCCAGCGTCTGGGAGTTGTGTAACCTGGGTGTGGAGAGACACAGTATACCTGCGTTCTGTAGCCTGAGTGCAAGAGATGCAGTTAGCAGTAGTTCTGTGGCTTGGGGTTAGGCCTACGCACTATACAGCAGTTCTGTAACCAAAGTGTATGAAACACACTGTATGGGACTGCTGTAGCCTGGGAGTAGAGAGAAGCAGTTTACAAGAGTTCTGTATGCTGAGTGTAGAGAGCCATGGTTTGTGAGAGTTCTGCAGCCTGCGTGTAGCAGTTTTAGCTTAGGGCAGTTCTGTAACCTGTGTGAAGAGAGACACTGTATACGTGCCCTCTGTAGCCTGAGTGCAGCAGATGCAGTTAGCGAGAATTCTGTATCCTGAATGTAGAGAGGCACTGTTAATGGGCGTTCTGTAACCTTTGGTTGGAAGACACAGCTTATGGGAGTTCTGTAGCTTGGGGTTAGGCATACGCACTATATGGGAGTTCAGTAGCTCACGAGTTGGCAAACGCAGTATACAGCAGTGCTGTAGCCTGGGAGTAGAGAGAACCAGTTTACAAGAGCTCTGTATGCTGAGTGTACAGAGCCATGGTTTGTGGGAGTTCTGCAGCCAGAGTGTAGAAGTGGTAGCTTAGGGCAGTTCTGTAACCTGGGTGTAGAGAGATGCAGTATACCTGCGTTCTGTAGCCTGAGTGCAGTAGACGCAGTTACCGAGAATTCTGTATCCTGAGTGTAGAGAGGTGCTGTTAATGGCGTTCTGTAACATTTGGGCGGAAGAGTCAGCTTATGGGAGTTCTGTAGCTTGGGGTTAGGCATACGCACTATATGGGAGTTCAGTAGCTCACGAATGGCAGACGCCATATACAGCATTGCTGTAGCCTGGGAGTAGAGAGAAGCAGTTTACAAGAGCTCTGTATGCTGAGTGTAGAGAGACATGATTTGTGGGAGTTCTGCAGCCTGAGTGTAGGAGACCCAGTGTCTGGGAGTTGTGTAACCTGGGTGTGGAGAGACACAGTATACCTGCGTTCTGTAGCCTGAGTGCAAGAGACGCAGTTAGCAGTAGTTCTGTGGCTTGGGGTTAGGCCTACGCACTATACAGCAGTTCTGTAACCAAGGTGTATGAAACACACTGTATGGGAGTGCTGTAGCCTGGGAGCAGAGAGAAGCAGTTTACAAGAGTTCTGTATGCTGAGTGTATAGAGCCATGGCTTGCGGGAGTTCTGTAGCTTGTGTGTAGAGAAGTGCTGTTAATGGGCATTTTGTAACTTTAGGTAGAAGACACAGCTTACGGGACTTCTGTAGCTTGGGGTTAGGCATACGCACTATATGGGAGTTCAGTAGCTCACGAGTTGGCAAACGCAGTATACAGCAGTGCTGTAGCCTGGGAGTAGAGAGAAGCAGTTTACAAGCGTTCTGTATGCTGAGTGTACAGAGCCATGGTTTGTGGGAGTTCTGCAGCCTGAGTGTAGCAGTTTTAGCTTAGGGCAGTTCTGTAACCTGGGTGTAGAGAGACACAGTATAACTGCGTTCTTTAGCCTGAGTTCAGGAGACCCGGTTAGAAGGAGTTCTGTAGCCTGAGTATAAAGAAGTGCTGTTAAAGGGCATTCTGTAACCTTAGGGTGGAAGACACAGCTTACAGGTGTTCTGCAGCTTGGGGTTAGGCATACGCACTATATGGGAGTTCAGTAGCTCACGAGTTGGCAAACGCAGTATACAGCAGTGCTGTAGCCTGGGAGTAGAGAGAAGCAGTTTACAAGAGCTCTGTATGCTGAGTGTACAGAGCCATGGTTTGTGGGAGTTCTGCAGCCAGAGTGTAGAAGTGGTAGCTTAGGGCAGTTCCGTAACCTGGGTGTAGAGAGATGCAGTATACCTGCGTTCTGTAGCCTGAGTGCAGCAGACGCAGTTACCGAGAATTCTGTATCCTGAGTGTAGAGAGGTGCTGTTAATGGCGTTCTGTAACATTTGGGCGGAAGAGTCAGCTTATGGGAGTTCTGTAGCTTGGGGTTAGGCATACGCACTATATGGGAGTTCAGTAGCTCACGAGTTGGCAGACGCCTTATACTGCATTGCTGTAGCCTGAGAGTAGAGAGAAGCAGTTTACAAGAGCTCTGTATGCTGAGTGTACAGAGCCATGGCTTGTGGGAGTTCTGCAGCCTGAGTGTAGGAGACCCAGCGTCTGGGAGTTGTGTAACCTGGGTGTGGAGAGACACAGTATACCTGCGTTCTGTAGCCTGAGTGCAAGAGACGCAGTTAGCAGTAGTTCTGTGGCTTGGGGTTAGGCCTACGCACTATACAGCAGTTCTGTAACCAAGGTGTATGAAACACACTGTATGGGACTGCTGTAGCCTGGGAGCAGAGAGAAGCAGTTTACAAGAGTTCTATATGCTGAGTGTAGAGAGCCATGGTTTGTGGGAGTTCTGCAGCCAGAGTATAGAAGTGGTAGCTTAGGGCAGTTCTGTAACCTGAGTGTAGAGAGATGCAGTATACCTGCGTTCTGTAGCCTGAGTGCAGGAGATGCTCTAAGCGGTAGTTCTGTGGCTTGGGGTTAGGCCACGCACTATACTGCAATTCTGTAACCGAGGTGTATGAAACACACTGTATGGGACTGCTGTAGCCTGGGAGTAGAGAGAAGCAGTTTACAAGAGCTCTGTATGCTGAGTGTACAGAGACATGGTTTGTGGGAGTTCTGCAGCCAGAATGTTGAAGTGGTAGCTTAGGGCAGTTCTGTAACCTGGGTGTAGAGAGATGCAGTATACCTGCATTCTGTAGCCTGAGTGCAGCAGACGCAGTTACCGAGAATTCTGTATCCTGAGTGTAGAGAGGCGCTGTTAATGGCGTTCTGTAACATTTGGGTGGAAGAGTTAGCTTATGGGAGTTCTGTAGCTTGGGGTTAGGCATACGCACTATATGGGAGTTCAGTAGCTCACGAGTTGGCAGACGCAGTATACAGCAGTGCTGTACCCTAGGAGTAGAGAGAAGCAGTTTACAAGAGTTCTGTATGCTGAGTATAGAGAGACATGGTGTGTGGGAGTTCTGCAGCCTTACTGTAGGAGATGCAGCGTTTGGGAGTTCTGTAACCTCGGTGTGGAGAGACACAGTATACCTTCATTCTGTAGCCTGAGTGCAGGAGACGCAGTTAGCGGTAGCTCTGTGGCTTGGGGTTAGGCCTACGCACTATACAGCAGTTCTGTAACCTAGGTGTATGAAACACACTGTATGGGAGTGCTGTAGCCTGGGAGCAGAGAGAAGCAGTTTACAAGAGTTCTGTATGCTGAGTGTATAGAGCCATGGCTTGCGGGAGTTCTGTAGCTTGTGTGTAGAGAAGTGCTGTTAATGGGCATTTTGTAACTTTAGGTAAAAGACACAGCTTACGGGACTTCTGTAGCTTGGGGTTAGGCATACGCACTATATGGGAGTTCAGTAGCTCACGAGTTGGCAAACGCAGTATACAGCAGTGCTGTAGCCTGGGAGTAGAGAGAAGCAGTTTACAAGCGCTCTGTATGCTGAGTGTACAGAGCCATGGTTTGTGGGAGTTCTGCAGCCAGAGTGTAGCAGTTTTACCTTAGGGCAGTTCTGTAACCTGGGTGTAGAGAGACACAGTATAACTGCGTTCTTTAGCCTGAGTTCAGGAGACCCGGTTAGAAGGAGTTCTGTAGCCTGAGTATAAAGAAGTGCTGTTAAAGGGCATTCTGTAACCTTAGGGTGGAAGACACAGCTTACAGGTGTTCTGCAGCTTGGGGTTAGGCATACGCACTATATGGGAGTTCAGTAGCTCACGAATGGCAGACGCCATATACAGCATTGCTGTAGCCTGGGAGTAGAGAGAAGCAGTTTACAAGAGCTCTTTTTGCTGAGTGTAGAGAGACATGATTTGTGGGAGTTCTGCAGCCTGAGTGTAGGAGACCCAGCGTCTGGGAGTTGTGTAACCTGGGTGTGGAGAGACACAGTATACCTGCGTTCTGTAGCCTGAGTGCAAGAGACGCAGTTAGCAGTAGTTCTGTGGCTTGGGGTTAGGCCTACGCACTATACAGCAGTTCTGTAACCAAGGTGTATGAAACACACTGTATGGGAGTGCTGTAGCCTGGGAGCAGAGAGAAGCAGTTTACAAGAGTTCTGTATGCTGAGTGTATAGAGCCATGGCTTGCGGGAGTTCTGTAGCTTGTGTGTAGAGAAGTGCTGTTAATGGGCATTTTGTAACTTTAGGTAAAAGACACAGCTTACGGGACTTCTGTAGCTTGGGGTTAGGCATACGCACTATATGGGAGTTCAGTAGCTCACGAGTTGGCAAACACAGTATACAGCAGTGCTGTAGCCTGGGAGTAGAGAGAAGCAGTTTACAAGCGTTCTGTATGCTGAGTGTACAGAGCCATGGTTTGTGGGAGTTCTGCAGCCAGAGTATAGAAGTGGTAGCTTAGGGCAGTTCTGTAACCTGAGTGTAGAGAGATGCAGTATTCCTGTGTTCTGTAGCCTGAGTGCAGGAGATGCTCTAAGCGGTAGTTCTGTGGCTTGGGGTTAGGCCACGCACTATACTGCAATTCTGTAACCGAGGTGTATGAAACACACTGTATGGGACTGCTGTAGCCTGGGAGTAGAGAGAAGCAGTTTACAAGAGCTCTGTATGCTGAGTGTACAGAGCCATGGTTTGTGGGAGTTCTGCAGCCAGAATGTTGAAGTGGTAGCTTAGGGCAGTTCTGTAACCTGGGTGTAGAGAGATGCAGTATACCTGCATTCTGTAGCCTGAGTGCAGCAGACGCAGTTACCGAGAATTCTGTATCCTGAGTGTAGAGAGGCGCTGTTAATGGCGTTCTGTAACATTTGGGTGGAAGAGTTAGCTTATGGGAGTTCTGTAGCTTGGGGTTAGGCATACGCACTATATGGGAGTTCAGTAGCTCACGAGTTGGCAGACGCAGTATACAGCAGTGCTGTACCCTAGGAGTAGAGAGAAGCAGTTTACAAGAGTTCTGTATGCTGAGTATAGAGAGACATGGTGTGTGGGAGTTCTGCAGCCTTACTGTAGGAGATGCAGCGTTTGGGAGTTCTGTAACCTCGGTGTGGAGAGACACAGTATACCTTCATTCTGTAGCCTGAGTGCAGGAGACGCTGTTAGCAGTAGTTCTGTGGCTTGGGGTTAGGCCTACGCACTATACAGCAGTTCTGTAACCAAGGTGTATGAAACACACTGTATGGGAGTGCTGTAGCCTGGGAGCAGAGAGAAGCAGTTTACAAGAGTTCTGTATGCTGAGTGTATAGAGCCATGGCTTGCGGGAGTTCTGTAGCTTGTGTGTAGAGAAGTGCTGTTAATGGGCATTTTGTAACTTTAGGTAAAAGACACAGCTTACGGGACTTCTGTAGCTTGGGGTTAGGCATACGCACTATATGGGAGTTCAGTAGCTCACGAGTTGGCAAACGCAGTATACAGCAGTGCTGTAGCCTGGGAGTAGAGAGAAGCAGTTTACAAGCGCTCTGTATGCTGAGTGTACAGAGCCATGGTTTGTGGGAGTTCTGCAGCCAGAGTGTAGCAGTTTTAGCTTAGGGCAGTTCTGTAACCTGGGTGTAGAGAGACACAGTATAACTGCGTTCTTTAGCCTGAGTTCAGGAGACCCGGTTAGAAGGAGTTCTGTAGCCTGAGTATAAAGAAGTGCTGTTAATGGGCATTCTGTAACCTTAGGGTGGAAGACACAGCTTACAGGTGTTCTGCAGCTTGGGGTTAGGCATACGCACTATATGGGAGTTCAGTAGCTCACGAGTTGGCAAACGCAGTATACAGCAGTGCTGTAGCCTGGGAGTAGAGAGAAGCAGTTTACAAGAGCTCTGTATGCTGATTGTACAGAGCCATGGTTTGTGGGAGTTCTGCAGCCTGAGTGTAGGAGACCCAGCGTCTGGGAGTTGTGTAACCTGGGTGTGGAGAGACACAGTATACCTGCGTTCTGTAGCCTGAGTGCAAGAGATGCAGTTAGCAGTAGTTCTGTGGCTTGGGGTTAGGCCTACGCACTATACAGCAGTTCTGTAACCAAAGTGTATGAAACACACTGTATGGGACTGCTGTAGCCTGGGAGTAGAGAGAAGCAGTTTACAAGAGTTCTGTATGCTGAGTGTAGAGAGCCATGGTTTGTGAGAGTTCTGCAGCCTGCGTGTAGCAGTTTTAGCTTAGGGCAGTTCTGTAACCTGTGTGAAGAGAGACACTGTATACGTGCCCTCTGTAGCCTGAGTGCAGCAGATGCAGTTAGCGAGAATTCTGTATCCTGAATGTAGAGAGGCACTGTTAATGGGCGTTCTGTAACCTTTGGTTGGAAGACACAGCTTATGGGAGTTCTGTAGCTTGGGGTTAGGCATACGCACTATATGGGAGTTCAGTAGCTCACGAGTTGGCAAACGCAGTATACAGCAGTGCTGTAGCCTGGGAGTAGAGAGAACCAGTTTACAAGAGCTCTGTATGCTGAGTGTACAGAGCCATGGTTTGTGGGAGTTCTGCAGCCAGAGTGTAGAAGTGGTAGCTTAGGGCAGTTCTGTAACCTGGGTGTAGAGAGATGCAGTATACCTGCGTTCTGTAGCCTGAGTGCAGTAGACGCAGTTACCGAGAATTCTGTATCCTGAGTGTAGAGAGGTGCTGTTAATGGCGTTCTGTAACATTTGGGCGGAAGAGTCAGCTTATGGGAGTTCTGTAGCTTGGGGTTAGGCATACGCACTATATGGGAGTTCAGTAGCTCACGAATGGCAGACGCCATATACAGCATTGCTGTAGCCTGGGAGTAGAGAGAAGCAGTTTACAAGAGCTCTGTATGCTGAGTGTAGAGAGACATGATTTGTGGGAGTTCTGCAGCCTGAGTGTAGGAGACCCAGTGTCTGGGAGTTGTGTAACCTGGGTGTGGAGAGACACGGTATACCTGCGTTCTGTAGCCTGAGTGCAAGAGACGCAGTTAGCAGTAGTTCTGTGGCTTGGGGTTAGGCCTACGCACTATACAGCAGTTCTGTAACCAAGGTGTATGAAACACACTGTATGGGAGTGCTGTAGCCTGGGAGCAGAGAGAAGCAGTTTACAAGAGTTCTGTATGCTGAGTGTATAGAGCCATGGCTTGCGGGAGTTCTGTAGCTTGTGTGTAGAGAAGTGCTGTTAATGGGCATTTTGTAACTTTAGGTAGAAGACACAGCTTACGGGACTTCTGTAGCTTGGGGTTAGGCATACGCACTATATGGGAGTTCAGTAGCTCACGAGTTGGCAAACGCAGTATACAGCAGTGCTGTAGCCTGGGAGTAGAGAGAAGCAGTTTACAAGCGTTCTGTATGCTGAGTGTACAGAGCCATGGTTTGTGGGAGTTCTGCAGCCTGAGTGTAGCAGTTTTAGCTTAGGGCAGTTCTGTAACCTGGGTGTAGAGAGACACAGTATAACTGCGTTCTTTAGCCTGAGTTCAGGAGACCCGGTTAGAAGGAGTTCTGTAGCCTGAGTATAAAGAAGTGCTGTTAAAGGGCATTCTGTAACCTTAGGGTGGAAGACACAGCTTACAGGTGTTCTGCAGCTTGGGGTTAGGCATACGCACTATATGGGAGTTCAGTAGCTCACGAGTTGGCAAACGCAGTATACAGCAGTGCTGTAGCCTGGGAGTAGAGAGAAGCAGTTTACAAGAGCTCTGTATGCTGAGTGTACAGAGCCATGGTTTGTGGGAGTTCTGCAGCCAGAGTGTAGAAGTGGTAGCTTAGGGCAGTTCCGTAACCTGGGTGTAGAGAGATGCAGTATACCTGCATTCTGTAGCCTGAGTGCAGCAGACGCAGTTACCGAGAATTCTGTATCCTGAGTGTAGAGAGGTGCTGTTAATGGCGTTCTGTAACATTTGGGCGGAAGAGTCAGCTTATGGGAGTTCTGTAGCTTGGGGTTAGGCATATGCACTATATGGGAGTTCAGTAGCTCACGAGTTGGCAGACGCCTTATACTGCATTGCTGTAGCCTGAGAATAGAGAGAAGCAGTTTACAAGAGCTCTGTATGCTGAGTGTACAGAGCCATGGCTTGTGGGAGTTCTGCAGCCTGAGTGTAGGAGACCCAGCGTCTGGGAGTTGTGTAACCTGGGTGTGGAGAGACACAGTATACCTGCGTTCTGTAGCCTGAGTGCAAGAGACGCAGTTAGCAGTAGTTCTGTGGCTTGGGGTTAGGCCTACGCACTATACAGCAGTTCTGTAACCAAGGTGTATGAAACACACTGTATGGGAGTGCTGTAGCCTGGGAGCAGAGAGAAGCAGTTTACAAGAGTTCTGTATGCTGAGTGTAGAGAGCCATGGTTTGTGGGAGTTCTGCAGCCAGAGTATAGAAGTGGTAGCTTAGGGCAGTTCTGTAACCTGAGTGTAGAGAGATGCAGTATACCTGCGTTCTGTAGCCTGAGTGCAGGAGATGCTCTAAGCGGTAGTTCTGTGGCTTGGGGTTAGGCCACGCACTATACTGCAATTCTGTAACCGAGGTGTATGAAACACACTGTATGGGACTGCTGTAGCCTGGGAGTAGAGAGAAGCAGTTTACAAGAGCTCTGTATGCTGAGTGTACAGAGACATGGTTTGTGGGAGTTCTGCAGCCAGAATGTTGAAGTGGTAGCTTAGGGCAGTTCTGTAACCTGGGTGTAGAGAGATGCAGTATACCTGCATTCTGTAGCCTGAGTGCAGCAGACGCAGTTACCGAGAATTCTGTATCCTGAGTGTAGAGAGGCGCTGTTAATGGCGTTCTGTAACATTTGGGTGGAAGAGTTAGCTTATGGGAGTTCTGTAGCTTGGGGTTAGGCATACGCACTATATGGGAGTTCAGTAGCTCACGAGTTGGCAGACGCAGTATACAGCAGTGCTGTACCCTAGGAGTAGAGAGAAGCAGTTTACAAGAGTTCTGTATGCTGAGTATAGAGAGACATGGTGTGTGGGAGTTCTGCAGCCTTACTGTAGGAGATGCAGCGTTTGGGAGTTCTGTAACCTCGGTGTGGAGAGACACAGTATACCTTCATTCTGTAGCCTGAGTGCAGGAGACGCAGTTAGCGGTAGCTCTGTGGCTGGGGGTTAGGCCTATGCACTATACAGCAGTTCTGTAACCAAGGTGTATGAAACACACTGTATGGGAGTGCTGTAGCCTGGGAGCAGAGAGAAGCAGTTTACAAGAGTTCTGTATGCTGAGTGTATAGAGCCATGGCTTGCGGGAGTTCTGTAGCTTGTGTGTAGAGAAGTGCTGTTAATGGGCATTTTGTAACTTTAGGTAAAAGACACAGCTTACGGGACTTCTGTAGCTTGGGGTTAGGCATACGCACTATATGGGAGTTCAGTAGCTCACGAGTTGGCAAACGCAGTATACAGCAGTGCTGTAGCCTGGGAGTAGAGAGAAGCAGTTTACAAGCGCTCTGTATGCTGAGTGTACAGAGCCATGGTTTGTGGGAGTTCTGCAGCCAGAGTGTAGCAGTTTTACCTTAGGGCAGTTCTGTAACCTGGGTGTAGAGAGACACAGTATAACTGCGTTCTTTAGCCTGAGTTCAGGAGACCCGGTTAGAAGGAGTTCTGTAGCCTGAGTATAAAGAAGTGCTGTTAAAGGGCATTCTGTAACCTTAGGGTGGAAGACACAGCTTACAGGTGTTCTGCAGCTTGGGGTTAGGCATACGCACTATATGGGAGTTCAGTAGCTCACGAATGGCAGACGCCATATACAGCATTGCTGTAGCCTGGGAGTAGAGAGAAGCAGTTTACAAGAGCTCTGTTTGCTGAGTGTAGAGAGACATGATTTGTGGGAGTTCTGCAGCCTGAGTGTAGGAGACCCAGCGTCTGGGAGTTGTGTAACCTGGGTGTGGAGAGACACAGTATACCTGCGTTCTGTAGCCTGAGTGCAAGAGACGCAGTTAGCAGTAGTTCTGTGGCTTGGGGTTAGGCCTACGCACTATACAGCAGTTCTGTAACCAAGGTGTATGAAACACACTGTATGGGAGTGCTGTAGCCTGGGAGCAGAGAGAAGCAGTTTACAAGAGTTCTGTATGCTGAGTGTATAGAGCCATGGCTTGCGGGAGTTCTGTAGCTTGTGTGTAGAGAAGTGCTGTTAATGGGCATTTTGTAACTTTAGGTAAAAGACACAGCTTACGGGACTTCTGTAGCTTGGGGTTAGGCATACGCACTATATGGGAGTTCAGTAGCTCACGAGTTGGCAAACACAGTATACAGCAGTGCTGTAGCCTGGGAGTAGAGAGAAGCAGTTTACAAGCGTTCTGTATGCTGAGTGTACAGAGCCATGGTTTGTGGGAGTTCTGCAGCCAGAGTATAGAAGTGGTAGCTTAGGGCAGTTCTGTAACCTGAGTGTAGAGAGATGCAGTATACCTGTGTTCTGTAGCCTGAGTGCAGGAGATGCTCTAAGCGGTAGTTCTGTGGCTTGGGGTTAGGCCACGCACTATACTGCAATTCTGTAACCGAGGTGTATGAAACACACTGTATGGGACTGCTGTAGCCTGGGAGTAGAGAGAAGCAGTTTACAAGAGCTCTGTATGCTGAGTGTACAGAGCCATGGTTTGTGGGAGTTCTGCAGCCAGAATGTTGAAGTGGTAGCTTAGGGCAGTTCTGTAACCAGGGTGTAGAGAGATGCAGTATACCTGCATTCTGTAGCCTGAGTGCAGCAGACGCAGTTACCGAGAATTCTGTATCCTGAGTGTAGAGAGGCGCCGTTAATGGCGTTCTGTAACATTTGGGTGGAAGAGTTAGCTTATGGGAGTTCTGTAGCTTGGGGTTAGGCATACGCACTATATGGGAGTTCAGTAGCTCACGAGTTGGCAGACGCAGTATACAGCAGTGCTGTACCCTAGGAGTAGAGAGAAGCAGTTTACAAGAGTTCTGTATGCTGAGTATAGAGAGACATGGTGTGTGGGAGTTCTGCAGCCTTACTGTAGGAGATGCAGCGTTTGGGAGTTCTGTAACCTCGGTGTGGAGAGACACAGTATACCTTCATTCTGTAGCCTGAGTGCAGGAGACGCAGTTAGCAGTAGTTCTGTGGCTTGGGGTTAGGCCTACGCACTATACAGCAGTTCTGTAACCAAGGTGTATGAAACACACTGTATGGGAGTGCTGTAGCCTGGGAGCAGAGAGAAGCAGTTTACAAGAGTTCTGTATGCTGACTGTATAGAGCCATGGCTTGCGGGAGTTCTGTAGCTTGTGTGTAGAGAAGTGCTGTTAATGGGCATTTTGTAACTTTAGGTAAAAGACACAGCTTACGGGACTTCTGTAGCTTGGGGTTAGGCATACGCACTATATGGGAGTTCAGTAGCTCACGAGTTGGCAAACGCAGTATACAGCAGTGCTGTAGCCTGGGAGTAGAGAGAAGCAGTTTACAAGCGCTCTGTATGCTGAGTGTACAGAGCCATGGTTTGTGGGAGTTCTGCAGCCAGAGTGTAGCAGTTTTAGCTTAGGGCAGTTCTGTAACCTGGGTGTAGAGAGACACAGTATAACTGCGTTCTTTAGCCTGAGTTCAGGAGACCCGGTTAGAAGGAGTTCTGTAGCCTGAGTATAAAGAAGTGCTGTTAATGGGCATTCTGTAACCTTAGGGTGGAAGACACAGCTTACAGGTGTTCTGCAGCTTGGGGTTAGGCATACGCACTATATGGGAGTTCAGTAGCTCACGAGTTGGCAAACGCAGTATACAGCAGTGCTGTAGCCTGGGAGTAGAGAGAAGCAGTTTACAAGAGCTCTGTATGCTGATTGTACAGAGCCATGGTTTGTGGGAGTTCTGCAGCCTGAGTGTAGGAGACCCAGCGTCTGGGAGTTGTGTAACCTGGGTGTGGAGAGACACAGTATACCTGCGTTCTGTAGCCTGAGTGCAAGAGATGCAGTTAGCAGTAGTTCTGTGGCTTGGGGTTAGGCCTACGCACTATACAGCAGTTCTGTAACCAAAGTGTATGAAACACACTGTATGGGACTGCTGTAGCCTGGGAGTAGAGAGAAGCAGTTTACAAGAGTTCTGTATGCTGAGTGTAGAGAGCCATGGTTTGTGAGAGTTCTGCAGCCTGCGTGTAGCAGTTTTAGCTTAGGGCAGTTCTGTAACCTGTGTGAAGAGAGACACTGTATACGTGCCCTCTGTAGCCTGAGTGCAGCAGATGCAGTTAGCGAGAATTCTGTATCCTGAATGTAGAGAGGCACTGTTAATGGGCGTTCTGTAACCTTTGGTTGGAAGACACAGCTTATGGGAGTTCTGTAGCTTGGGGTTAGGCATACGCACTATATGGGAGTTCAGTAGCTCACGAGTTGGCAAACGCAGTATACAGCAGTGCTGTAGCCTGGGAGTAGAGAGAACCAGTTTACAAGAGCTCTGTATGCTGAGTGTACAGAGCCATGGTTTGTGGGAGTTCTGCAGCCAGAGTGTAGAAGTGGTAGCTTAGGGCAGTTCTGTAACCTGGGTGTAGAGAGATGCAGTATACCTGCGTTCTGTAGCCTGAGTGCAGTAGACGCAGTTACCGAGAATTCTGTATCCTGAGTGTAGAGAGGTGCTGTTAATGGCGTTCTGTAACATTTGGGCGGAAGAGTCAGCTTATGGGAGTTCTGTAGCTTGGGGTTAGGCATACGCACTATATGGGAGTTCAGTAGCTCACGAATGGCAGACGCCATATACAGCATTGCTGTAGCCTGGGAGTAGAGAGAAGCAGTTTACAAGAGCTCTGTATGCTGAGTGTAGAGAGACATGATTTGTGGGAGTTCTGCAGCCTGAGTGTAGGAGACCCAGCGTCTGGGAGTTGTGTAACCTGGGTGTGGAGAGACACAGTATACCTGCGTTCTGTAGCCTGAGTGCAAGAGACGCAGTTAGCAGTAGTTCTGTGGCTTGGGGTTAGGCCTACGCACTATACAGCAGTTCTGTAACCAAGGTGTATGAAACACACTGTATGGGAGTGCTGTAGCCTGGGAGCAGAGAGAAGCAGTTTACAAGAGTTCTGTATGCTGAGTGTATAGAGCCATGGCTTGCGGGAGTTCTGTAGCTTGTGTGTAGAGAAGTGCTGTTAATGGGCATTTTGTAACTTTAGGTAGAAGACACAGCTTACGGGACTTCTGTAGCTTGGGGTTAGGCATACGCACTATATGGGAGTTCAGTAGCTCACGAGTTGGCAAACGCAGTATACAGCAGTGCTGTAGCCTGGGAGTAGAGAGAAGCAGTTTACAAGCGTTCTGTATGCTGAGTGTACAGAGCCATGGTTTGTGGGAGTTCTGCAGCCTGAGTGTAGCAGTTTTAGCTTAGGGCAGTTCTGTAACCTGGGTGTAGAGAGACACAGTATAACTGCGTTCTTTAGCCTGAGTTCAGGAGACCCGGTTAGAAGGAGTTCTGTAGCCTGAGTATAAAGAAGTGCTGTTAAAGGGCATTCTGTAACCTTAGGGTGGAAGACACAGCTTACAGGTGTTCTGCAGCTTGGGGTTAGGCATACGCACTATATGGGAGTTCAGTAGCTCACGAGTTGGCAAACGCAGTATACAGCAGTGCTGTAGCCTGGGAGTAGAGAGAAGCAGTTTACAAGAGCTCTGTATGCTGAGTGTACAGAGCCATGGTTTGTGGGAGTTCTGCAGCCAGAGTGTAGAAGTGGTAGCTTAGGGCAGTTCCGTAACCTGGGTGTAGAGAGATGCAGTATACCTGCATTCTGTAGCCTGAGTGCAGCAGACGCAGTTACCGAGAATTCTGTATCCTGAGTGTAGAGAGGTGCTGTTAATGGCGTTCTGTAACATTTGGGCGGAAGAGTCAGCTTATGGGAGTTCTGTAGCTTGGGGTTAGGCATACGCACTATATGCGAGTTCAGTAGCTAACGAGTTGGAAGACGCCTTATACTGCATTGCTGTAGCCTGAGAGTAGAGAGAAGCAGTTTACAAGAGCTCTGTATGCTGAGTGTACAGAGCCATGGCTTGTGGGAGTTCTGCAGCCTGAGTGTAGGAGACCCAGCGTCTGGGAGTTGTGTAACCTGGGTGTGGAGAGACACAGTATACCTGCGTTCTGTAGCCTGAGTGCAAGAGACGCAGTTAGCAGTAGTTCTGTGGCTTGGGGTTAGGCCTACGCACTATACAGCAGTTCTGTAACCAAGGTGTATGAAACACACTGTATGGGACTGCTGTAGCCTGGGAGCAGAGAGAAGCAGTTTACAAGAGTTCTGTATGCTGAGTGTAGAGAGCCATGGTTTGTGGGAGTTCTGCAGCCAGAGTATAGAAGTGGTAGCTTAGGGCAGTTCTGTAACCTGAGTGTAGAGAGATGCAGTATACCTGCGTTCTGTAGCCTGAGTGCAGGAGATGCTCTAAGCGGTAGTTCTGTGGCTTGGGTTTAGGCCACGCACTATACTGCAATTCTGTAACCGAGGTGTATGAAACACACTGTATGGGACTGCTGTAGCCTGGGAGTAGAGAGAAGCAGTTTACAAGAGCTCTGTATGCTGAGTGTACAGAGACATGGTTTGTGGGAGTTCTGCAGCCAGAATGTTGAAGTGGTAGCTTAGGGCAGTTCTGTAACCTGGGTGTAGAGAGATGCAGTATACCTGCATTCTGTAGCCTGAGTGCAGCAGACGCAGTTACCGAGAATTCTGTATCCTGAGTGTAGAGAGGCGCTGTTAATGGCGTTCTGTAACATTTGGGTGGAAGAGTTAGCTTATGGGAGTTCTGTAGCTTGGGGTTAGGCATACGCACTATATGGGAGTTCAGTTGCTCACGAGTTGGCAGACGCAGTATACAGCAGTGCTGTACCCTAGGAGTAGAGAGAAGCAGTTTACAAGAGTTCTGTATGCTGAGTATAGAGAGACATGGTGTGTGGGAGTTCTGCAGCCTTACTGTAGGAGATGCAGCGTTTGGGAGTTCTGTAACCTCGGTGTGGAGAGACACAGTATACCTTCATTCTGTAGCCTGAGTGCAGGAGACACAGTTAGCGGTAGCTCTGTGGCTGGGGGTTAGGCCTATGCACTATACAGCAGTTCTGTAACCAAGGTGTATGAAACACACTGTATGGGAGTGCTGTAGCCTGGGAGCAGAGAGAAGCAGTTTACAAGAGTTCTGTATGCTGAGTGTATAGAGCCATGGCTTGCGGGAGTTCTGTAGCTTGTGTGTAGAGAAGTGCTGTTAATGGGCATTTTGTAACTTTAGGTAAAAGACACAGCTTACGGGACTTCTGTAGCTTGGGGTTAGGCATACGCACTATATGGGAGTTCAGTAGCTCACGAGTTGGCAAACGCAGTATACAGCAGTGCTGTAGCCTGGGAGTAGAGAGAAGCAGTTTACAAGCGCTCTGTATGCTGAGTGTACAGAGCCATGGTTTGTGGGAGTTCTGCAGCCAGAGTGTAGCAGTTTTAGCTTAGGGCAGTTCTGTAACCTGGGTGTAGAGAGACACAGTATAACTGCGTTCTTTAGCCTGAGTTCAGGAGACCCGGTTAGAAGGAGTTCTGTAGCCTGAGTATAAAGAAGTGCTGTTAAAGGGCATTCTGTAACCTTAGGGTGGAAGACACAGCTTACAGGTGTTCTGCAGCTTGGGGTTAGGCATACGCACTATATGGGAGTTCAGTAGCTCACGAATGGCAGACGCCATATACAGCATTGCTGTAGCCTGGGAGTAGAGAGAAGCAGTTTACAAGAGCTCTGTTTGCTGAGTGTAGAGAGACATGATTTGTGGGAGTTCTGCAGCCTGAGTGTAGGAGACCCAGCGTCTGGGAGTTGTGTAACCTGGGTGTGGAGAGACACAGTATACCTGCGTTCTGTAGCCTGAGTGCAAGAGACGCAGTTAGCAGTAGTTCTGTGGCTTGGGGTTAGGCCTACGCACTATACAGCAGTTCTGTAACCAAGGTGTATGAAACACACTGTATGGGAGTGCTGTAGCCTGGGAGCAGAGAGAAGCAGTTTACAAGAGTTCTGTATGCTGAGTGTATAGAGCCATGGCTTGCGGGAGTTCTGTAGCTTGTGTGTAGAGAAGTGCTGTTAATGGGCATTTTGTAACTTTAGGTAAAAGACACAGCTTACGGGAATTCTGTAGCTTGGGGTTAGGCATACGCACTATATGGGAGTTCAGTAGCTCACGAGTTGGCAAACGCAGTATACAGCAGTGCTGTAGCCTGGGAGTAGAGAGAAGCAGTTTACAAGCGTTCTGTATGCTGAGTGTACAGAGCCATGGTTTGTGGGAGTTCTGCAGCCAGAGTATAGAAGTGGTAGCTTAAGGCAGTTCTGTAACCTGAGTGTAGAGAGATGCAGTATACCTGCGTTCTGTAGCCTGAGTGCAGGAGATGCTCTAAGCGGTAGTTCTGTAGCTTGGGGTTAGGCCACGCACTATACTGCAATTCTGTAACCGAGGTGTATGAAACACACTGTATGGGACTGCTGTAGCCTGGGAGTAGAGAGAAGCAGTTTACAAGAGCTCTGTATGCTGAGTGTACAGAGTCATGGTTTGTGGGAGTTCTGCAGCCAGAATGTTGAAGTGGTAGCTTAGGGCAGTTCTGTAACCTGGGTGTAGAGAGATGCAGTATACCTGCATTCTGTAGCCTGAGTGCAGCAGACGCAGTTACCGAGAATTCTGTATCCTGAGTGTAGAGAGGCGCTGTTAATGGCGTTCTGTAACATTTGGGTGGAAGAGTTAGCTTATGGGAGTTCTGTAGCTTGGGGTTAGGCATACGCACTATATGGGAGTTCAGTAGCTCACGAGTTGGCAGACGCCATATACAGCATTGCTGTAGCCTGGGAGTAGAGAGAAGCAGTTTACAAGAGTTCTGTTTGCTGAGTGTAGAGAGACATGATTTGTGGGAGTTCTGCAGCCTGAGTGTAGGAGACCCAGCGTCTGGGAGTTGTGTAACCTGGGTTTGGAGAGACACAGTATAACTGCGTTCTTTAGCCTGAGTTCAGGAGACCCGGTTAGAAGGAGTTCTGTAGCCTGAGTATAAAGAAGTGCTGTTAAAGGGCATTCTGTAACCTTAGGGTGGAAGACACAGCTTACAGGTGTTCTGCAGCTTGGGGTTAGGCATACGCACTATATGGGAGTTCAGTAGCTCACGAATGGCAGACGCCATATACAGCATTGCTGTAGCCTGGGAGTAGAGAGAAGCAGTTTACAAGAGCTCTGTTTGCTGAGTGTAGAGAGACATGATTTGTGGGAGTTCTGCAGCCTGAGTGTAGGAGACCCAGCGTCTGGGAGTTGTGTAACCTGGGTGTGGAGAGACACAGTATACCTGCGTTCTGTAGCCTGAGTGCAAGAGACGCAGTTAGCAGTAGTTCTGTGGCTTGGGGTTAGGCCTACGCACTATACAGCAGTTCTGTAACCAAGGTGTATGAAACACACTGTATGGGAGTGCTGTAGCCTGGGAGCAGAGAGAAGCAGTTTACAAGAGTTCTGTATGCTGAGTGTATAGAGCCATGGCTTGCGGGAGTTCTGTAGCTTGTGTGTAGAGAAGTGCTGTTAATGGGCATTTTGTAACTTTAGGTAAAAGACACAGCTTACGGGACTTCTGTAGCTTGGGGTTAGGCATACGCACTATATGGGAGTTCAGTAGCTCACGAGTTGGCAAACGCAGTATACAGCAGTGCTGTAGCCTGGGAGTAGAGAGAAGCAGTTTACAAGCGCTCTGTATGCTGAGTGTACAGAGCCATGGTTTGTGGGAGTTCTGCAGCCAGAGTGTAGCAGTTTTAGCTTAGGGCAGTTCTGTAACCTGGGTGTAGAGAGACACAGTATAACTGCGTTCTTTAGCCTGAGTTCAGGAGACCCGGTTAGAAGGAGTTCTGTAGCCTGAGTATAAAGAAGTGCTGTTAAAGGGCATTCTGTAACCTTAGGGTGGAAGACACAGCTTACAGGTGTTCTGCAGCTTGGGGTTAGGCATACGCACTATATGGGAGTTCAGTAGCTCACGAGTTGGCAGACGCCTTATACTGCATTGCTGTAGCCTGAGAGTAGAGAGAAGCAGTTTACAAGAGCTCTGTATGCTGAGTGTACAGAGCCATGGCTTGTGGGATTTCTGCAGCCTGAGTGTAGGAGACCCAGCGTCTGGGAGTTGTGTAACCTGGGTGTGGAGAGACACAGTATACCTGCATTCTGTAGCCTGAGTGCAAGAGACGCAGTTAGCAGTAGTTCTGTGGCTTGGGGTTAGGCCTACGCACTATACAGCAGTTCTGTAACCAAGGTGTATGAAACACACTGTATGGGACTGCTGTAGCCTGGGAGCAGAGAGAAGCAGTTTACAAGAGTTCTGTATGCTGAGTGTAGAGAGCCATGGTTTGTGGGAGTTCTGCAGCCAGAGTATAGAAGTGGTAGCTTTGGGCAGTTCTGTAACCTGAGTGTAGAGAGATGCAGTATACCTGCGTTCTGTAGCCTGAGTGCAGGAGATGCTCTAAGCGGTAGTTCTGTGGCTTGGGGTTAGGCCACGCACTATACTGCAATTCTGTAACCGAGGTGTATGAAACACACTGTATGGGACTGCTGTAGCCTGGGAGTAGAGAGAAGCAGTTTACAAGAGCTCTGTATGCTGAGTGTACAGAGCCATGGTTTGTGGGAGTTCTGCAGCCAGAATGTTGAAGTGGTAGCTTAGGGCAGTTCTGTAACCTGGGTGTAGAGAGATGCAGTATACCTGCATTCTGTAGCCTGAGTGCAGCAGACGCAGTTACCGAGAATTCTGTATCCTGAGTGTAGAGAGGCGCTGTTAATGGCGTTCTGTAACATTTGGGTGGAAGAGTTAGCTTATGGGAGTTCTGTAGCTTGGGGTTAGGCATACGCACTATATGGGAGTTCAGTAGCTCACGAGTTGGCAGACGCAGTATACAGCAGTGCTGTACCCTAGGAGTAGAGAGAAGCAGTTTACAAGAGTTCTGTATGCTGAGTATAGAGAGACATGGTGTGTGGGAGTTCTGCAGCCTTACTGTAGGAGATGCAGCGTTTGGGAGTTCTGTAACCTCGGTGTGGAGAGACACAGTATACCTTCATTCTGTAGCCTGAGTGCAGGAGATGCAGTTAGCAGTAGTTCTGTGGCTTGGGGTTAGGCCTACGCACTATACAGCAGTTCTGTAACCAAGGTGTATGAAACACACTGTATGGGAGTGCTGTAGCCTGGGAGCAGAGAGAAGCAGTTTACAAGAGTTCTGTATGCTGAGTGTATAGAGCCATGGCTTGCGGGAGTTCTGTAGCTTGTGTGTAGAGAAGTGCTGTTAATGGGCATTGTGTAACTTTAGTTAAAAGACACAGCTTACGGGACTTCTGTAGCTTGGGGTTAGGCATACGCACTATATGGGAGTTCAGTAGCTCACGAGTTGGCAAACGCAGTATACAGCAGTGCTGTAGCCTGGGAGTAGAGAGAAGCAGTTTACAAGCGCTCTGTATGCTGAGTGTACAGAGCCATGGTTTGTGGGAGTTCTGCAGCCAGAGTGTAGCAGTTTTAGCTTAGGGCAGTTCTGTAACCTGGGTGTAGAGAGACACAGTATAACTGCGTTCTTTAGCCTGAGTTCAGGAGACCCGGTTAGAAGGAGTTCTGTAGCCTGAGTATAAAGAAGTGCTGTTAAAGGGCATTCTGTAACCTTAGGGTGGAAAACACAGCTTACAGGTGTTCTGCAGCTTGGGGTTAGGCATACGCACTATATGGGAGTTCAGTAGCTCACGAATGGCAGACGCCATATACAGCATTGCTGTAGCCTGGGAGTAGAGAGAAGCAGTTTACAAGAGCTCTGTTTGCTGAGTGTAGAGAGACATGATTTGTGGGAGTTCTGCAGCCTGAGTGTAGGAGACCCAGCGTCTGGGAGTTGTGTAACCTGGGTGTGGAGAGACACAGTATACCTGAGTTCTGTAGCCTGAGTGCAAGAGACGCAGTTAGCAGTAGTTCTGTGGCTTGGGGTTAAG
The DNA here is from genome assembly GCF_033115175.1 of Lepus europaeus. Classification (NCBI taxonomy): domain Eukaryota; kingdom Metazoa; phylum Chordata; class Mammalia; order Lagomorpha; family Leporidae; genus Lepus; species Lepus europaeus. Next base: position 8,653,575 of record NW_026909177.1, read on the forward strand.
CCTACGCACTATACAGCAGTTCTGTAACCAAGGTGTATGAAACACACTGTATGGGAGTGCTGTAGCCTGGGAGCAGAGAAAAGCAGTTTACAAGATTTCTGTATGCTGAGTGTATAGAGCCATGGCTTGCGGGAGTTCTGTAGCTTGTGTGTAGAGAAGTGCTGTTAATGGGCATTTTGTAACTTTAGGTAAAAGACACAGCTTACGGGAATTCTGTATCTTGGGGTTAGGCATACGCACTATATGGGAGTTCAGTAGCTCACGAGTTGGCAAACACAGTATACAGCAGTGCTGTAGCCTGGGAGTAGAGAGAAGCAGTTTACAAGCGTTCTGTATGCTGAGTGTACAGAGCCATGGTTTGTGGGAGTTCTGCAGCCAGAGTATAGAAGTGGTAGCTTAAGGCAGTTCTGTAACCTGAGTGTAGAGAGATGCAGTATACCTGTGTTCTGTAGCCTGAGTGCAGGAGATGCTCTAAGCGGTAGTTCTGTGGCTTGGGGTTAGGCCACGCACTATACTGCAATTCTGTAACCGAGGTGTATGAAACACACTGTATGGGACTGCTGTAGCCTGGGAGTAGAGAGAAGCAGTTTACAAGAGCTCTGTATGCTGAGTGTACAGAGCCATGGTTTGTGGGAGTTCTGCAGCCAGAATGTTGAAGTGGTAGCTTAGGGCAGTTCTGTAACCTGGGTGTAGAGAGATGCAGTATACCTGCATTCTGTAGCCTGAGTGCAGCAGACGCAGTTACCGAGAATTCTGTATCCTGAGTGTAGAGAGGCGCTGTTAATGGCGTTCTGTAACATTTGGGTGGAAGAGTTAGCTTATGGGAGTTCTGTAGCTTGGGGTTAGGCATACGCACTATATGGGAGTTCAGTAGCTCACGAGTTGGCAGACGCAGTATACAGCAGTGCTGTACCCTAGGAGTAGAGAGAAGCAGTTTACAAGAGTTCTGTATGCTGAGTATAGAGAGACATGGTGTGTGGGAGTTCTGCAGCCTTACTGTAGGAGATGCAGCGTTTGGGAGTTCTGTAACCTCGGTGTGGAGAGACACAGTATACCTTCATTCTGTAGCCTGAGTGCAGGAGACGCAGTTAGCAGTAGTTCTGTTGCTTGGGGTTAGGCCTATGCACTATACAGCAGTTCTGTAACCAAGGTGTATGAAACACACTGTATGGGAGTGCTGTAGCCTGGGAGCAGAGAGAAGCAGTTTACAAGAGTTCTGTATGCTGAGTGTATAGAGCCATGGCTTGCGGGAGTTCTGTAGCTTGTGTGTAGAGAAGTGCTGTTAATGGGCATTTTGTAACTTTAGGTAAAAGACACAGCTTACGGGACTTCTGTAGCTTGGGGTTAGGCATACGCACTATATGGGAGTTCAGTAGCTCACGAGTTGGCAAACGCAGTATACAGCAGTGCTGTAGCCTGGGAGTAGAGAGAAGCAGTTTACAAGCGCTCTGTATGCTGAGTGTACAGAGCCATGGTTTGTGGGAGTTCTGCAGCCAGAGTGTAGCAGTTTTAGCTTAGGGCAGTTCTGTAACCTGGGTGTAGAGAGACACAGTATAACTGCGTTCTTTAGCCTGAGTTCAGGAGACCCGGTTAGAAGGAGTTCTGTAGCCTGAGTATAAAGAAGTGCTGTTAATGGGCATTCTGTAACCTTAGGGTGGAAGACACAGCTTACAGGTGTTCTGCAGCTTGGGGTTAGGCATACGCACTATATGGGAGTTCAGTAGCTCACGAGTTGGCAAACGCAGTATACAGCAGTGCTGTAGCCTGGGAGTAGAGAGAAGCAGTTTACAAGAGCTCTGTATGCTGATTGTACAGAGCCATGGTTTGTGGGAGTTCTGCAGCCTGAGTGTAGGAGACCCAGCGTCTGGGAGTTGTGTAACCTGGGTGTGGAGAGACACAGTATACCTGCGTTCTGTAGCCTGAGTGCAAGAGACGGAGTTAGCAGTAGTTCTGTGGCTTGGGGTTAGGCCTACGCACTATACAGCAGTTCTGTAACCAAGGTGTATGAAACACACTGTATGGGACTGCTGTAGCCTGGGAGCAGAGAGAAGCAGTTTACAAGAGTTCTGTATGCTGAGTGTAGAGAGCCATGGTTTGTGGGAGTTCTGCAGCCAGAGTATAGAAGTGGTAGCTTAGGGCAGTTCTGTAACCTGAGTGTAGAGAGATGCAGTATACCTGCGTTCTGTAGCCTGAGTGCAGGAGATGCTCTAAGCGGTAGTTCTGTGGCTTGGGGTTAGGCCACGCACTATACTGCAATTCTGTAACCGAGGTGTATGAAACACACTGTATGAGACTGCTGTAGCCTGGGAGTAGAGAGAAGCAGTTTACAAGAGCTCTGTATGCTGAGTGTACAGAGACATGGTTTGTGGGAGTTCTGCAGCCAGAATGTTGAAGTGGTAGCTTAGGGCAGTTCTGTAACCTGGGTGTAGAGAGATGCAGTATACCTGCATTCTGTAGCCTGAATGCAGCAGACGCAGTTACCGAGAATTCTGTATCCTGAGTGTAGAGAGGCGCTGTTAATGGCGTTCTGTAACATTTGGGTGGAAGAGTTAGCTTATGGGAGTTCTGTAGCTTGGGGTTAGGCATACGCACTATATGGGAGTTCAGTAGCTCACGAGTTGGCAGACGCAGTATACAGCAGTGCTGTACCCTAGGAGTAGAGAGAAGCAGTTTACAAGAGTTCTGTATGCTGAGTATAGAGAGACATGGTGTGTGGGAGTTCTGCAGCCTTACTGTAGGAGATGCAGCGTTTGGGAGTTCTGTAACCTCGGTGTGGAGAGACACAGTATACCTTCATTCTGTAGCCTGAGTGCAGGAGACGCAGTTAGCGGTAGCTCTGTGGCTGGGGGTTAGGCCTATGCACTATACAGCAGTTCTGTAACCAAGGTGTATGAAACACACTGTATGGGAGTGCTGTAGCCTGGGAGCAGAGAGAAGCAGTTTACAAGAGTTCTGTATGCTGAGTGTATAGAGCCATGGCTTGCGGGAGTTCTGTAGCTTGTGTGTAGAGAAGTGCTGTTAATGGGCATTTTGTAACTTTAGGTAAAAGACACAGCTTACGGGACTTCTGTAGCTTGGGGTTAGGCATACGCACTATATGGGAGTTCAGTAGCTCACGAGTTGGCAAACGCAGTATACAGCAGTGCTGTAGCCTGGGAGTAGAGAGAAGCAGTTTACAAGCGCTCTGTATGCTGAGTGTACAGAGCCATGGTTTGTGGGAGTTCTGCAGCCAGAGTGTAGCAGTTTTAGCTTAGGGCAGTTCTGTAACCTGGGTGTAGAGAGACACAGTATAACTGCGTTCTTTAGCCTGAGTTCAGGAGACCCGGTTAGAAGGAGTTCTGTAGCCTGAGTATAAAGAAGTGCTGTTAATGGGCATTCTGTAACCTTAGGGTGGAAGACACAGCTTACAGGTGTTCTGCAGCTTGGGGTTAGGCATACGCACTATATGGGAGTTCAGTAGCTCACGAGTTGGCAAACGCAGTATACAGCAGTGCTGTAGCCTGGGAGTAGAGAGAAGCAGTTTACAAGAGCTCTGTATGCTGAGTGTACAGAGCCATGGTTTGTGGGAGTTCTGCAGCCAGAGTGTAGAAGTGGTAGCTTAGGGCAGTTCCGTAACCTGGGTGTAGAGAGATGCAGTATACCTGCGTTCTGTAGCCTGAGTGCAGCAGACGCAGTTACCGAGAATTCTGTATCCTGAGTGTAGAGAGGTGCTGTTAATGGCGTTCTGTAACATTTGGGCGGAAGAGTCAGCTTATGGGAGTTCTGTAGCTTGGGGTTAGGCATACGCACTATATGGGAGTTCAGTAGCTCACGAGTTGGCAGACGACTTATACTGCATTGCTGTAGCCTGAGAGTAGAGAGAAGCAGTTTACAAGAGCTCTGTATGCTGAGTGTACAGAGCCATGGCTTGTGGGAGTTCTGCAGCCTGAGTGTAGGAGACCCAGCGTCTGGGAGTTGTGTAACCTGGGTGTGGAGAGACACAGTATACCTTCATTCTGTAGCCTGAGTGCAGGAGACGCAGTTAGCGGTAGCTCTGTGGCTGGGGGTTAGGCCTATGCACTATACAGCAGTTCTGTAACCAAGGTGTATGAAACACACTGTATGGGAGTGCTGTAGCCTGGGAGCAGAGAGAAGCAGTTTACAAGAGTTCTGTATGCTGAGTGTATAGAGCCATGGCTTGCGGGAGTTCTGTAGCTTGTGTGTAGAGAAGTGCTGTTAATGGGCATTTTGTAACTTTAGGTAAAAGACACAGCTTACGGGACTTCTGTAGCTTGGGGTTAGGCATACGCACTATATGGGAGTTCAGTAGCTCACGAGTTGGCAAACGCAGTATACAGCAGTGCTGTAGCCTGGGAGTAGAGAGAAGCAGTTTACAAGCGCTCTGTATGCTGAGTGTACAGAGCCATGGTTTGTGGGAGTTCTGCAGCCAGAGTGTAGCAGTTTTAGCTTAGGGCAGTTCTGTAACCTGGGTGTAGAGAGACACAGTATAACTGCGTTCTTTAGCCTGAGTTCAGGAGACCCGGTTAGAAGGAGTTCTGTAGCCTGAGTATAAAGAAGTGCTGTTAATGGGCATTCTGTAACCTTAGGGTGGAAGACACAGCTTACAGGTGTTCTGCAGCTTGGGGTTAGGCATACGCACTATATGGGAGTTCAGTAGCTCACGAATGGCAGACGCCATATACAGCATTGCTGTAGCCTGGGAGTAGAGAGAAGCAGTTTACAAGAGCTCTGTTTGCTGAGTGTAGAGAGATATGATTTGTGGGAGTTCTGCAGCCTGAGTGTAGGAGACCCAGCGTCTGGGAGTTGTGTAACCTGGGTGTGGAGAGACACAGTATACCTGAGTTCTGTAGCCTGAGTGCAAGAGACGCAGTTAGCAGTAGTTCTGTGGCTTGGGGTTAGGCCTACGCACTATACAGCAGTTCTGTAACCAAGGTGTATGAAACACACTGTATGGGAGTGCTGTAGCCTGGGAGCAGAGAGAAGCAGTTTACAAGAGTTCTGTATGCTGAGTGTATAGAGCCATGGCTTGCGGGAGTTCTGTAGCTTGTGTGTAGAGAAGTGCTGTTAATGGGCATTTTGTAACTTTAGGTAAAAGACACAGCTTACGGGACTTCTGTAGCTTGGGGTTAGGCATACGCACTATATGGGAGTTCAGTAGCTCACGAGTTGGCAGACGCCATATACAGCATTGCTGTAGCCTGGGAGTAGAGAGAAGCAGTTTACAAGAGCTCTGTTTGCTGAGTGTAGAGAGACATGATTTGTGGGAGTTCTGCAGCCTGAGTGTAGGAGACCCAGCGTCTGGGAGTTGTGTAACCTGGGTGTGGAGAGACACAGTATACCTGCGTTCTGTAGCCTGAGTGCAAGAGACGCAGTTAGCAGTAGTTCTGTGGCTTGGGGTTAGGCCTACGCACTATACAGCAGTTCTGTAACCAAGGTGTATGAAACACATTGTATGGGAGTGCTGTAGCCTGGGAGCAGAGAGAAGCAGTTTACAAGCGCTCTGTATGCTGAGTGTACAGAGCCATGGTTTGTGGGAGTTCTGCAGCCAGAATGTTGAAGTGGTAGCTTAGGGCAGTTCTGTAACCTGGGTGTAGAGAGATGCAGTATACCTGCATTCTGTAGCCTGAGTGCAGCAGACGCAGTTACCGAGAATTCTGTATCCTGAGTGTAGAGAGGCGCTGTTAATGGCGTTCTGTAACATTTGGGTGGAAGAGTTAGCTTATGGGAGTTCTGTAGCTTGGGGTTAGGCATACGCACTATATGGGAGTTCAGTAGCTCACGAGTTGGCAGACACAGTATACAGCAGTGCTGTACCCTAGGAGTAGAGAGAAGCAGTTTACAAGAGTTCTGTATGCTGAGTATAGAGAGACATGGTGTGTGGGAGTTCTGCAGCCTTACTGTAGGAGATGCAGCGTTTGGGAGTTCTGTAACCTCGGTGTGGAGAGACACAGTATACCTTCATTCTGTAGCCTGAGTGCAGGAGACGCAGTTAGCGGTTGCTCTGTGGCTGGGGGTTAGGCCTATGCACTATACAGCAGTTCTGTAACCAAGGTGTATGAAACACACTGTATGGGAGTGCTGTAGCCTGGGAGCAGAGAGAAGCAGTTTACAAGAGTTCTGTATGCTGAGTGTATAGAGCCATGGCTTGCGGGAGTTCTGTAGCTTGTGTGTAGAGAAGTGCTGTTAATGGGCATTTTGTAACTTTAGGTAAAAGACACAGCTTACGGGACTTCTGTAGCTTGGGGTTAGGCATACGCACTATATGGGAGTTCAGTAGCTCACGAGTTGGCAAACGCAGTATACAGCAGTGCTGTAGCCTGGGAGTAGAGAGAAGCAGTTTACAAGCGCTCTGTATGCTGAGTGTACAGAGCCATGGTTTGTGGGAGTTCTGCAGCCAGAGTGTAGCAGTTTTAGCTTAGGGCAGTTCTGTAACCTGGGTGTAGAGAGACACAGTATAACTGCGTTCTTTAGCCTGAGTTCAGGAGACCCGGTTAGAAGGAGTTCTGTAGCCTGAGTATAAAGAAGTGCTGTTAATGGGCATTCTGTAACCTTAGGGTGGAAGACACAGCTTACAGGTGTTCTGCAGCTTGGGGTTAGGCATACGCACTATATGGGAGTTCAGTAGCTCACGAGTTGGCAAACGCAGTATACAGCAGTGCTGTAGCCTGGGAGTAGAGAGAAGCAGTTTACAAGAGCTCTGTATGCTGAGTGTACAGAGCCATGGTTTGTGGGAGTTCTGCAGCCAGAGTGTAGAAGTGGTAGCTTAGGGCAGTTCCGTAACCTGGGTGTAGAGAGATGCAGTATACCTGCATTCTGTAGCCTGAGTGCAGCAGACGCAGTTACCGAGAATTCTGTATCCTGAGTGTAGAGAGGTGCTGTTAATGGCGTTCTGTAACATTTGGGCGGAAGAGTCAGCTTATGGGAGTTCTGTAGCTTGGGGTTAGGCATACGCACTATATGGGAGTTCAGTAGCTCACGAGTTGGCAGACGCCTTATACTGCATTGCTGTAGCCTGAGAGTAGAGAGAAGCAGTTTACAAGAGCTCTGTATGCTGAGTGTACAGAGCCATGGTTTGTGGGAGTTCTGCAGCCTGAGTGTAGGAGACCCAGCGTCTGGGAGTTGTGTAACCTGGGTGTGGAGAGACACAGTATACCTGCGTTCTGTAGCCTGAGTGCAAGAGACGCAGTTAGCAGTAGTTCTGTGGCTTGGGGTTAGGCCTACGCACTATACAGCAGTTCTGTAACCAAGGTGTATGAAACACACTGTATGGGACTGCTGTAGCCTGGGAGCAGAGAGAAGCAGTTTACAAGAGTTCTGTATGCTGAGTGTAGAGAGCCATGGTTTGTGGGAGTTCTGCAGCCAGAGTATAGAAGTGGTAGCTTAGGGCAGTTCTGTAACCTGAGTGTAGAGAGATGCAGTATACCTGCGTTCTGTAGCCTGAGTGCAGGAGATGCTCTAAGCGGTAGTTCTGTGGCTTGGGGTTAGGCCACGCACTATACTGCAATTCTGTAACCGAGGTGTATGAAACACACTGTATGGGACTGCTGTAGCCTGGGAGTAGAGAGAAGCAGTTTACAAGAGCTCTGTATGCTGAGTGTACAGAGCCATGGTTTGTGGGAGTTCTGCAGCCAGAATGTTGAAGTGGTAGCTTAGGGCAGTTCTGTAACCTGGGTGTAGAGAGATGCAGTATACCTGCATTCTGTAGCCTGAGTGCAGCAGACGCAGTTACCGAGAATTCTGTATCCTGAGTGTAGAGAGGCGCTGTTAATGGCGTTCTGTAACATTTGGGTGGAAGAGTTAGCTTATGGGAGTTCTGTAGCTTGGGGTTAGGCATACGCACTATATGGGAGTTCAGTAGCTCACGAGTTGGCAGACGCAGTATACAGCAGTGCTGTACCCTAGGAGTAGAGAGAAGCAGTTTACAAGAGTTCTGTATGCTGAGTATAGAGAGACATGGTGTGTGGGAGTTCTGCAGCCTTACTGTAGGAGATGCAGCGTTTGGGAGTTCTGTAACCTCGGTGTGGAGAGACACAGTATACCTTCATTCTGTAGCCTGAGTGCAGGAGACGCAGTTAGCGGTAGCTCTGTGGCTGGGGGTTAGGCCTATGCACTATACAGCAGTTCTGTAACCAAGGTGTATGAAACACACTGTATGGGAGTGCTGTAGCCTGGGAGCAGAGAGAAGCAGTTTACAAGAGTTCTGTATGCTGAGTGTATAGAGCCATGGCTTGCGGGAGTTCTGTAGCTTGTGTGTAGAGAAGTGCTGTTAATGGGCATTTTGTAACTTTAGGTAAAAGACACAGCTTACGGGACTTCTGTAGCTTGGGGTTAGGCATACGCACTATATGGGAGTTCAGTAGCTCACGAGTTGGCAAACGCAGTATACAGCAGTGCTGTAGCCTGGGAGTAGAGAGAAGCAGTTTACAAGCGCTCTGTATGCTGAGTGTACAGAGCCATGGTTTGTGGGAGTTCTGCAGCCAGAGTATAGAAGTGGTAGCTTAGGGCAGTTCTGTAACCTGAGTGTAGAGAGATGCAGTATACCTGCGTTCTGTAGCCTGAGTGCAGGAGATGCTCTAAGCGGTAGTTCTGTGGCTTGGGGTTAGGCCACGCACTATACTGCAATTCTGTAACCGAGGTGTATGAAACACACTGTATGGGACTGCTGTAGCCTGGGAGTAGAGAGAAGCAGTTTACAAGAGCTCTGTATGCTGAGTGTACAGAGCCATGGTTTGTGGGAGTTCTGCAGCCAGAATGTTGAAGTGGTAGCTTAGGGCAGTTCTGTAACCTGGGTGTAGAGAGATGCAGTATACCTGCATTCTGTAGCCTGAGTGCAGCAGACGCAGTTACCGAGAATTCTGTATCCTGAGTGTAGAGAGGCGCTGTTAATGGCGTTCTGTAACATTTGGGTGGAAGAGTTAGCTTATGGGAGTTCTGTAGCTTGGGGTTAGGCATACGCACTATATGGGAGTTCAGTAGCTCACGAGTTGGCAGACGCCATATACAGCATTGCTGTAGCCTGGGAGTAGAGAGAAGCAGTTTACAAGAGCTCTGTTTGCTGAGTGTAGAGAGACATGATTTGTGGGAGTTCTGCAGCCTGAGTGTAGGAGACCCAGCGTCTGGGAGTTGTGTAACCTGGGTGTGGAGAGACACAGTATACCTGCGTTCTGTAGCCTGAGTGCAAGAGACGCAGTTAGCAGTAGTTCTGTGGCTTGGGGTTAGGCCTACGCACTATACAGCAGTTCTGTAACCAAGGTGTATGAAACACACTGTATGGGAGTGCTGTAGCCTGGGAGCAGAGAGAAGCAGTTTACAAGCGCTCTGTATGCTGAGTGTACAGAGCCATGGTTTGTGGGAGTTCTGCAGCCAGAGTGTAGCAGTTTTAGCTTAGGGCAGTTCTGTAACCTGGGTGTAGAGAGACACAGTATAACTGCGTTCTTTAGCCTGAGTTCAGGAGACCCGGTTAGAAGGAGTTCTGTAGCCTGAGTATAAAGAAGTGCTGTTAAAGGGCATTCTGTAACCTTAGGGTGGAAGACACAGCTTACAGGTGTTCTGCAGCTTGGGGTTAGGCATACGCACTATATGGGAGTTCAGTAGCTCACGAATGGCAGACGCCATATACAGCATTGCTGTAGCCTGGGAGTAGAGAGAAGCAGTTTACAAGAGCTCTGTTTGCTGAGTGTAGAGAGACATGATTTGTGGGAGTTCTGCAGCCTGAGTGTAGGAGACCCAGCGTCTGGGAGTTGTGTAACCTGGGTGTGGAGAGACACAGTATACCTGCGTTCTGTAGCCTGAGTGCAAGAGACGCAGTTAGCAGTAGTTCTGTGGCTTGGGGTTAGGCCTACGCACTATACAGCAGTTCTGTAACCAAGGTGTATGAAACACACTGTATGGGAGTGCTGTAGCCTGGGAGCAGAGAGAAGCAGTTTACAAGAGTTCTGTATGCTGAGTGTATAGAGCCATGGCTTGCGGGAGTTCTGTAGCTTGTGTGTAGAGAAGTGCTGTTAATGGGCATTTTGTAACTTTAGGTAAAAGACACAGCTTACGGGACTTCTGTAGCTTGGGGTTAGGCATACGCACTATATGGGAGTTCAGTAGCTCACGAGTTGGCAAACGCAGTATACAGCAGTGCTGTAGCCTGGGAGTAGAGAGAAGCAGTTTACAAGCGTTCTGTATGCTGAGTGTACAGAGCCATGGTTTGTGGGAGTTCTGCAGCCAGAGTATAGAAGTGGTAGCTTAGGGCAGTTCTGTAACCTGAGTGTAGAGAGATGCAGTATACCTGCGTTCTGTAGCCTGAGTGCAGGAGATGCTCTAAGCGGTAGTTCTGTGGCTTGGGGTTAGGCCACGCACTATACTGCAATTCTGTAACCGAGGTGTATGAAACACACTGTATGGGACTGCTGTAGCCTGGGAGTAGAGAGAAGCAGTTTACAAGAGCTCTGTATGCTGAGTGTACAGAGCCATGGTTTGTGGGAGTTCTGCAGCCAGAATGTTGAAGTGGTAGCTTAGGGCAGTTCTGTAACCTGGGTGTAGAGAGATGCAGTATACCTGCATTCTGTAGCCTGAGGGCAGCAGACGCAGTTACCGAGAATTCTGTATCCTGAGTGTAGAGAGGCGCTGTTAATGGCGTTCTGTAACATTTGGGTGGAAGAGTTAGCTTATGGGAGTTCTGTAGCTTGGCGTTAGGCATACGCACTATATGGGAGTTCAGTAGCTCACGAGTTGGCAGACGCAGTATACAGCAGTGCTGTACCCTAGGAGTAGAGAGAAGCAGTTTACAAGAGTTCTGTATGCTGAGTATAGAGAGACATGGTGTGTGGGAGTTCTGCAGCCTTACTGTAGGAGATGCAGCGTTTGGGAGTTCTGTAACCTCAGTGTGGAGAGACACAGTATACCTTCATTCTGTAGCCTGAGTGCAGGAGACGCAGTTAGCGGTAGCTCTGTGGCTGGGGGTTAGGCCTATGCACTATACAGCAGTTCTGTAACCAAGGTGTATGAAACACACTGTATGGGAGTGCTGTAGCCTGGGAGCAGAGAGAAGCAGTTTACAAGAGTTCTGTATGCTGAGTGTATAGAGCCATGGCTTGCGGGAGTTCTGTAGCTTGTGTGTAGAGAAGTGCTGTTAATGGGCATTTTGTAACTTTAGGTAAAAGACACAGCTTACGGGACTTCTGTAGCTTGGGGTTAGGCATACGCACTATATGGGAGTTCAGTAGCTCACGAGTTGGCAAACGCAGTATACAGCAGTGCGGTAGCCTGGGAGTAGAGAGAAGCAGTTTACAAGCGCTCTGTATGCTGAGTGTACAGAGCCATGGTTTGTGGGAGTTCTGCAGCCAGAGTGTAGCAGTTTTAGCTTAGGGCAGTTCTGTAACCTGGGTGTAGAGAGACACAGTATAACTGCGTTCTTTAGCCTGAGTTCAGGAGACCCGGTTAGAAGGAGTTCTGTAGCCTGAGTATAAAGAAGTGCTGTTAAAGGGCATTCTGTAACCTTAGGGTGGAAGACACAGCTTACAGGTGTTCTGCAGCTTGGGGTTAGGCATACGCACTATATGGGAGTTCAGTAGCTCACGAATGGCAGACGCCATATACAGCATTGCTGTAGCCTGGGAGTAGAGAGAAGCAGTTTACAAGAGCTCTGTTTGCTGAGTGTAGAGAGACATGATTTGTGGGAGTTCTGCAGCCTGAGTGTAGGAGACCCAGCGTCTGGGAGTTGTGTAACCTGGGTGTGGAGAGACACAGTATACCTGCGTTCTGTAGCCTGAGTGCAAGAGACGCAGTTAGCAGTAGTTCTGTGGCTTGGGGTTAGGCCTACGCACTATACAGCAGTTCTGTAACCAAGGTGTATGAAACACACTGTATGGGAGTGCTGTAGCCTGGGAGCAGAGAGAAGCAGTTTACAAGAGTTCTGTATGCTGAGTGTATAGAGCCATGGCTTGCGGGAGTTCTGTAGCTTGTGTGTAGAGAAGTGCTGTTAATGGGCATTTTGTAACTTTAGGTAAAAGACACAGCTTACGGGACTTCTGTAGCTTGGGGTTAGGCATACGCACTATATGGGAGTTCAGTAGCTCACGAGTTGGCAAACACAGTATACAGCAGTGCTGTAGCCTGGGAGTAGAGAGAAGCAGTTTACAAGCGTTCTGTATGCTGAGTGTACAGAGCCATGGTTTGTGGGAGTTCTGCAGCCAGAGTATAGAAGTGGTAGCTTAGGGCAGTTCTGTAACCTGAGTGTAGAGAGATGCAGTATACCTGCGTTCTGTAGCCTGAGTGCAGGAGATGCTCTAAGCGGTAGTTCTGTGGCTTGGGGTTAGGCCACGCACTATACTGCAATTCTGTAACCGAGGTGTATGAAACACACTGTATGGGACTGCTGTAGCCTGGGAGTAGAGAGAAGCAGTTTACAAGAGCTCTGTATGCTGAGTGTACAGAGCCATGGTTTGTGGGAGTTCTGCAGCCAGAATGTTGAAGTGGTAGCTTAGGGCAGTTCTGTAACCTGGGTGTAGAGAGATGCAGTATACCTGCATTCTGTAGCCTGAGTGCAGCAGACGCAGTTACCGAGAATTCTGTATCCTGAGTGTAGAGAGGCGCTGTTAATGGCGTTCTGTAACATTTGGGTGGAAGAGTTAGCTTATGGGAGTTCTGTAGCTTGGGGTTAGGCATACGCACTATATGGGAGTTCAGTAGCTCACGAGTTGGCAGACGCCATATACAGCATTGCTGTAGCCTGGGAGTAGAGAGAAGCAGTTTACAAGAGCTCTGTTTGCTGAGTGTAGAGAGACATGATTTGTGGGAGTTCTGCAGCCTGAGTGTAGGAGACCCAGCGTCTGGGAGTTGTGTAACCTGGGTGTGGAGAGACACAGTATACCTGCGTTCTGTAGCCTGAGTGCAAGAGACGCAGTTAGCAGTAGTTCTGTGGCTTGGGGTTAGGCCTACGCACTATACAGCAGTTCTGTAACCAAGGTGTATGAAACACACTGTATGGGAGTGCTGTAGCCTGGGAGCAGAGAGAAGCAGTTTACAAGCGCTCTGTATGCTGAGTGTACAGAGCCATGGTTTGTGGGAGTTCTGCAGCCAGAGTGTAGCAGTTTTAGCTTAGGGCAGTTCTGTAACCTGGGTGTAGAGAGACACAGTATAACTGCGTTCTTTAGCCTGAGTTCAGGAGACCCGGTTAGAAGGAGTTCTGTAGCCTGAGTATAAAGAAGTGCTGTTAAAGGGCATTCTGTAACCTTAGGGTGGAAGACACAGCTTACAGGTGTTCTGCAGCTTGGGGTTAGGCATACGCACTATATGGGAGTTCAGTAGCTCACGAATGGCAGACGCCATATACAGCATTGCTGTAGCCTGGGAGTAGAGAGAAGCAGTTTACAAGAGCTCTGTTTGCTGAGTGTAGAGAGACATGATTTGTGGGAGTTCTGCAGCCTGAGTGTAGGAGACCCAGCGTCTGGGAGTTGTGTAACCTGGGTGTGGAGAGACACAGTATACCTGCGTTCTGTAGCCTGAGTGCAAGAGACGCAGTTAGCAGTAGTTCTGTGGCTTGGGGTTAGGCCTACGCACTATACAGCAGTTCTGTAACCAAGGTGTATGAAACACACTGTATGGGAGTGCTGCAGCCTGGGAGCAGAGAGAAGCAGTTTACAAGAGTTCTGTATGCTGAGTGTATAGAGCCATGGCTTGCGGGAGTTCTGTAGCTTGTGTGTAGAGAAGTGCTGTTAATGGGCATTTTGTAACTTTAGGTAAAAGACACAGCTTACGGGAATTCTGTAGCTTGGGGTTAGGCATACGCACTATATGGGAGTTCAGTAGCTCACGAGTTGGCAAACACAGTATACAGCAGTGCTGTAGCCTGGGAGTAGAGAGAAGCAGTTTACAAGCGTTCTGTATGCTGAGTGTACAGAGCCATGGTTTGTGGGAGTTCTGCAGCCAGAGTATATAAGTGGTAGCTTAGGGCAGTTCTGTAACCTGAGTGTAGAGAGATGCAGTATACCTGCGTTCTGTATCCTGAGTGCAGGAGATGCTCTAAGCGGTAGTTCTGTGGCTTGGGGTTAGGCCACGCACTATACTGCAATTCTGTAACCGAGGTGTATGAAACACACTGTATGGGACTGCTGTAGCCTGGGAGTAGAGAGAAGCAGTTTACAAGAGCTCTGTATGCTGAGTGTACAGAGCCATGGTTTGTGGGAGTTCTGCAGCCAGAATGTTGAAGTGGTAGCTTAGGGCAGTTCTGTAACCTGGGTGTAGAGAGATGCAGTATACCTGCATTCTGTAGCCTGAGTGCAGCAGACGCAGTTACCGAGAATTCTGTATCCTGAGTGTAGAGAGGCGCTGTTAATGGCGTTCTGTAACATTTGGGTGGAAGAGTTAGCTTATGGGAGTTCTGTAGCTTGGGGTTAGGCATACGCACTATATGGGAGTTCAGTAGCTCACGAGTTGGCAGACGCCATATACAGCATTGCTGTAGCCTGGGAGTAGAGAGAAGCAGTTTACAAGAGCTCTGTTTGCTGAGTGTAGAGAGACATGATTTGTGGGAGTTCTGCAGCCTGAGTGTAGGAGACCCAGCGTCTGGGAGTTGTGTAACCTGGGTGTGGAGAGACACAGTATACCTGCGTTCTGTAGCCTGAGTGCAAGAGACGCAGTTAGCAGTAGTTCTGTGGCTTGGGGTTAGGCCTACGCACTATACAGCAGTTCTGTAACCAAGGTGTATGAAACACACTGTATGGGAGTGCTGTAGCCTGGGAGCAGAGAGAAGCAGTTTACAAGCGCTCTGTATGCTGAGTGTACAGAGCCATGGTTTGTGGGAGTTCTGCAGCCAGAGTGTAGCAGTTTTAGCTTAGGGCAGTTCTGTAACCTGGGTGTAGAGAGACACAGTATAACTGCGTTCTTTAGCCTGAGTTCAGGAGACCCGGTTAGAAGGAGTTCTGTAGCCTGAGTATAAAGAAGTGCTGTTAAAGGGCATTCTGTAACCTTAGGGTGGAAGACACAGCTTACAGGTGTTCTGCAGCTTGGGGTTAGGCATACGCACTATATGGGAGTTCAGTAGCTCACGAATGGCAGACGCCATATACAGCATTGCTGTAGCCTGGGAGTAGAGAGAAGCAGTTTACAAGAGCTCTGTTTGCTGAGTGTAGAGAGACATGATTTGTGGGAGTTCTGCAGCCTGAGTGTAGGAGACCCAGCGTCTGGGAGTTGTGTAACCTGGGTGTGGAGAGACACAGTATACCTGCGTTCTGTAGCCTGAGTGCAAGAGACGCAGTTAGCAGTAGTTCTGTGGCTTGGGGTTAGGCCTACGCACTATACAGCAGTTCTGTAACCAAGGTGTATGAAACACACTGTATGGGAGTGCTGTAGCCTGGGAGCAGAGAGAAGCAGTTTACAAGAGTTCTGTATGCTGAGTGTATAGAGCCATGGCTTGCGGGAGTTCTGTAGCTTGTGTGTAGAGAAGTGCTGTTAATGGGCATTTTGTAACTTTAGGTAAAAGACACAGCTTACGGGACTTCTGTAGCTTGGGGTTAGGCATACGCACTATATGGGAGTTCAGTAGCTCACGAGTTGGCAAACACAGTATACAGCAGTGCTGTAGCCTGGGAGTAGAGAGAAGCAGTTTACAAGCGTTCTGTATGCTGAGTGTACAGAGCCATGGTTTGTGGGAGTTCTGCAGCCAGAGTATAGAAGTGGTAGCTTAAGGCAGTTCTGTAACCTGAGTGTAGAGAGATGCAGTATACCTGCGTTCTGTAGCCTGAGTGCAGGAGATGCTCTAAGCGGTAGTTCTGTGGCTTGGGGTTAGGCCACGCACTATACTGCAATTCTGTAACCGAGGTGTATGAAACACACTGTATGGGACTGCTGTAGCCTGGGAGTAGAGAGAAGCAGTTTACAAGAGCTCTGTATGCTGAGTGTACAGAGTCATGGTTTGTGGGAGTTCTGCAGCCAGAATGTTGAAGTGGTAGCTTAGGGCAGTTCTGTAACCTGGGTGTAGAGAGATGCAGTATACCTGCATTCTGTAGCCTGAGTGCAGCAGACGCAGTTACCGAGAATTCTGTATCCTGAGTGTAGAGAGGCGCTGTTAATGGCGTTCTGTAACATTTGGGTGGAAGAGTTAGCTTATGGGAGTTCTGTAGCTTGGGGTTAGGCATACGCACTATATGGGAGTTCAGTAGCTCACGAGTTGGCAGACGCAGTATACAGCAGTGCTGTACCCTAGGAGTAGAGAGAAGCAGTTTACAAGAGTTCTGTATGCTGAGTATAGAGAGACATGGTGTGTGGGAGTTCTGCAGCCTTACTGTAGGAGATGCAGCATTTGGGAGTTCTGTAACCTCGGTGTGGAGAGACACAGTATACCTTCATTCTGTAGCCTGAGTGCAGGAGACGCAGTTAGCGGTAGCTCTGTGGCTGGGGGTTAGGCCTATGCACTATACAGCAGTTCTGTAACCAAGGTGTATGAAACACACTGTATGGGAGTGCTGTAGCCTGGGAGCAGAGAGAAGCAGTTTACAAGAGTTCTGTATGCTGAGTGTATAGAGCCATGGCTTGCGGGAGTTCTGTAGCTTGTGTGTACAGAAGTGCTGTTAATGGGCATTTTGTAACTTTAGGTAAAAGACACAGCTTACGGGACTTCTGTAGCTTGGGGTTAGGCATACGCACTATATGGGAGTTCAGTAGCTCACGAGTTGGCAAACGCAGTATACAGCAGTGCTGTAGCCTGGGAGTAGAGAGAAGCAGTTTACAAGCGCTCTGTATGCTGAGTGTACAGAGCCATGGTTTGTGGGAGTTCTGCAGCCAGAGTGTAGCAGTTTTAGCTTAGGGCAGTTCTGTAACCTGGGTGTAGAGAGACACAGTATAACTGCGTTCTTTAGCCTGAGTTCAGGAGACCCGGTTAGAAGGAGTTCTGTAGCCTGAGTATAAAGAAGTGCTGTTAATGGGCATTCTGTAACCTTAGGGTGGAAGACACAGCTTACAGGTGTTCTGCAGCTTGGGGTTAGGCATACGCACTATATGGGAGTTCAGTAGCTCACGAGTTGGCAAACGCAGTATACAGCAGTGCTGTAGCCTGGGAGTAGAGAGAAGCAGTTTACAAGAGCTCTGTATGCTGAGTGTACAGAGCCATGGTTTGTGGGAGTTCTGCAGCCAGAGTGTAGAAGTGGTAGCTTAGGGCAGTTCCGTAACCTGGGTGTAGAGAGATGCAGTATACCTGCATTCTGTAGCCTGAGTGCAGCAGACGCAGTTACCGAGAATTCTGTATCCTGAGTGTAGAGAGGTGCTGTTCATGGCGTTCTGTAACATTTGGGCGGAAGAGTCAGCTTACGGGACTTCTGTAGCTTGGGGTTAGGCATACGCACTATATGGGAGTTCAGTAGCTCACGAGTTGGCAAACACATTATACAGCAGTGCTGTAGCCTGGGAGTAGAGAGAAGCAGTTTACAAGCGTTCTGTATGCTGAGTGTACAGAGCCATGGTTTGTGGGAGTTCTGCAGCCAGAGTATAGAAGTGGTAGCTTAAGGCAGTTCTGTAACCTGAGTGTAGAGAGATGCAGTATACCTGCGTTCTGTAGCCTGAGTGCAGGAGATGCTCTAAGCGGTAGTTCTGTGGCTTGGGGTTAGGCCACGCACTATACTGCAATTCTGTAACCGAGGTGTATGAAACACACTGTATGGGACTGCTGTAGCCTGGGAGTAGAGAGAAGCAGTTTACAAGAGCTCTGTATGCTGAGTGTACAGAGCCATGGTTTGTGGGAGTTCTGCAGCCAGAATGTTGAAGTGGTAGCTTAGGGCAGTTCTGTAACCTGGGTGTAGAGAGATGCAGTATACCTGCATTCTGTAGCCTGAGTGCAGCAGACGCAGTTACCAAGAATTCTGTATCCTGAGTGTAGAGAGGCGCTGTTAATGGCGTTCTGTAACATTTGGGTGGAAGAGTTAGCTTATGGGAGTTCTGTAGCTTGGGGTTAGGCATACGCACTATATTGGAGTTCAGTAGCTCACGAGTTGGCAGACGCAGTATACAGCAGTGCTGTACCCTAGGAGTAGAGAGAAGCAGTTTACAAGAGTTCTGTATGCTGAGTATAGAGAGACATGGTGTGTGGGAGTTCTGCAGCCTTACTGTAGGAGATGCAGCGTTTGGGAGTTCTGTAACCTCGGTGTGGAGAGACACAGTATACCTTCATTCTGTAGCCTGAGTGCAGGAGACGCAGTTAGCGGTAGCTCTGTGGCTGGGGGTTAGGCCTATGCACTATACAGCAGTTCTGTAACCAAGGTGTATGAAACACACTGTATGGGAGTGCTGTAGCCTGGGAGCAGAGAGAAGCAGTTTACAAGAGTTCTGTATGCTGAGTGTATAGAGCCATGGCTTGCGGGAGTTCTGTAGCTTGTGTGTAGAGAAGTGCTGTTAATGGGCATTTTGTAACTTTAGGTAAAAGACACAGCTTACGGGACTTCTGTAGCTTGGGGTTAGGCATACGCACTATATGGGAGTTCAGTAGCTCACGAGTTGGCAAACGCAGTATACAGCAGTGCTGTAGCCTGGGAGTAGAGAGAAGCAGTTTACAAGCGCTCTGTATGCTGAGTGTACAGAGCCATGGTTTGTGGGAGTTCTGCAGCCAGAGTGTAGCAGTTTTAGCTTAGGGCAGTTCTGTAACCTGGGTGTAGAGAGACACAGTATAACTGCGTTCTTTAGCCTGAGTTCAGGAGACCCGGTTAGAAGGAGTTCTGTAGCCTGAGTATAAAGAAGTGCTGTTAATGGGCATTCTGTAACCTTAGGGTGGAAGACACAGCTTACAGGTGTTCTGCAGCTTGGGGTTAGGCATACGCACTATATGGGAGTTCAGTAGCTCACGAGTTGGCAAACGCAGTATACAGCAGTGCTGTAGCCTGGGAGTAGAGAGAAGCAGTTTACAAGAGCTCTGTATGCTGAGTGTACAGAGCCATGGTTTGTGGGAGTTCTGCAGCCAGAGTGTAGAAGTGGTAGCTTAGGGCAGTTCCGTAACCTGGGTGTAGAGAGATGCAGTATACCTGCATTCTGTAGCCTGAGTGCAGCAGACGCAGTTACCGAGAATTCTGTATCCTGAGTGTAGAGAGGTGCTGTTCATGGCGTTCTGTAACATTTGGGCGGAAGAGTCAGCTTATGGGAGTTCTGTAGCTTGGGGTTAGGCATACGCACTATATGGGAGTTCAGTAGCTCACGAGTTGGCAGACGCCTTATACTGCATTGCTGTAGCCTGAGAGTAGAGAGAAGCAGTTTACAAGAGCTCTGTATGCTGAGTGTAGAGAGACATGGCTTGTGGGAGTTCTGCAGCCTGAGTGTAGGAGACCCAGCGTCTGGGAGTTGTGTAACCTGGGTGTGGAGAGACACAGTATACCTGCGTTCTGTAGCCTGAGTGCAAGAGACGCAGTTAGCAGTAGTTCTGTGGCTTGGGGTTAGGCCTACGCACTATACAGCAGTTCTGTAACCAAGGTGTATGAAACACACTGTATGGGAGTGCTGTAGCCTGGGAGCAGAGAGAAGCAGTTTACAAGAGTTCTGTATGCTGAGTGTAGAGAGCCATGGTTTGTGGGAGTTCTGCAGCCAGAGTATAGAAGTGGTAGCTTAGGGCAGTTCTGTAACCTGAGTGTAGAGAGATGCAGTATACCTGCGTTCTGTAGCCTGAGTGCAGGAGATGCTCTAAGCGGTAGTTCTGTGGCTTGGGGTTAGGCCACGCACTATACTGCAATTCTGTAACCGAGGTGTATGAAACACACTGTATGGGACTGCTGTAGCCTGGGAGTAGAGAGAAGCAGTTTACAAGAGCTCTGTATGCTGAGTGTACAGAGACATGGTTTGTGGGAGTTCTGCAGCCAGAATGTTGAAGTGGTAGCTTAGGGCAGTTCTGTAACCTGGGTGTAGAGAGATGCAGTATACCTGCATTCTGTAGCCTGAATGCAGCAGACGCAGTTACCGAGAATTCTGTATCCTGAGTGTAGAGAGGCGCTGTTAATGGCGTTCTGTAACATTTGGGTGGAAGAGTTAGCTTATGGGAGTTCTGTAGCTTGGGGTTAGGCATACGCACTATATGGGAGTTCAGTATCTCACGAGATGGCAGACGCAGTATACAGCAGTGCTGTACCCTAGGAGTAGAGAGAAGCAGTTTACAAGAGTTCTGTATGCTGAGTATAGAGAGACATGGTGTGTGGGAGTTCTGCAGCCTTACTGTAGGAGATGCAGCGTTTGGGAGTTCTGTAACCTCGGTGTGGAGAGACACAGTATACCTTCATTCTGTAGCCTGAGTGCAGGAGACGCAGTTAGCGGTAGCTCTGTGGCTGGGGGTTAGGCCTATGCACTATACAGCAGTTCTGTAACCAAGGTGTATGAAACACACTGTATGGGAGTGCTGTAGCCTGGGAGCAGAGAGAAGCAGTTTACAAGAGTTCTGTATGCTGAGTGTATAGAGCCATGGCTTGCGGGAGTTCTGTAGCTTGTGTGTAGAGAAGTGCTGTTAATGGGCATTTTGTAACTTTAGGTAGAAGACACAGCTTACGGGACTTCTGTAGCTTGGGGTTAGGCATACGCACTATATGGGAGTTCAGTAGCTCACGAGTTGGCAAACGCAGTATACAGCAGTGCTGTAGCCTGGGAGTAGAGAGAAGCAGTTTACAAGCGCTCTGTATGCTGAGTGTACAGAGCCATGGTTTGTGGGAGTTCTGCAGCCAGAGTGTAGCAGTTTTAGCTTAGGGAAGTTCTGTAACCTGGGTGTAGAGAGACACAGTATAACTGCGTTCTTTAGCCTGAGTTCAGGAGACCCGGTTAGAAGGAGTTCTGTAGCCTGAGTATAAAGATGTGCTGTTAATGGGCATTCTGTAACCTTAGGGTGGAAGACACAGCTTACAGGTGTTCTGCAGCTTGGGGTTAGGCATACGCACTATATGGGAGTTCAGTAGCTCACGAATGGCAGACGCCATATACAGCATTGCTGCAGCCTGGGAGTAGAGAGAAGCAGTTTACAAGAGCTCTGTTTGCTGAGTGTAGAGAGACATGATTTGTGGGAGTTCTGCAGCCTGAGTGTAGGAGACCCAGCGTCTGGGAGCTGTGTAACCTGGGTGTGGAGAGACACAGTATACCTGCGTTCTGTAGCCTGAGTGCAAGAGACGCAGTTAGCAGTAGTTCTGTGGCTTGGGGTTAGGCCTACGCACTATACAGCAGTTCTGTAACCAAGGTGTATGAAACACACTGTATGGGAGTGCTGTAGCCTGGGAGCAGAGAGAAGCAGTTTACAAGAGTTCTGTATGCTGAGTGTATAGAGCCATGGCTTGCGGGAGTTCTGTAGCTTGTGTGTAGAGAAGTGCTGTTAATGGGCATTTTGTAACTTTAGGTAAAAGACACAGCTTACG
This sequence comes from Lepus europaeus, assembly GCF_033115175.1. NCBI lineage: Eukaryota > Metazoa > Chordata > Mammalia > Lagomorpha > Leporidae > Lepus > Lepus europaeus. Next base: position 8,674,919 of record NW_026909177.1, read on the forward strand.
GGACTTCTGTAGCTTGGGGTTAGGCATACGCACTATATGGGAGTTCAGTAGCTCACGAGTTGGCAAACGCAGTATACAGCAGTGCTGTAGCCTGGGAGTAGAGAGAAGCAGTTTACAAGCGTTCTGTATGCTGAGTGTACAGAGCCATGGTTTGTGGGAGTTCTGCAGCCAGAGTATAGAAGTGGTAGCTTAAGGCAGTTCTGTAACCTGAGTGTAGAGAGATGCAGTATACCTGCGTTCTGTAGCCTGAGTGCAGGAGATGCTCTAAGCGGTAGTTCTGTGGCTTGGGGTTAGGCCACGCACTATACTGCAATTCTGTAACCGAGGTGTATGAAACACACTGTATGGGACTGCTGTAGCCTGGGAGTAGAGAGAAGCAGTTTACAAGAGCTCTGTATGCTGAGTGTACAGAGCCATGGTTTGTGGGAGTTCTGCAGCCAGAATGTTGAAGTGGTAGCTTAGGGCAGTTCTGTAACCTGGGTGTAGAGAGATGCAGTATACCTGCATTCTGTAGCCTGAGTGCAGCAGACGCAGTTACCGAGAATTCTGTATCCTGAGTGTAGAGAGGCGCTGTTAATGGCGTTCTGTAACATTTGGGTGGAAGAGTTAGCTTATGGGAGTTCTGTAGCTTGGGGTTAGGCATACGCACTATATGGGAGTTCAGTAGCTCACGAGTTGGCAGACGCCATATACAGCATTGCTGTAGCCTGGGAGTAGAGAGAAGCAGTTTACAAGAGCTCTGTTTGCTGAGTGTAGAGAGACATGATTTGTGGGAGTTCTGCAGCCTGAGTGTAGGAGACCCAGCGTCTGGGAGTTGTGTAACCTGGGTGTGGAGAGACACAGTATACCTGCGTTCTGTAGCCTGAGTGCAAGAGACGCAGTTAGCAGTAGTTCTGTGGCTTGGGGTTAGGCCTACGCACTATACAGCAGTTCTGTAACCAAAGTGTATGAAACACACTGTATGGGAGTGCTGTAGCCTGGGAGCAGAGAGAAGCAGTTTACAAGCGCTCTGTATGCTGAGTGTACAGAGCCATGGTTTGTGGGAGTTCTGCAGCCAGAGTGTATCAGTTTTAGCTTAGGGCAGTTCTGTAACCTGGGTGTAGAGAGACACAGTATAACTGCGTTCTTTAGCCTGAGTTCAGGAGACCCGGTTAGAAGGAGTTCTGTAGCCTGAGTATAAAGAAGTGCTGTTAAAGGGCATTCTGTAACCTTAGGGTGGAAGACACAGCTTACAGGTGTTCTGCAGCTTGGGGTTAGGCATACGCACTATATGGGAGTTCAGTAGCTCACGAATGGCAGACGCCATATACAGCATTGCTGTAGCCTGGGAGTAGAGAGAAGCAGTTTACAAGAGCTCTGTTTGCTGAGTGTAGAGAGACATGATTTGTGGGAGTTCTGCAGCCTGAGTGTAGGAGACCCAGCGTCTGGGAGTTGTGTAACCTGGGTGTGGAGAGACACAGTATACCTGCGTTCTGTAGCCTGAGTGCAAGAGACGCAGTTAGCAGTAGTTCTGTGGCTTGGGGTTAGGCCTACGCACTATACAGCAGTTCTGTAACCAAGGTGTATGAAACACACTGTATGGGAGTGCTGTAGCCTGGGAGCAGAGAGAAGCAGTTTACAAGAGTTCTGTATGCTGAGTGTATAGAGCCATGGCTTGCGGGAGTTCTGTAGCTTGTGTGTAGAGAAGTGCTGTTAATGGGCATTTTGTAACTTTAGGTAAAAGACACAGCTTACGGGACTTCTGTAGCTTGGGGTTAGGCATACGCACTATATGGGAGTTCAGTAGCTCACGAGTTGGCAAACGCAGTATACAGCAGTGCTGTAGCCTGGGAGTAGAGAGAAGCAGTTTACAAGCGTTCTGTATGCTGAGTGTACAGAGCCATGGTTTGTGGGAGTTCTGCAGCCAGAGTATAGAAGTGGTAGCTTAGGGCAGTTCTGTAACCTGAGTGTAGAGAGATGCAGTATACCTGCGTTCTGTATCCTGAGTGCAGCAGATGCTCTAAGCGGTAGTTCTGTGGCTTGGGGTTAGGCCACGCACTATACTGCAATTCTGTAACCGAGGTGTATGAAACACACTGTAGGGGACTGCTGTAGCCTGGGAGTAGAGAGAAGCAGTTTACAAGAGCTCTGTATGCTGAGTGTACAGAGCCATGGTTTGTGGGAGTTCTGCAGCCAGAATGTTGAAGTGGTAGCTTAGGGCAGTTCTGTAACCTGGGTGTAGAGAGATGCAGTATACCTGCATTCTGTAGCCTGAGTGCAGCAGACGCAGTTACCGAGAATTCTGTATCCTGAGTGTAGAGAGGCGCTGTTAATGGCGTTCTGTAACATTTGGGTGGAAGAGTTAGCTTATGGGAGTTCTGTAGCTTGGGGTTAGGCATACGCACTATATGGGAGTTCAGTAGCTCACGAGTTGGCAGACGCAGTATACAGCAGTGCTGTACCCTAGGAGTAGAGAGAAGCAGTTTACAAGAGTTCTGTATGCTGAGTATAGAGAGACATGGTGTGTGGGAGTTCTGCAGCCTTACTGTAGGAGATGCAGCGTTTGGGAGTTCTGTAACCTCGGTGTGGAGAGACACAGTATACCTTCATTCTGTAGCCTGAGTGCAGGAGACGCAGTTAGCGGTAGCTCTGTGGCTGGGGGTTAGGCCTATGCACTATACAGCAGTTCTGTAACCAAGGTGTATGAAACACACTGTATGGGAGTGCTGTAGCCTGGGAGCAGAGAGAAGCAGTTTACAAGAGTTCTGTATGCTGAGTGTATAGAGCCATGGCTTGCGGGAGTTCTGTAGCTTGTGTGTAGAGAAGTGCTGTTAATGGGCATTTTGTAACTTTAGGTAAAAGACACAGCTTACGGGACTTCTGTAGCTTGGGGTTAGGCATACGCACTATATGGGAGTTCAGTAGCTCACGAGTTGGCAAACGCAGTATACAGCAGTGCTGTAGCCTGGGAGTAGAGAGAAGCAGTTTACAAGCGCTCTGTATGCTGAGTGTACAGAGCCATGGTTTGTGGGAGTTCTGCAGCCAGAGTGTAGCAATTTTAGCTTAGGGCAGTTCTGTAACCTGGGTGTAGAGAGACACAGTATAACTGCGTTCTTTAGCCTGAGTTCAGGAGACCCGGTTAGAAGGAGTTCTGTAGCCTGAGTATAAAGAAGTGCTGTTAAAGGGAATTCTGTAACCTTAGGGTGGAAGACACAGCTTACAGGTGTTCTGCAGCTTGGGGTTAGGCATATGCACTATATGGGAGTTCAGTAGCTCACGAATGGCAGACGCCATATACAGCATTGCTGTAGCCTGGGAGTAGAGAGAAGCAGTTTACAAGAGCTCTGTTTGCTGAGTGTAGAGAGACATGATTTGTGGGAGTTCTGCAGCCTGAGTGTAGGAGACCCAGCGTCTGGGAGTTGTGTAACCTGGGTGTGGAGAGACACAGTATACCTGAGTTCTGTAGCCTGAGTGCAAGAGACGCAGTTAGCAGTAGTTCTGTGGCTTGGGGTTAGGCCTACGCACTATACAGCAGTTCTGTAACCAAGGTGTATGAAACACACTGTATGGGAGTGCTGTAGCCTGGGAGCAGAGAGAAGCAGTTTACAAGCGTTCTGTATGCTGAGTGTACAGAGCCATGGTTTGTGGGAGTTCTGCAGCCTGAGTGTAGCAGTTTTAGCTTAGGGCAGTTCTGTAACCTGGGTGTAGAGAGACACAGTATAACTGCGTTCTTTAGCCTGAGTTCAGGAGACCCGGTTAGAAGGAGTTCTGTAGCCTGAGTATAAAGAAGTGCTGTTAATGGGCATTCTGTAACCTTAGGGTGGAAGACACAGCTTACAGGTGTTCTGCAGCTTGGGGTTAGGCATACGCACTATATGGGAGTTCAGTAGCTCACGAGTTGGCAAACGCAGTATACAGCAGTGCTGTAGCCTGGGAGTAGAGAGAAGCAGTTTACAAGAGCTCTGTATGCTGAGTGTACAGAGCCATGGTTTGTGGGAGTTCTGCAGCCAGAGTGTAGAAGTGGTAGCTTAGGGCAGTTCCGTAACCTGGGTGTAGAGAGATGCAGTATACCTGCGTTCTGTAGCCTGAGTGCAGCAGACGCAGTTACCGAGAATTCTGTATCCTGAGTGTAGAGAGGTGCTGTTAATGGCGTTCTGTAACATTTGGGCGGAAGAGTCAGCTTATGGGAGTTCTGTAGCTTGGGGTTAGGCATACGCACTATATGGGAGTTCAGTAGCTCACGAGTTGGCAGACGCCTTATACTGCATTGCTGTAGCCTGAGAGTAGAGAGAAGCAGTTTACAAGAGCTCTGTATGCTGAGTGTACAGAGCCATGGTTTGTGGGAGTTCTGCAGCCTGAGTGTAGGAGACCCAGCGTCTGGGAGTTGTGTAACCTGGGTGTGGAGAGACACAGTATACCTGCGTTCTGTAGCCTGAGTGCAAGAGATGCAGTTAGCAGTAGTTCTGTGGCTTGGGGTTAGGCCTACGCACTATACAGCAGTTCTGTAACCAAAGTGTATGAAACACACTGTATGGGACTGCTGTAGCCTGGGAGTAGAGAGAAGCAGTTTACAAGAGTTCTGTATGCTGAGTGTAGAGAGCCATGGTTTGTGAGAGTTCTGCAGCCTGAGTGTAGCAGTTTTAGCTTAGGGCAGTTCTGTAACCTGGGTGAAGAGAGACACTGTATACGTGCCTTCTGTAGCCTGAGTGCAGCAGATGCAGTTAGAGAGAATTCTGTATCCTGAATGTAGAGAGGCACTGTTAATGGGCGTTCTGTAACCTTTGGTTGGAAGACACAGCTTATGGGAGTTCTGTAGCTTGGGGTTAGGCATACGCACTATATGGGAGTTCAGTAGCTCACGAGTTGGCAAACGCAGTATACAGCAGTGCTGTAGCCTGGGAGTAGAGAGAAGCAGTTTACAAGAGCTCTGTATGCTGAGTGTACAGAGCCATGGTTTGTGGGAGTTCTGCAGCCAGAGTGTAGAAGTGGTAGCTTAGGGCAGTTCTGTAACCTGGGTGTAGAGAGATGCAGTATACCTGCGTTCTGTAGCCTGAGTGCAGTAGACGCAGTTACCGAGAATTCTGTATCCTGAGTGTAGAGAGGTGCTGTTAATGGCGTTCTGTAACATTTGGGCGGAAGAGTCAGCTTATGGGAGTTCTGTAGCTTGGGGTTAGGCATACGCACTATATGGGAGTTCAGTAGCTCACGAGTTGGCAAACGCAGTATACTGCATTGCTGTAGCCTGGGAGTAGAGAGAAGCAGTTTACAAGCGTTCTGTATGCTGAGTGTACAGAGCCATGGTTTGTGGGAGTTCTGCAGCCTGAGTGTAGCAGTTTTAGCTTAGGGCAGTTCTGTAACCTGGGTGTAGAGAGACACAGTATAACTGCGTTCTTTAGCCTGAGTTCAGGAGACCCGGTTAGAAGGAGTTCTGTAGCCTGAGTATAAAGAAGTGCTGTTAATGGGCATTCTGTAACCTTAGGGTGGAAGACACAGCTTATAGGTGTTCTGCAGCTTGGGGTTAGGCATGCGCACTATATGGGAGTTCAGTAGCTCACGAGTTGGCAAACGCAGTATACAGCAGTGCTGTAGCCTGGGAGTAGAGAGAAGCAGTTTACAAGAGCTCTGTATGCTGAGTGTACAGAGCCATGGTTTGTGGGAGTTCTGCAGCCAGAGTGTAGAAGTGGTAGCTTAGGGCAGTTCCGTAACCTGGGTGTAGAGAGATGCAGTATACCTGCGTTCTGTAGCCTGAGTGCAGCAGACGCAGTTACCGAGAATTCTGTATCCTGAGTGTAGAGAGGTGCTGTTAATGGCGTTCTGTAACATTTGGGCGGAAGAGTCAGCTTATGGGAGTTCTGTAGCTTGGGGTTAGGCATACGCACTATATGGGAGTTCAGTAGCTCACGAGTTGGCAGACGCCTTATACTGCATTGCTGTAGCCTGAGAGTAGAGAGAAGCAGTTTACAAGAGCTCTGTATGCTGAGTGTAGAGAGACATGATTTGTGGGAGTTCTGCAGCCTGAGTGTAGGAGACCCAGCGTCTGGGAGTTGTGTAACCTGGGTGTGGAGAGACACAGTATACCTGCGTTCTGTAGCCTGAGTGCAAGAGACGCAGTTAGCAGTAGTTCTGTGGCTTGGGGTTAGGCCTACGCACTATACAGCAGTTCTGTAACCAAGGTGTATGAAACACACTGTATGGGAGTGCTGTAGCCTGGGAGCAGAGAGAAGCAGTTTACAAGAGTTCTGTATGCTGAGTGTATAGAGCCATGGCTTGCGGGAGTTCTGTAGCTTGTGTGTAGAGAAGTGCTGTTAATGGGCATTTTGTAACTTTAGGTAAAAGACACAGCTTACGGGACTTCTGTAGCTTGGGGTTAGGCATACGCACTATATGGGAGTTCAGTAGCTCACGAGTTGGCAAACGCAGTATACAGCAGTGCTGTAGCCTGGGAGTAGAGAGAAGCAGTTTACAAGCGTTCTGTATGCTGAGTGTACAGAGCCATGGTTTGTGGGAGTTCTGCAGCCAGAGTATAGAAGTGGTAGCTTAGGGCAGTTCTGTAACCTGAGTGTAGAGAGATGCAGTATACCTGCGTTCTGTATCCTGAGTGCAGCAGATGCTCTAAGCGGTATTTCTGTGGCTTGGGGTTAGGCCACGCACTATACTGCAATTCTGTAACCGAGGTGTATGAAACACACTGTAGGGGACTGCTGTAGCCTGGGAGTAGAGAGAAGCAGTTTACAAGAGCTCTGTATGCTGAGTGTACAGAGCCATGGTTTGTGGGAGTTCTGCAGCCAGAATGTTGAAGTGGTAGCTTAGGGCAGTTCTGTAACCTGGGTGTAGAGAGATGCAGTATACCTGCATTCTGTAGCCTGAGTGCAGCAGACGCAGTTACCGAAAATTCTGTATCCTGAGTGTAGAGAGGCGCTGTTAATGGCGTTCTGTAACATTTGGGTGGAAGAGTTAGCTTATGGGAGTTCTGTAGCTTGGGGTTAGGCATACGCACTATATGGGAGTTCAGTAGCTCACGAGTTGGCAGACGCAGTATACAGCAGTGCTGTACCCTAGGAGTAGAGAGAAGCAGTTTACAAGAGTTCTGTATGCTGAGTATAGAGAGACATGGTGTGTGGGAGTTCTGCAGCCTTACTGTAGGAGATGCAGCGTTTGGGAGTTCTGTAACCTCGGTGTGGAGAGACACAGTATACCTTCATTCTGTAGCCTGAGTGCAGGAGACGCAGTTAGCGGTAGCTCTGTGGCTGGGGGTTAGGCCTATGCACTATACAGCAGTTCTGTAACCAAGGTGTATGAAACACACTGTATGGGAGTGCTGTAGCCTGGGAGCAGAGAGAAGCAGTTTACAAGAGTTCTGTATGCTGAGTGTATAGAGCCATGGCTTGCGGGAGTTCTGTAGCTTGTGTGTAGAGAAGTGCTGTTAATGGGCATTTTGTAACTTTAGGTAAAAGACACAGCTTACGGGACTTCTGTAGCTTGGGGTTAGGCATACGCACTATATGGGAGTTCAGTAGCTCACGAGTTGGCAAACGCAGTATACAGCAGTGCTGTAGCCTGGGAGTAGAGAGAAGCAGTTTACAAGCGCTCTGTATGCTGAGTGTACAGAGCCATGGTTTGTGGGAGTTCTGCAGCCAGAGTGTAGCAATTTTAGCTTAGGGCAGTTCTGTAACCTGGGTGTAGAGAGACACAGTATAACTGCGTTCTTTAGCCTGAGTTCAGGAGACCCGGTTAGAAGGAGTTCTGTAGCCTGAGTATAAAGAAGTGCTGTTAAAGGGCATTCTGTAACCTTAGGGTGGAAGACACAGCTTACAGGTGTTCTGCAGCTTGGGGTTAGGCATATGCACTATATGGGAGTTCAGTAGCTCACGAATGGCAGACGCCATATACAGCATTGCTGTAGCCTGGGAGTAGAGAGAAGCAGTTTACAAGAGCTCTGTTTGCTGAGTGTAGAGAGACATGATTTGTGGGAGTTCTGCAGCCTGAGTGTAGGAGACCCAGCGTCTGGGAGTTGTGTAACCTGGGTGTGGAGAGACACAGTATACCTGAGTTCTGTAGCCTGAGTGCAAGAGACGCAGTTAGCAGTAGTTCTGTGGCTTGGGGTTAGGCCTACGCACTATACAGCAGTTCTGTAACCAAGGTGTATGAAACACACTGTATGGGAGTGCTGTAGCCTGGGAGCAGAGAGAAGCAGTTTACAAGCGTTCTGTATGCTGAGTGTACAGAGCCATGGTTTGTGGGAGTTCTGCAGCCTGAGTGTAGCAGTTTTAGCTTAGGGCAGTTCTGTAACCTGGGTGTAGAGAGACACAGTATAACTGCGTTCTTTAGCCTGAGTTCAGGAGACCCGGTTAGAAGGAGTTCTGTAGCCTGAGTATAAAGAAGTGCTGTTAATGGGCATTCTGTAACCTTAGGGTGGAAGACACAGCTTACAGGTGTTCTGCAGCTTGGGGTTAGGCATACGCACTATATGGGAGTTCAGTAGCTCACGAGTTGGCAAACGCAGTATACAGCAGTGCTGTAGCCTGGGAGTAGAGAGAAGCAGTTTACAAGAGCTCTGTATGCTGAGTGTACAGAGCCATGGTTTGTGGGAGTTCTGCAGCCAGAGTGTAGAAGTGGTAGCTTAGGGCAGTTCCGTAACCTGGGTGTAGAGAGATGCAGTATACCTGCGTTCTGTAGCCTGAGTGCAGCAGACGCAGTTACCGAGAATTCTGTATCCTGAGTGTAGAGAGGTGCTGTTAATGGCGTTCTGTAACATTTGGGCGGAAGAGTCAGCTTATGGGAGTTCTGTAGCTTGGGGTTAGGCATACGCACTATATGGGAGTTCAGTAGCTCACGAGTTGGCAGACGCCTTATACTGCATTGCTGTAGCCTGAGAGTAGAGAGAAGCAGTTTACAAGAGCTCTGTATGCTGAGTGTACAGAGCCATGGTTTGTGGGAGTTCTGCAGCCTGAGTGTAGGAGACCCAGCGTCTGGGAGTTGTGTAACCTGGGTGTGGAGAGACACAGTATACCTGCGTTCTGTAGCCTGAGTGCAAGAGATGCAGTTAGCAGTAGTTCTGTGGCTTGGGGTTAGGCCTACGCACTATACAGCAGTTCTGTAACCAAAGTGTATGAAACACACTGTATGGGACTGCTGTAGCCTGGGAGTAGAGAGAAGCAGTTTACAAGAGTTCTGTATGCTGAGTGTAGAGAGCCATGGTTTGTGAGAGTTCTGCAGCCTGAGTGTAGCAGTTTTAGCTTAGGGCAGTTCTGTAACCTGGGTGAAGAGAGACACTGTATACGTGCCTTCTGTAGCCTGAGTGCAGCAGATGCAGTTAGAGAGAATTCTGTATCCTGAATGTAGAGAGGCACTGTTAATGGGCGTTCTGTAACCTTTGGTTGGAAGACACAGCTTATGGGAGTTCTGTAGCTTGGGGTTAGGCATACGCACTATATGGGAGTTCAGTAGCTCACGAGTTGGCAAACGCAGTATACAGCAGTGCTGTAGCCTGGGAGTAGAGAGAAGCAGTTTACAAGAGCTCTGTATGCTGAGTGTACAGAGCCATGGTTTGTGGGAGTTCTGCAGCCAGAGTGTAGAAGTGGTAGCTTAGGGCAGTTCTGTAACCTGGGTGTAGAGAGATGCAGTATACCTGCGTTCTGTAGCCTGAGTGCAGTAGACGCAGTTACCGAGAATTCTGTATCCTGAGTGTAGAGAGGTGCTGTTAATGGCGTTCTGTAACATTTGGGCGGAAGAGTCAGCTTATGGGAGTTCTGTAGCTTGGGGTTAGGCATACGCACTATATGGGAGTTCAGTAGCTCACGAGTTGGCAAACGCAGTATACTGCATTGCTGTAGCCTGGGAGTAGAGAGAAGCAGTTTACAAGCGTTCTGTATGCTGAGTGTACAGAGCCATGGTTTGTGGGAGTTCTGCAGCCTGAGTGTAGCAGTTTTAGCTTAGGGCAGTTCTGTAACCTGGGTGTAGAGAGACACAGTATAACTGCGTTCTTTAGCCTGAGTTCAGGAGACCCGGTTAGAAGGAGTTCTGTAGCCTGAGTATAAAGAAGTGCTGTTAATGGGCATTCTGTAACCTTAGGGTGGAAGACACAGCTTATAGGTGTTCTGCAGCTTGGGGTTAGGCATGCGCACTATATGGGAGTTCAGTAGCTCACGAGTTGGCAAACGCAGTATACAGCAGTGCTGTAGCCTGGGAGTAGAGAGAAGCAGTTTACAAGAGCTCTGTATGCTGAGTGTACAGAGCCATGGTTTGTGGGAGTTCTGCAGCCAGAGTGTAGAAGTGGTAGCTTAGGGCAGTTCCGTAACCTGGGTGTAGAGAGATGCAGTATACCTGCGTTCTGTAGCCTGAGTGCAGCAGACGCAGTTACCGAGAATTCTGTATCCTGAGTGTAGAGAGGTGCTGTTAATGGCGTTCTGTAACATTTGGGCGGAAGAGTCAGCTTATGGGAGTTCTGTAGCTTGGGGTTAGGCATACGCACTATATGGGAGTTCAGTAGCTCACAAGTTGGCAGACGCCTTATACTGCATTGCTGTAGCCTGAGAGTAGAGAGAAGCAGTTTACAAGAGCTCTGTATGCTGAGTGTACAGAGCCATGGCTTGTGGGAGTTCTGCAGCCTGAGTGTAGGAGACCCAGCGTCTGGGAGTTGTGTAACCTGGGTGTGGAGAGACACAGTATACCTGCGTTCTGTAGCCTGAGTGCAAGAGACGCAGTTAGCAGTAGTTCTGTGGCTTGGGGTTAGGCCTACGCACTATACAGCAGTTCTGTAACCAAGGTGTATGAAACACACTGTATGGGAGTGCTGTAGCCTGGGAGCAGAGAGAAGCAGTTTACAAGAGTTCTGTATGCTGAGTGTATAGAGCCATGGCTTGCGGGAGTTCTGTAGCTTGTGTGTAGAGAAGTGCTGTTAATGGGCATTTTGTAACTTTAGGTAAAAGACACAGCTTACGGGACTTCTGTAGCTTGGGGTTAGGCATACGCACTATATGGGAGTTCAGTAGCTCACGAGTTGGCAAACGCAGTATACAGCAGTGCTGTAGCCTGGGAGTAGAGAGAAGCAGTTTACAAGCGTTCTGTATGCTGAGTGTACAGAGCCATGGTTTGTGGGAGTTCTGCAGCCAGAGTATAGAAGTGGTAGCTTAGGGCAGTTCTGTAACCTGAGTGTAGAGAGATGCAGTATACCTGCGTTCTGTATCCTGAGTGCAGCAGATGCTCTAAGCGGTAGTTCTGTGGCTTGGGGTTAGGCCACGCACTATACTGCAATTCTGTAACCGAGGTGTATGAAACACACTGTAGGGGACTGCTGTAGCCTGGGAGTAGAGAGAAGCAGTTTACAAGAGCTCTGTATGCTGAGTGTACAGAGCCATGGTTTGTGGGAGTTCTGCAGCCAGAATGTTGAAGTGGTAGCTTAGGGCAGTTCTGTAACCTGGGTGTAGAGAGATGCAGTATACCTGCATTCTGTAGCCTGAGTGCAGCAGACGCAGTTACCGAGAATTCTGTATCCTGAGTGTAGAGAGGCGCTGTTAATGGCGTTCTGTAACATTTGGGTGGAAGAGTTAGCTTATGGGAGTTCTGTAGCTTGGGGTTAGGCATACGCACTATATGGGAGTTCAGTAGCTCACGAGTTGGCAGACGCAGTATACAGCAGTGCTGTACCCTAGGAGTAGAGAGAAGCAGTTTACAAGAGTTCTGTATGCTGAGTATAGAGAGACATGGTGTGTGGGAGTTCTGCAGCCTTACTGTAGGAGATGCAGCGTTTGGGAGTTCTGTAACCTCGGTGTGGAGAGACACAGTATACCTTCATTCTGTAGCCTGAGTGCAGGAGACGCAGTTAGCGGTAGCTCTGTGGCTGGGGGTTAGGCCTATGCACTATACAGCAGTTCTGTAACCAAGGTGTATGAAACACACTGTATGGGAGTGCTGTAGCCTGGGAGCAGAGAGAAGCAGTTTACAAGAGTTCTGTATGCTGAGTGTATAGAGCCATGGCTTGCGGGAGTTCTGTAGCTTGTGTGTAGAGAAGTGCTGTTAATGGGCATTTTGTAACTTTAGGTAAAAGACACAGCTTACGGGACTTCTGTAGCTTGGGGTTAGGCATACGCACTATATGGGAGTTCAGTAGCTCACGAGTTGGCAAACGCAGTATACAGCAGTGCTGTAGCCTGGGAGTAGAGAGAAGCAGTTTACAAGCGCTCTGTATGCTGAGTGTACAGAGCCATGGTTTGTGGGAGTTCTGCAGCCAGAGTGTAGCAATTTTAGCTTAGGGCAGTTCTGTAACCTGGGTGTAGAGAGACACAGTATAACTGCGTTCTTTAGCCTGAGTTCAGGAGACCCGGTTAGAAGGAGTTCTGTAGCCTGAGTATAAAGAAGTGCTGTTAAAGGGCATTCTGTAACCTTAGGGTGGAAGACACAGCTTACAGGTGTTCTGCAGCTTGGGGTTAGGCATATGCACTATATGGGAGTTCAGTAGCTCACGAATGGCAGACGCCATATACAGCATTGCTGTAGCCTGGGAGTAGAGAGAAGCAGTTTACAAGAGCTCTGTTTGCTGAGTGTAGAGAGACATGATTTGTGGGAGTTCTGCAGCCTGAGTGTAGGAGACCCAGCGTCTGGGAGTTGTGTAACCTGGGTGTGGAGAGACACAGTATACCTGAGTTCTGTAGCCTGAGTGCAAGAGACGCAGTTAGCAGTAGTTCTGTGGCTTGGGGTTAGGCCTACGCACTATACAGCAGTTCTGTAACCAAGGTGTATGAAACACACTGTATGGGAGTGCTGTAGCCTGGGAGCAGAGAGAAGCAGTTTACAAGCGTTCTGTATGCTGAGTGTACAGAGCCATGGTTTGTGGGAGTTCTGCAGCCTGAGTGTAGCAGTTTTAGCTTAGGGCAGTTCTGTAACCTGGGTGTAGAGAGACACAGTATAACTGCGTTCTTTAGCCTGAGTTCAGGAGACCCGGTTAGAAGGAGTTCTGTAGCCTGAGTATAAAGAAGTGCTGTAATGGGCATTCTGTAACCTTAGGGTGGAAGACACAGCTTACAGGTGTTCTGCAGCTTGGGGTTAGGCATACGCACTATATGGGAGTTCAGTAGCTCACGAGTTGGCAAACGCAGTATACAGCAGTGCTGTAGCCTGGGAGTAGAGAGAAGCAGTTTACAAGAGCTCTGTATGCTGAGTGTACAGAGCCATGGTTTGTGGGAGTTCTGCAGCCAGAGTGTAGAAGTGGTAGCTTAGGGCAGTTCCGTAACCTGGGTGTAGAGAGATGCAGTATACCTGCGTTCTGTAGCCTGAGTGCAGCAGACGCAGTTACCGAGAATTCTGTATCCTGAGTGTAGAGAGGTGCTGTTAATGGCGTTCTGTAACATTTGGGCGGAAGAGTCAGCTTATGGGAGTTCTGTAGCTTGGGGTTAGGCATACGCACTATATGGGAGTTCAGTAGCTCACGAGTTGGCAGACGCCTTATACTGCATTGCTGTAGCCTGAGAGTAGAGAGAAGCAGTTTACAAGAGCTCTGTATGCTGAGTGTACAGAGCCATGGTTTGTGGGAGTTCTGCAGCCTGAGTGTAGGAGACCCAGCGTCTGGGAGTTGTGTAACCTGGGTGTGGAGAGACACAGTATACCTGCGTTCTGTAGCCTGAGTGCAAGAGATGCAGTTAGCAGTAGTTCTGTGGCTTGGGGTTAGGCCTACGCACTATACAGCAGTTCTGTAACCAAGGTGTATGAAACACACTGTATGGGACTGCTGTAGCCTGGGAGTAGAGAGAAGCAGTTTACAAGAGTTCTGTATGCTGAGTGTAGAGAGCCATGGTTTGTGAGAGTTCTGCAGCCTGAGTGTAGCAGTTTTAGCTTAGGGCAGTTCTGTAACCTGGGTGAAGAGAGACACTGTATACGTGCCTTCTGTAGCCTGAGTGCAGCAGATGCAGTTAGAGAGAATTCTGTATCCTGAATGTAGAGAGGCACTGTTAATGGGCGTTCTGTAACCTTTGGTTGGAAGACACAGCTTATGGGAGTTCTGTAGCTTGGGGTTAGGCATACGCACTATATGGGAGTTCAGTAGCTCACGAGTTGGCAAACGCAGTATACAGCAGTGCTGTAGCCTGGGAGTAGAGAGAAGCAGTTTACAAGAGCTCTGTATGCTGAGTGTACAGAGCCATGGTTTGTGGGAGTTCTGCAGCCAGAGTGTAGAAGTGGTAGCTTAGGGCAGTTCTGTAACCTGGGTGTAGAGAGATGCAGTATACCTGCGTTCTGTAGCCTGAGTGCAGTAGACGCAGTTACCGAGAATTCTGTATCCTGAGTGTAGAGAGGTGCTGTTAATGGCGTTCTGTAACATTTGGGCGGAAGAGTCAGCTTATGGGAGTTCTGTAGCTTGGGGTTAGGCATACGCACTATATGGGAGTTCAGTAGCTCACGAGTTGGCAAACGCAGTATACTGCATTGCTGTAGCCTGGGAGTAGAGAGAAGCAGTTTACAAGCGTTCTGTATGCTGAGTGTACAGAGCCATGGTTTGTGGGAGTTCTGCAGCCTGAGTGTAGCAGTTTTAGCTTAGGGCAGTTCTGTAACCTGGGTGTAGAGAGACACAGTATAACTGCGTTCTTTAGCCTGAGTTCAGGAGACCCGGTTAGAAGGAGTTCTGTAGCCTGAGTATAAAGAAGTGCTGTTAATGGGCATTCTGTAACCTTAGGGTGGAAGACACAGCTTATAGGTGTTCTGCAGCTTGGGGTTAGGCATGCGCACTATATGGGAGTTCAGTAGCTCACGAGTTGGCAAACGCAGTATACAGCAGTGCTGTAGCCTGGGAGTAGAGAGAAGCAGTTTACAAGAGCTCTGTATGCTGAGTGTACAGAGCCATGGTTTGTGGGAGTTCTGCAGCCAGAGTGTAGAAGTGGTAGCTTAGGGCAGTTCCGTAACCTGGGTGTAGAGAGATGCAGTATACCTGCGTTCTGTAGCCTGAGTGCAGCAGACGCAGTTACCGAGAATTCTGTATCCTGAGTGTAGAGAGGTGCTGTTAATGGCGTTCTGTAACATTTGGGCGGAAGAGTCAGCTTATGGGAGTTCTGTAGCTTGGGGTTAGGCATACGCACTATATGGGAGTTCAGTAGCTCACGAGTTGGCAGACGCCTTATACTGCATTGCTGTAGCCTGAGAGTAGAGAGAAGCAGTTTACAAGAGCTCTGTATGCTGAGTGTACAGAGCCATGGCTTGTGGGAGTTCTGCAGCCTGAGTGTAGGAGACCCAGCGTCTGGGAGTTGTGTAACCTGGGTGTGGAGAGACACAGTATACCTGCGTTCTGTAGCCTGAGTGCAAGAGACGCAGTTAGCAGTAGTTCTGTGGCTTGGGGTTAGGCCTACGCACTATACAGCAGTTCTGTAACCAAGGTGTATGAAACACACTGTATGGGAGTGCTGTAGCCTGGGAGCAGAGAGAAGCAGTTTACAAGAGTTCTGTATGCTGAGTGTAGAGAGCCATGGTTTGTGGGAGTTCTGCAGCCAGAGTATAGAAGTGGTAGCTTAGGGCAGTTCTGTAACCTGGGTGAAGAGAGACACTGTATACGTGCTTTCTGTAGCCTGAGTGCAGCAGATGCAGTTAGCGAGAATTCTGTATCCTGAATGTAGAGAGGCACTGTTAATGGGCATTCTGTAACCTTTGGTTGGAAGACACAGCTTATGGGAGTTCTATAGCTTGGGGTTAGGCATACGCACTATATGGGAGTTCAGTAGCTCACGAGTTGGCAAACGCAGTATACAGCAGTGCTGTAGCCTGGGAGTAGAGAGAAGCAGTTTACAAGCGTTCTGTATGCTGAGTGTACAGAGCCATGGTTTGTGGGAGTTCTGCAGCCAAAGTATAGAAGTGGTAGCTTAGGGCAGTTCTGTAACCTGGGTGTAGAGAGATGCAGTATACCTGCGTTCTGTAGCCTGAGAGCAGGAGATGCTCTAAGCGGTAGTTCTGTGGCTTGGGGTTAGGCCACGCACTATACTGCAATTCTGTAACCGAGGTGTATGAAACACACTGTATGAGACTGCTGTAGCCTGGGAGTAGAGAGAAGCAGTTTACAAGAGCTCTGTTTGCTGAGTGTAGAGAGACATGATTTGTGGGAGTTCTGCAGCCTGAGTGTAGGAGACCCAGCGTCTGGGAGTTGTGTAACTTGGGTGTGGAGAGACACAGTATACCTGCGTTCTGTAGCCTGAGTGCAAGAGACGCAGTTAGCAGTAGTTCTGTGGCTTGGGGTTAGGCCTACGCACTATACAGCAGTTCTGTAACCAAGGTGTATGAAACACACTGTATGGGAGTGCTGTAGCCTGGGAGCAGAGAGAAGCAGTTTACAAGCGTTCTGTATGCTGAGTGTACAGAGCCATGGTTTGTGGGAGTTCTGCAGCCTGAGTGTAGCAGTTTTAGTTTAGGGCAGTTCTGTAACCTGGGTGTAGAGAGACACAGTATAACTGCGTTCTTTAGCCTGAGTTCAGGAGACCCGGTTAGAAGGAGTTCTGTAGCCTGAGTATAAAGAAGTGCTGTTAATGGGCATTCTGTAACCTTAGGGTGGAAGACACAGCTTACAGGTGTTCTGCAGCTTGGGGTTAGGCATACGCACTATATGGGAGTTCAGTAGCTCACGAGTTGGCAAACGCAGTATACAGCAGTGCTGTAGCCTGGGAGTAGAGAGAACCAGTTTACAAGAGCTCTGTATGCTGAGTGTACAGAGCCATGGTTTGTGGGAGTTCTGCAGCCAGAGTGTAGAAGTGGTAGCTTAGGGCAGTTCTGTAACCTGGGTGTAGAGAGATGCAGTATACCTGCGTTCTGTAGCCTGAGTGCAGTAGACGCAGTTACCGAGAATTCTGTATCCTGAGTGTAGAGAGGTGCTGTTAATGGCGTTCTGTAACATTTGGGCGGAAGAGTCAGCTTATGGGAGTTCTGTAGCTTGGGGTTAGGCATACGCACTATATGGGAGTTCAGTAGCTCACGAATGGCAGACGCCATATACAGCATTGCTGTAGCCTGGGAGTAGAGAGAAGCAGTTTACAAGAGCTCTGTATGCTGAGTGTAGAGAGACATGATTTGTGGGAGTTCTGCAGCCTGAGTGTAGGAGACCCAGCGTCTGGGAGTTGTGTAACCTGGGTGTGGAGAGACACAGTATACCTGCGTTCTGTAGCCTGAGTGCAAGAGACGCAGTTAGCAGTAGTTCTGTGGCTTGGGGTTAGGCCTACGCACTATACAGCAGTTCTGTAACCAAGGTGTATGAAACACACTGTATGGGAGTGCTGTAGCCTGGGAGCAGAGAGAAGCAGTTTACAAGAGTTCTGTATGCTGAGTGTATAGAGCCATGGCTTGCGGGAGTTCTGTAGCTTGTGTGTAGAGAAGTGCTGTTAATGGGCATTTTGTAACTTTAGGTAAAAGACACAGCTTACGGGACTTCTGTAGCTTGGGGTTAGGCATACGCACTATATGGGAGTTCAGTAGCTCACGAGTTGGCAAACGCAGTATACAGCAGTGCTGTAGCCTGGGAGTAGAGAGAAGCAGTTTACAAGCGTTCTGTATGCTGAGTGTACAGAGCCATGGTTTGTGGGAGTTCTGCAGCCAGAGTGTAGCAGTTTTACCTTAGGGCAGTTCTGTAACCTGGGTGTAGAGAGACACAGTATAACTGCGTTCTTTAGCCTGAGTTCAGGAGACCTGGTTAGAAGGAGTTCTGTAGCCTGAGTATAAAGAAGTGCTGTTAATGGGCATTCTGTAACCTTAGGGTGGAAGACACAGCTTACAGGTGTTCTGCAGCTTGGGGTTAGGCATACGCACTATATGGGAGTTCAGTAGCTCACGAGTTGGCAAACGCAGTATACAGCAGTGCTGTAGCCTGGGAATAGAGAGAAGCAGTTTACAAGCGTTCTGTATGCTGAGTGTAGAGAGCCATGGTTTGTGAGAGTTCTGCAGCCTGAGTGTAGCAGTTTTAGCTTAGGGCAGTTCTGTAACCTGGGTGAAGAGAGACACTGTATACGTGCCTTCTGTAGCCTGAGTGCAGCAGATGCAGTTAGAGAGAATTCTGTATCCTGAATGTAGAGAGGCACTGTTAATGGGCGTTCTGTAACCTTTGGTTGGAAGACACAGCTTATGGGAGTTCTGTAGCTTGGGGTTAGGCATACGCACTATATGGGAGTTCAGTAGCTCACTAGTTGGCAGACGCCTTATACTGCATTGCTGTAGCCTGAGAGTAGAGAGAAGCAGTTTACAAGAGCTCTGTATGCTGAGTGTACAGAGCCATGGCTTGTGGGAGTTCTGCAGCCTGAGTGTAGGAGACCCAGCGTCTGGGAGTTGTGTAACCTGGGTGTGGAGAGACACAGTATACCTGCGTTCTGTAGCCTGAGTGCAAGAGACGCAGTTAGCAGTAGTTCTGTGGCTTGGGGTTAGGCCTACGCACTATACAGCAGTTCTGTAACCAAGGTGTATGAAACACACTGTATGGGAGTGCTGTAGCCTGGGAGCAGAGAGAAGCAGTTTACAAGAGTTCTGTATGCTGAGTGTAGAGAGCCATGGTTTGTGAGAGTTCTGCAGCCTGAGTGTAGCAATTTTAGCTTAGGGCAGTTCTGTAACCTGGGTGAAGAGAGACACTGTATACGTGCTTTCTGTAGCCTGAGTGCAGCAGATGCAGTTAGCGAGAATTCTGTATCCTGAATGTAGAGAGGCACTGTTAATGGGCATTCTGTAACCTTTGGTTGGAAGACACAGCTTATGGGAGTTCTGTAGCTTGGGGTTAGGCATACGCACTATATGGGAGTTCAGTAGCTCACGAGTTGGCAAACGCAGTATACAGCAGTGCTGTAGCCTGGGAGTAGAGAGAAGCAGTTTACAAGCGTTCTGTATGCTGAGTGTACAGAGCCATGGTTTGTGGGAGTTCTGCAGCCAGAGTATAGAAGTGGTAGCTTAGGGCAGTTCTGTAACCTGGGTGTAGAGAGATGCAGTATACCTGCGTTCTGTAGCCTGAGTGCAGTAGACGCAGTTACCGAGAATTCTGTATCCTGAGTGTAGAGAGGTGCTGTTAATGGCGTTCTGTAACATTTGGGCGGAAGAGTCAGCTTATGGGAGTTCTGTAGCTTGGGGTTAGGCATACGCACTATATGGGAGTTCAGTAGCTCACGAATGGCAGACGCCATATACAGCATTGCTGTAGCCTGGGAGTAGAGAGAAGCAGTTTACAAGAGCTCTGTATGCTGAGTGTAGAGAGACATGATTTTTGGGAGTTCTGCAGCCTGAGTGTAGGAGACCCAGCGTCTGGGAGTTGTGTAACCTGGGTGTGGAGAGACACAGTATACCTGCGTTCTGTAGCCTGAGTGCAAGAGACGCAGTTAGCAGTAGTTCTGTGGCTTGGGGTTAGGCCTACGCACTATACAGCAGTTCTGTAACCAAGGTGTATGAAACACACTGTATGGGAGTGCTGTAGCCTGGGAGCAGAGAGAAGCAGTTTACAAGAGTTCTGTATGCTGAGTGTATAGAGCCATGGCTTGCGGGAGTTCTGTAGCTTGTGTGTAGAGAAGTGCTGTTAATGGGCATTTTGTAATTTAGGTAGAAGACACAGCTTACGGGACTTCTGTAGCTTGGGGTTAGGCATACGCACTATATGGGAGTTCAGTAGCTCACGAGTTGGCAAACGCAGTATACTGCATTGCTGTAGCCTGGGAGTAGAGAGAAGCAGTTTACAAGCGTTCTGTATGCTGAGTGTACAGAGCCATGGTTTGTGGGAGTTCTGCAGCCTGAGTGTAGCAGTTTTAGCTTAGGGCAGTTCTGTAACCTGGGTGTAGAGAGACACAGTATAACTGCGTTCTTTAGCCTGAGTTCAGGAGACCCGGTTAGAAGGAGTTCTGTAGCCTGAGTATAAAGAAGTGCTGTTAATGGGCATTCTGTAACCTTAGGGTGGAAGACACAGCTTATAGGTGTTCTGCAGCTTGGGGTTAGGCATACGCACTATATGGGAGTTCAGTAGCTCACGAGTTGGCAAACGCAGTATACAGCAGTGCTGTAGCCTGGGAGTAGAGAGAAGCAGTTTACAAGAGCTCTGTATGCTGAGTGTACAGAGCCATGGTTTGTGGGAGTTCTGCAGCCAGAGTGTAGAAGTGGTAGCTTAGGGCAGTTCCGTAACCTGGGTGTAGAGAGATGCAGTATACCTGCGTTCTGTAGCCTGAGTGCAGCAGACGCAGTTACCGAGAATTCTGTATCCTGAGTGTAGAGAGGTGCTGTTAATGGCGTTCTGTAACATTTGGGCGGAAGAGTCAGCTTATGGGAGTTCTGTAGCTTGGGGTTAGGCATACGCACTATATGGGAGTTCAGTAGCTCACGAGTTGGCAGACGCCTTATACTGCATTGCTGTAGCCTGAGAGTAGAGAGAAGCAGTTTACAAGAGCTCTGTATGCTGAGTGTACAGAGCCATGGCTTGTGGGAGTTCTGCAGCCTGAGTGTAGGAGACCCAGCGTCTGGGAGTTGTGTAACCTGGGTGTGGAGAGACACAGTATACCTGCGTTCTGTAGCCTGAGTGCAAGAGACGCAGTTAGCAGTAGTTCTGTGGCTTGGGGTTAGGCCTACGCACTATACAGCAGTTCTGTAACCAAGGTGTATGAAACACTCTGTATGGGAGTGCTGTAGCCTGGGAGCAGAGAGAAGCAGTTTACAAGAGTTCTGTATGCTGAGTGTAGAGAGCCATGGTTTGTGAGAGTTCTGCAGCCTGAGTGTAGCAATTTTAGCTTAGGGCAGTTCTGTAACCTGGGTGAAGAGAGACACTGTATACGTGCTTTCTGTAGCCTGAGTGCAGCAGATGCAGTTAGCGAGAATTCTGTATCCTGAATGTAGAGAGGCACTGTTAATGGGCATTCTGTAACCTTTGGTTGGAAGACACAGCTTATGGGAGTTCTGTAGCTTGGGGTTAGGCATACGCACTATATGGGAGTTCAGTAGCTCACGAGTTGGCAAACGCAGTATACAGCAGTGCTGTAGCCTGGGAGTAGAGAGAACCAGTTTACAAGCGTTCTGTATGCTGAGTGTACAGAGCCATGGTTTGTGGGAGTTCTGCAGCCAGAGTGTAGAAGTGGTAGCTTAGGGCAGTTCTGTAACCTGGGTGTAGAGAGATGCAGTATACCTGCGTTCTGTAGCCTGAGTGCAGTAGACGCAGTTACCGAGAATTCTGTATCCTGAGTGTAGAGAGGTGCTGTTAATGGCGTTCTGTAACATTTGGGCGGAAGAGTCAGCTTATGGGAGTTCTGTAGCTTGGGGTTAGGCATACGCACTATATGGGAGTTCAGTAGCTCACGAATGGCAGACGCCATATACAGCATTGCTGTAGCCTGGGAGTAGAGAGAAGCAGTTTACAAGAGCTCTGTATGCTGAGTGTAGAGAGACATGATTTGTGGGAGTTCTGCAGCCTGAGTGTAGGAGACCCAGCGTCTGGGAGTTGTGTAACCTGGGTGTGGAGAGACACAGTATACCTGCGTTCTGTAGCCTGAGTGCAAGAGACGCAGTTAGCAGTAGTTCTGTGGCTTGGGGTTAGGCCTACGCACTATACAGCAGTTCTGTAACCAAGGTGTATGAAACACACTGTATGGGAGTGCTGTAGCCTGGGAGCAGAGAGAAGCAGTTTACAAGAGTTCTGTATGCTGAGTGTATAGAGCCATGGCTTGCGGGAGTTCTGTAGCTTGTGTGTAGAGAAGTGCTGTTAATGGGCATTTTGTAACTTTAGGTAAAAGACACAGCTTACGGGACTTCTGTAGCTTGGGGTTAGGCATACGCACTATATGGGAGTTCAGTAGCTCACGAGTTGGCAAACGCAGTATACAGCAGTGCTGTAGCCTGGGAGTAGAGAGAAGCAGTTTACAAGCGTTCTGTATGCTGAGTGTACAGAGCCATGGTTTGTGGGAGTTCTGCAGCCAGAGTGTAGCAGTTTTACCTTAGGGCAGTTCTGTAACCTGGGTGTAGAGAGACACAGTATAACTGCGTTCTTTAGCCTGAGTTCAGGAGACCCGGTTAGAAGGAGTTCTGTAGCCTGAGTATAAAGAAGTGCTGTTAATGGGCATTCTGTAACCTTAGGGTGGAAGACACAGCTTACAGGTGTTCTGCAGCTTGGGGTTAGGCATACGCACTATATGGGAGTTCAGTAGCTCACGAGTTGGCAAACGCAGTATACAGCAGTGCTGTAGCCTGGGAGTAGAGAGAAGCAGTTTACAAGCGTTCTGTATGCTGAGTGTAGAGAGCCATGGTTTGTGAGAGTTCTGCAGCCTGAGTGTAGCAGTTTTAGCTTAGGGCAGTTCTGTAACCTGGGTGAAGAGAGACACTGTATACGTGCCTTCTGTAGCCTGAGTGCAGCAGATGCAGTTAGAGAGAATTCTGTATCCTGAATGTAGAGAGGCACTGTTAATGGGCGTTCTGTAACCTTTGGTTGGAAGACACAGCTTATGGGAGTTCTGTAGCTTGGGGTTAGGCATACGCACTATATGGGAGTTCAGTAGCTCACGAGTTGGCAGACGCCTTATACTGCATTGCTGTAGCCTGAGAGTAGAGAGAAGCAGTTTACAAGAGCTCTGTATGCTGAGTGTACAGAGCCATGGCTTGTGGGAGTTCTGCAGCCTGAGTGTAGGAGACCCAGCGTCTGGGAGTTGTGTAACCTGGGTGTGGAGAGACACAGTATACCTGCGTTCTGTAGCCTGAGTGCAAGAGACGCAGTTAGCAGTAGTTCTGTGGCTTGGGGTTAGGCCTACGCACTATACAGCAGTTCTGTAACCAAGGTGTATGAAACACACTGTATGGGAGTGCTGTAGCCTGGGAGCAGAGAGAAGCAGTTTACAAGAGTTCTGTATGCTGAGTGTAGAGAGCCATGGTTTGTGAGAGTTCTGCAGCCTGAGTGTAGCAATTTTAGCTTAGGGCAGTTCTGTAACCTGGGTGAAGAGAGACACTGTATACGTGCTTTCTGTAGCCTGAGTGCAGCAGATGCAGTTAGCGAGAATTCTGTATCCTGAATGTAGAGAGGCACTGTTAATGGGCATTCTGTAACCTTTGGTTGGAAGACACAGCTTATGGGAGTTCTGTAGCTTGGGGTTAGGCATACGCACTATATGGGAGTTCAGTAGCTCACGAGTTGGCAAACACAGTATACAGCAGTGCTGTAGCCTGGGAGTAGAGAGAAGCAGTTTACAAGCGTTCTGTATGCTGAGTGTACAGAGCCATGGTTTGTGGGAGTTCTGCAGCCAGAGTATAGAAGTGGTAGCTTAGGGCAGTTCTGTAACCTGGGTGTAGAGAGATGCAGTATACCTGCGTTCTGTAGCCTGAGTGCAGTAGACGCAGTTACCGAGAATTCTGTATCCTGAGTGTAGAGAGGTGCTGTTAATGGCGTTCTGTAACATTTGGGTGGAAGAGTCAGCTTATGGGAGTTCTGTAGCTTGGGGTTAGGCATACGCACTATATGGGAGTTCAGTAGCTCACGAATGGCAGACGCCATATACAGCATTGCTGTAGCCTGGGAGTAGAGAGAAGCAGTTTACAAGAGCTCTGTATGCTGAGTGTAGAGAGACATGATTTGTGGGAGTTCTGCAGCCTGAGTGTAGGAGACCCAGCGTCTGGGAGTTGTGTAACCTGGGTGTGGAGAGACACAGTATACCTGCGTTCTGTAGCCTGAGTGCAAGAGACGCAGTTAGCAGTAGTTCTGTGGCTTGGGGTTAGGCCTACGCACTATACAGCAGTTCTGTAACCAAGGTGTATGAAACACACTGTATGGGAGTGCTGTAGCCTGGGAGCAGAGAGAAGCAGTTTACAAGAGTTCTGTATGCTGAGTGTATAGAGCCATGGCTTGCGGGAGTTCTGTAGCTTGTGTGTAGAGAAGTGCTGTTAATGGGCATTTTGTAACTTTAGGTAAAAGACACAGCTTACGGGACTTCTGTAGCTTGGGGTTAGGCATACGCACTATATGGGAGTTCAGTAGCTCACGAGTTGGCAAACGCAGTATACAGCAGTGCTGTAGCCTGGGAGTAGAGAGAAGCAGTTTACAAGCGTTCTGTATGCTGAGTGTACAGAGCCATGGTTTGTGGGAGTTCTGCAGCCAGAGTGTAGCAGTTTTACCTTAGGGCAGTTCTGTAACCTGGGTGTAGAGAGACACAGTATAACTGCGTTCTTTAGCCTGAGTTCAGGAGACCCGGTTAGAAGGAGTTCTGTAGCCTGAGTATAAAGAAGTGCTGTTAATGGGCATTCTGTAACCTTAGGGTGGAAGACACAGCTTACAGGTGTTCTGCAGCTTGGGGTTAGGCATACGCACTATATGGGAGTTCAGTAGCTCACGAGTTGGCAAACGCAGTATACAGCAGTGCTGTAGCCTGGGAGTAGAGAGAAGCAGTTTACAAGCGTTCTGTATGCTGAGTGTAGAGAGCCATGGTTTGTGAGAGTTCTGCAGCCTGAGTGTAGCAGTTTTAGCTTAGGGCAGTTCTGTAACCTGGGTGAAGAGAGACACTGTATACGTGCCTTCTGTAGCCTGAGTGCAGCAGATGCAGTTAGAGAGAATTCTGTATCCTGAATGTAGAGAGGCACTGTTAATGGGCATTCTGTAACCTTTGGTTGGAAGACACAGCTTATGGGAGTTCTGTAGCTTGGGGTTAGGCATACGCACTATATGGGAGTTCAGTAGCTCACGAGTTGGCAGACGCCTTATACTGCATTGCTGTAGCCTGAGAGTAGAGAGAAGCAGTTTACAAGAGCTCTGTATGCTGAGTGTACAGAGCCATGGCTTGTGGGAGTTCTGCAGCCTGAGTGTAGGAGACCCAGCATCTGGGAGTTGTGTAACCTGGGTGTGGAGAGACACAGTATACCTGCGTTCTGTAGCCTGAGTGCAAGAGACGCAGTTAGCAGTAGTTCTGTGGCTTGGGGTTAGGCCTACGCACTATACAGCAGTTCTGTAACCAAGGTGTATGAAACACACTGTATGGGAGTGCTGTAGCCTGGGAGCAGAGAGAAGCAGTTTACAAGAGTTCTGTATGCTGAGTGTAGAGAGCCATGGTTTGTGAGAGTTCTGCAGCCTGAGTGTAGCAATTTTAGCTTAGGGCAGTTCTGTAACCTGGGTGAAGAGAGACACTGTATACGTGCTTTCTGTAGCCTGAGTGCAGCAGATGCAGTTAGCGAGAATTCTGTATCCTGAATGTAGAGAGGCACTGTTAATGGGCATTCTGTAACCTTTGGTTGGAAGACACAGCTTATGGGAGTTCTGTAGCTTGGGGTTAGGCATACGCACTATATGGGAGTTCAGTAGCTCACGAGTTGGCAAACGCAGTATACAGCAGTGCTGTAGCCTGGGAGTAGAGAGAAGCAGTTTACAAGCGTTCTGTATGCTGAGTGTACAGAGCCATGGTTTGTGGGAGTTCTGCAGCCAGAGTATAGAAGTGGTAGCTTAGGGCAGTTCCGTAACCTGGGTGTAGAGAGATGCAGTATACCTGCGTTCTGTAGCCTGAGTGCAGTAGACGCAGTTACCGAGAATTCTGTATCCTGAGTGTAGAGAGGTGCTGTTAATGGCGTTCTGTAACATTTGGGCGGAAGAGTCAGCTTATGGGAGTTCTGTAGCTTGGGGTTAGGCATACGCACTATATGGGAGTTCAGTAGCTCACGAATGGCAGACGCCATATACAGCATTGCTGTAGCCTGGGAGTAGAGAGAAGCAGTTTACAAGAGCTCTGTATGCTGAGTGTAGAGAGACATGATTTGTGGGAGTTCTGCAGCCTGAGTGTAGGAGACCCAGCGTCTGGGAGTTGTGTAACCTGGGTGTGGAGAGACACAGTATACCTGCGTTCTGTAGCCTGAGTGCAAGAGACGCAGTTAGCAGTAGTTCTGTGGCTTGGGGTTAGGCCTACGCACTATACAGCAGTTCTGTAACCAAGGTGTATGAAACACACTGTATGGGAGTGCTGTAGCCTGGGAGCAGAGAGAAGCAGTTTACAAGAGTTCTGTATGCTGAGTGTATAGAGCCATGGCTTGCGGGAGTTCTGTAGCTTGTGTGTAGAGAAGTGCTGTTAATGGGCATTTTGTAACTTTAGGTAAAAGACACAGCTTACGGGACTTCTGTAGCTTGGGGTTAGGCATACGCACTATATGGGAGTTCAGTAGCTCACGAGTTGGCAAACGCAGTATACAGCAGTGCTGTAGCCTGGGAGTAGAGAGAAGCAGTTTACAAGCGTTCTGTATGCTGAGTGTACAGAGCCATGGTTTGTGGGAGTTCTGCAGCCAGAGTGTAGCAGTTTTACCTTAGGGCAGTTCTGTAACCTGGGTGTAGAGAGACACAGTATAACTGCGTTCTTTAGCCTGAGTTCAGGAGACCCGGTTAGAAGGAGTTCTGTAGCCTGAGTATAAAGAAGTGCTGTTAATGGGCATTCTGTAACCTTAGGGTGGAAGACACAGCTTACAGGTGTTCTGCAGCTTGGGGTTAGGCATACGCACTATATGGGAGTTCAGTAGCTCACGAGTTGGCAAACGCAGTATACAGCAGTGCTGTAGCCTGGGAGTAGAGAGAAGCAGTTTACAAGCGTTCTGTATGCTGAGTGTAGAGAGCCATGGTTTGTGAGAGTTCTGCAGCCTGAGTGTAGCAGTTTTAGCTTAGGGCAGTTCTGTAACCTGGGTGAAGAGAGACACTGTATACGTGCCTTCTGTAGCCTGAGTGCAGCAGATGCAGTTAGAGAGAATTCTGTATCCTGAATGTAGAGAGGCACTGTTAATGGGCGTTCTGTAACCTTTGGTTGGAAGACACAGCTTATGGGAGTTCTGTAGCTTGGGGTTAGGCATACGCACTATATGGGAGTTCAGTAGCTCACGAGTTGGCAGACGCCTTATACTGCATTGCTGTAGCCTGAGAGTAGAGAGAAGCAGTTTACAAGAGCTCTGTATGCTGAGTGTACAGAGCCATGGCTTGTGGGAGTTCTGCAGCCTGAGTGTAGGAGACCCAGCGTCTGGGAGTTGTGTAACCTGGGTGTGGAGAGACACAGTATACCTGCGTTCTGTAGCCTGAGTGCAAGAGACGCAGTTAGCAGTAGTTCTGTGGCTTGGGGTTAGGCCTACGCACTATACAGCAGTTCTGTAACCAAGGTGTATGAAACACACTGTATGGGAGTGCTGTAGCCTGGGAGCAGAGAGAAGCAGTTTACAAGAGTTCTGTATGCTGAGTGTAGAGAGCCATGGTTTGTGAGAGTTCTGCAGCCTGAGTGTAGCAATTTTAGCTTAGGGCAGTTCTGTAACCTGGGTGAAGAGAGACACTGTATACGTGCTTTCTGTAGCCTGAGTGCAGCAGATGCAGTTAGCGAGAATTCTGTATCCTGAATGTAGAGAGGCACTGTTAATGGGCATTCTGTAACCTTTGGTTGGAAGACACAGCTTATGGGAGTTCTGTAGCTTGGGGTTAGGCATACGCACTATATGGGAGTTCAGTAGCTCACGAGTTGGCAAACACAGTATACAGCAGTGCTGTAGCCTGAGAGTAGAGAGAAGCAGTTTACAAGCGTTCTGTATGCTGAGTGTACAGAGCCATGGTTTGTGGGAGTTCTGCAGCCAGAGTATAGAAGTGGTAGCTTAGGGCAGTTCTGTAACCTGGGTGTAGAGAGATGCAGTATACCTGCGTTCTGTAGCCTGAGTGCAGTAGACGCAGTTACCGAGAATTCTGTATCCTGAGTGTAGAGAGGTGCTGTTAATGGCGTTCTGTAACATTTGGGCGGAAGAGTCAGCTTATGGGAGTTCTGTAGCTTGGGGTTAGGCATACGCACTATATGGGAGTTCAGTAGCTCACGAATGGCAGACGCCATATACAGCATTGCTGTAGCCTGGGAGTAGAGAGAAGCAGTTTACAAGAGCTCTGTATGCTGAGTGTAGAGAGACATGATTTGTGGGAGTTCTGCAGCCTGAGTGTAGGAGACCCAGCATCTGGGAGTTGTGTAACCTGGGTGTGGAGAGACACAGTATACCTGCGTTCTGTAGCCTGAGTGCAAGAGACGCAGTTAGCAGTAGTTCTGTGGCTTGGGGTTAGGCCTACGCACTATACAGCAGTTCTGTAACCAAGGTGTATGAAACACACTGTATGGGAGTGCTGTAGCCTGGGAGCAGAGAGAAGCAGTTTACAAGAGTTCTGTATGCTGAGTGTATAGAGCCATGGCTTGCGGGAGTTCTGTAGCTTGTGTGTAGAGAAGTGCTGTTAATGGGCATTTTGTAACTTTAGGTAAAAGACACAGCTTACGGGACTTCTGTAGCTTGGGGTTAGGCATACGCACTATATGGGAGTTCAGTAGCTCACGAGTTGGCAAACGCAGTATACAGCAGTGCTGTAGCCTGGGAGTAGAGAGAAGCAGTTTACAAGCGTTCTGTATGCTGAGTGTACAGAGCCATGGTTTGTGGGAGTTCTGCAGCCAGAGTGTAGCAGTTTTACCTTAGGGCAGTTCTGTAACCTGGGTGTAGAGAGACACAGTATAACTGCGTTCTTTAGCCTGAGTTCAGGAGACCCGGTTAGAAGGAGTTCTGTAGCCTGAGTATAAAGAAGTGCTGTTAATGGGCATTCTGTAACCTTAGGGTGGAAGACACAGCTTACAGGTGTTCTGCAGCTTGGGGTTAGGCATACGCACTATATGGGAGTTCAGTAGCTCACGAGTTGGCAAACGCAGTATACAGCAGTGCTGTAGCCTGGGAGTAGAGAGAAGCAGTTTACAAGCGTTCTGTATGCTGAGTGTAGAGAGCCATGGTTTGTGAGAGTTCTGCAGCCTGAGTGTAGCAGTTTTAGCTTAGGGCAGTTCTGTAACCTGGGTGAAGAGAGACACTGTATACGTGCCTTCTGTAGCCTGAGTGCAGCAGATGCAGTTAGAGAGAATTCTGTATCCTGAATGTAGAGAGGCACTGTTAATGGGCGTTCTGTAACCTTTGGTTGGAAGACACAGCTTATGGGAGTTCTGTAGCTTGGGGTTAGGCATACGCACTATATGGGAGTTCAGTAGCTCACGAGTTGGCAGACGCCTTATACTGCATTGCTGTAGCCTGAGAGTAGAGAGAAGCAGTTTACAAGAGCTCTGTATGCTGAGTGTACAGAGCCATGGCTTGTGGGAGTTCTGCAGCCTGAGTGTAGGAGACCCAGCGTCTGGGAGTTGTGTAACCTGGGTGTGGAGAGACACAGTATACCTGCGTTCTGTAGCCTGAGTGCAAGAGACGCAGTTAGCAGTAGTTCTGTGGCTTGGGGTTAGGCCTACGCACTATACAGCAGTTCTGTAACCAAGGTGTATGAAACACACTGTATGGGAGTGCTGTAGCCTGGGAGCAGAGAGAAGCAGTTTACAAGAGTTCTGTATGCTGAGTGTATAGAGCCATGGCTTGCGGGAGTTCTGTAGCTTGTGTGTAGAGAAGTGCTGTTAATGGGCATTTTGTAACTTTAGGTAAAAGACACAGCTTACGGGACTTCTGTAGCTTGGGGTTAGGCATACGCACTATATGGGAGTTCAGTAGCTCACGAGTTGGCAAACGCAGTATACAGCAGTGCTGTAGCCTGGGAGTAGAGAGAAGCAGTTTACAAGCGTTCTGTATGCTGAGTGTACAGAGCCATGGTTTGTGGGAGTTCTGCAGCCAGAGTGTAGCAGTTTTACCTTAGGGCAGTTCTGTAACCTGGGTGTAGAGAGACACAGTATAACTGCGTTCTTTAGCCTGAGTTCAGGAGACCCGGTTAGAAGGAGTTCTGTAGCCTGAGTATAAAGAAGTGCTGTTAATGGGCATTCTGTAACCTTAGGGTGGAAGACACAGCTTACAGGTGTTCTGCAGCTTGGGGTTAGGCATACGCACTATATGGGAGTTCAGTAGCTCACGAGTTGGCAAACGCAGTATACAGCAGTGCTGTAGCCTGGGAGTAGAGAGAAGCAGTTTACAAGCGTTCTGTATGCTGAGTGTAGAGAGCCATGGTTTGTGAGAGTTCTGCAGCCTGAGTGTAGCAGTTTTAGCTTAGGGCAGTTCTGTAACCTGGGTGAAGAGAGACACTGTATACGTGCCTTCTGTAGCCTGAGTGCAGCAGATGCAGTTAGAGAGAATTCTGTATCCTGAATGTAGAGAGGCACTGTTAATGGGCGTTCTGTAACCTTTAGTTGGAAGACACAGCTTATGGGAGTTCTGTAGCTTGGGGTTAGGCATACGCACTATATGGGAGTTCAGTAGCTCACGAGTTGGCAGACGCCTTATACTGCATTGCTGTAGCCTGAGAGTAGAGAGAAGCAGTTTACAAGAGCTCTGTATGCTGAGTGTACAGAGCCATGGCTTGTGGGAGTTCTGCAGCCTGAGTGTAGGAGACCCAGCGTCTGGGAGTTGTGTAACCTGGGTGTGGAGAGACACAGTATACCTGCGTTCTGTAGCCTGAGTGCAAGAGACGCAGTTAGCAGTAGTTCTGTGGCTTGGGGTTAGGCCTACGCACTATACAGCAGTTCTGTAACCAAGGTGTATGAAACACACTGTATGGGAGTGCTGTAGCCTGGGAGCAGAGAGAAGCAGTTTACAAGAGTTCTGTATGCTGAGTGTAGAGAGCCATGGTTTGTGAGAGTTCTGCAGCCTGAGTGTAGCAATTTTAGCTTAGGGCAGTTCTGTAACCTGGGTGAAGAGAGACACTGTATACGTGCTTTCTGTAGCCTGAGTGCAGCAGATGCAGTTAGCGAGAATTCTGTATCCTGAATGTAGAGAGGCACTGTTAATGGGCATTCTGTAACCTTTGGTTGGAAGACACAGCTTATGGGAGTTCTGTAGCTTGGGGTTAGGCATACGCACTATATGGGAGTTCAGTAGCTCACGAGTTGGCAAACGCAGTATACAGCAGTGCTGTAGCCTGGGAGTAGAGAGAAGCAGTTTACAAGCGTTCTGTATGCTGAGTGTACAGAGCCATGGTTTGTGGGAGTTCTGCAGCCAGAGTATAGAAGTGGTAGCTTAGGGCAGTTCTGTAACCTGGGTGTAGAGAGATGCAGTATACCTGCGTTCTGTAGCCTGAGTGCAGTAGACGCAGTTACCGAGAATTCTGTATCCTGAGTGTAGAGAGGTGCTGTTAATGGCGTTCTGTAACATTTGGGCGGAAGAGTCAGCTTATGGGAGTTCTGTAGCTTGGGGTTAGGCATACGCACTATATGGGAGTTCAGTAGCTCACGAATGGCAGACGCCATATACAGCATTGCTGTAGCCTGGGAGTAGAGAGAAGCAGTTTACAAGAGCTCTGTATGCTGAGTGTAGAGAGACATGATTTGTGGGAGTTCTGCAGCCTGAGTGTAGGAGACCCAGCGTCTGGGAGTTGTGTAACCTGGGTGTGGAGAGACACAGTATACCTGCGTTCTGTAGCCTGAGTGCAAGAGACGCAGTTAGCAGTAGTTCTGTGGCTTGGGGTTAGGCCTACGCACTATACAGCAGTTCTGTAACCAAGGTGTATGAAACACACTGTATGGGAGTGCTGTAGCCTGGGAGCAGAGAGAAGCAGTTTACAAGAGTTCTGTATGCTGAGTGTATAGAGCCATGGCTTGCGGGAGTTCTGTAGCTTGTGTGTAGAGAAGTGCTGTTAATGGGCATTTTGTAACTTTAGGTAAAAGACACAGCTTACGGGACTTCTGTAGCTTGGGGTTAGGCATACGCACTATATGGGAGTTCAGTAGCTCACGAGTTGGCAAACGCAGTATACAGCAGTGCTGTAGCCTGGGAGTAGAGAGAAGCAGTTTACAAGCGTTCTGTATGCTGAGTGTACAGAGCCATGGTTTGTGGGAGTTCTGCAGCCAGAGTGTAGCAGTTTTACCTTAGGGCAGTTCTGTAACCTGGGTGTAGAGAGACACAGTATAACTGCGTTCTTTAGCCTGAGTTCAGGAGACCCGGTTAGAAGGAGTTCTGTAGCCTGAGTATAAAGAAGTGCTGTTAATGGGCATTCTGTAACCTTAGGGTGGAAGACACAGCTTACAGGTGTTCTGCAGCTTGGGGTTAGGCATACGCACTATATGGGAGTTCAGTAGCTCACGAGTTGGCAAACGCAGTATACAGCAGTGCTGTAGCCTGGGAGTAGAGAGAAGCAGTTTACAAGCGTTCTGTATGCTGAGTGTAGAGAGCCATGGTTTGTGAGAGTTCTGCAGCCTGAGTGTAGCAGTTTTAGCTTAGGGCAGTTCTGTAACCTGGGTGAAGAGAGACACTGTATACGTGCCTTCTGTAGCCTGAGTGCAGCAGATGCAGTTAGAGAGAATTCTGTATCCTGAATGTAGAGAGGCACTGTTAATGGGCGTTCTGTAACCTTTGGTTGGAAGACACAGCTTATGGGAGTTCTGTAGCTTGGGGTTAGGCATACGCACTATATGGGAGTTCAGTAGCTCACGAGTTGGCAGACGCCTTATACTGCATTGCTGTAGCCTGAGAGTAGAGAGAAGCAGTTTACAAGAGCTCTGTATGCTGAGTGTACAGAGCCATGGCTTGTGGGAGTTCTGCAGCCTGAGTGTAGGAGACCCAGCGTCTGGGAGTTGTGTAACCTGGGTGTGGAGAGACACAGTATACCTGCGTTCTGTAGCCTGAGTGCAAGAGACGCAGTTAGCAGTAGTTCTGTGGCTTGGGGTTAGGCCTACGCACTATACAGCAGTTCTGTAACCAAGGTGTATGAAACACACTGTATGGGAGTGCTGTAGCCTGGGAGCAGAGAGAAGCAGTTTACAAGAGTTCTGTATGCTGAGTGTAGAGAGCCATGGTTTGTGAGAGTTCTGCAGCCTGAGTGTAGCAATTTTAGCTTAGGGCAGTTCTGTAACCTGGGTGAAGAGAGACACTGTATACGTGCTTTCTGTAGCCTGAGTGCAGCAGATGCAGTTAGCGAGAATTCTGTATCCTGAATGTAGAGAGGCACTGTTAATGGGCATTCTGTAACCTTTGGTTGGAAGACACAGCTTATGGGAGTTCTGTAGCTTGGGGTTAGGCATACGCACTATATGGGAGTTCAGTAGCTCACGAGTTGGCAAACACAGTATACAGCAGTGCTGTAGCCTGGGAGTAGAGAGAAGCAGTTTACAAGCGTTCTGTATGCTGAGTGTACAGAGCCATGGTTTGTGGGAGTTCTGCAGCCAGAGTATAGAAGTGGTAGCTTAGGGCAGTTCTGTAACCTGGGTGTAGAGAGATGCAGTATACCTGCGTTCTGTAGCCTGAGTGCAGTAGACGCAGTTACCGAGAATTCTGTATCCTGAGTGTAGAGAGGTGCTGTTAATGGCGTTCTGTAACATTTGGGCGGAAGAGTCAGCTTATGGGAGTTCTGTAGCTTGGGGTTAGGCATACGCACTATATGGGAGTTCAGTAGCTCACGAATGGCAGACGCCATATACAGCATTGCTGTAGCCTGGGAGTAGAGAGAAGCAGTTTACAAGAGCTCTGTATGCTGAGTGTAGAGAGACATGATTTGTGGGAGTTCTGCAGCCTGAGTGTAGGAGACCCAGCGTCTGGGAGTTGTGTAACCTGGGTGTGGAGAGACACAGTATACCTGCGTTCTGTAGCCTGAGTGCAAGAGACGCAGTTAGCAGTAGTTCTGTGGCTTGGGGTTAGGCCTACGCACTATACAGCAGTTCTGTAACCAAGGTGTATGAAACACACTGTATGGGAGTGCTGTAGCCTGGGAGCAGAGAGAAGCAGTTTACAAGAGTTCTGTATGCTGAGTGTATAGAGCCATGGCTTGCGGGAGTTCTGTAGCTTGTGTGTAGAGAAGTGCTGTTAATGGGCATTTTGTAACTTTAGGTAAAAGACACAGCTTACGGGACTTCTGTAGCTTGGGGTTAGGCATACGCACTATATGGGAGTTCAGTAGCTCACGAGTTGGCAAACGCAGTATACAGCAGTGCTGTAGCCTGGGAGTAGAGAGAAGCAGTTTACAAGCGTTCTGTATGCTGAGTGTACAGAGCCATGGTTTGTGGGAGTTCTGCAGCCAGAGTGTAGCAGTTTTACCTTAGGGCAGTTCTGTAACCTGGGTGTAGAGAGACACAGTATAACTGCGTTCTTTAGCCTGAGTTCAGGAGACCCGGTTAGAAGGAGTTCTGTAGCCTGAGTATAAAGAAGTGCTGTTAATGGGCATTCTGTAACCTTAGGGTGGAAGACACAGCTTACAGGTGTTCTGCAGCTTGGGGTTAGGCATACGCACTATATGGGAGTTCAGTAGCTCACGAGTTGGCAAACGCAGTATACAGCAGTGCTGTAGCCTGGGAGTAGAGAGAAGCAGTTTACAAGCGTTCTGTATGCTGAGTGTAGAGAGCCATGGTGTGTGAGAGTTCTGCAGCCTGAGTGTAGCAGTTTTAGCTTAGGGCAGTTCTGTAACCTGGGTGAAGAGAGACACTGTATACGTGCCTTCTGTAGCCTGAGTGCAGCAGATGCAGTTAGAGAGAATTCTGTATCCTGAATGTAGAGAGGCACTGTTAATGGGCATTCTGTAACCTTTGGTTGGAAGACACAGCTTATGGGAGTTCTGTAGCTTGGGGTTAGGCATACGCACTATATGGGAGTTCAGTAGCTCACGAGTTGGCAGACGCCTTATACTGCATTGCTGTAGCCTGAGAGTAGAGAGAAGCAGTTTACAAGAGCTCTGTATGCTGAGTGTACAGAGCCATGGCTTGTGGGAGTTCTGCAGCCTGAGTGTAGGAGACCCAGCGTCTGGGAGTTGTGTAACCTGGG
Source organism: Lepus europaeus (assembly GCF_033115175.1). Lineage (NCBI taxonomy): Eukaryota > Metazoa > Chordata > Mammalia > Lagomorpha > Leporidae > Lepus > Lepus europaeus. Next base: position 8,709,518 of record NW_026909177.1, read on the forward strand.
TGTGGAGAGACACAGTATACCTGCGTTCTGTAGCCTGAGTGCAAGAGACGCAGTTAGCAGTAGTTCTGTGGCTTGGGGTTAGGCCTACGCACTATACAGCAGTTCTGTAACCAAGGTGTATGAAACACACTGTATGGGAGTGCTGTAGCCTGGGAGCAGAGAGAAGCAGTTTACAAGAGTTCTGTATGCTGAGTGTAGAGAGCCATGGTTTGTGAGAGTTCTGCAGCCTGAGTGTAGCAATTTTAGCTTAGGGCAGTTCTGTAACCTGGGTGAAGAGAGACACTGTATACGTGCTTTCTGTAGCCTGAGTGCAGCAGATGCAGTTAGCGAGAATTCTGTATCCTGAATGTAGAGAGGCACTGTTAATGGGCATTCTGTAACCTTTGGTTGGAAGACACAGCTTATGGGAGTTCTGTAGCTTGGGGTTAGGCATACGCACTATATGGGAGTTCAGTAGCTCACGAGTTGGCAAACGCAGTATACAGCAGTGCTGTAGCCTGGGAGTAGAGAGAAGCAGTTTACAAGCGTTCTGTATGCTGAGTGTACAGAGCCATGGTTTGTGGGAGTTCTGCAGCCAGAGTATAGAAGTGGTAGCTTAGGGCAGTTCTGTAACCTGGGTGTAGAGAGATGCAGTATACCTGCGTTCTGTAGCCTGAGTGCAGTAGACGCAGTTACCGAGAATTCTGTATCCTGAGTGTAGAGAGGTGCTGTTAATGGCGTTCTGTAACATTTGGGCGGAAGAGTCAGCTTATGGGAGTTCTGTAGCTTGGGGTTAGGCATACGCACTATATGGGAGTTCAGTAGCTCACGAATGGCAGACGCCATATACAGCATTGCTGTAGCCTGGGAGTAGAGAGAAGCAGTTTACAAGAGCTCTGTATGCTGAGTGTAGAGAGACATGATTTGTGGGAGTTCTGCAGCCTGAGTGTAGGAGACCCAGCGTCTGGGAGTTGTGTAACCTGGGTGTGGAGAGACACAGTATACCTGCGTTCTGTAGCCTGAGTGTAAGAGACGCAGTTAGCAGTAGTTCTGTGGCTTGGGGTTAGGCCTACGCACTATACAGCAGTTCTGTAACCAAGGTGTATGAAACACACTGTATGGGAGTGCTGTAGCCTGGGAGCAGAGAGAAGCAGTTTACAAGAGTTCTGTATGCTGAGTGTATAGAGCCATGGCTTGCGGGAGTTCTGTAGCTTGTGTGTAGAGAAGTGCTGTTAATGGGCATTTTGTAATTTAGGTAGAAGACACAGCTTACGGGACTTCTGTAGCTTGGGGTTAGGCATACGCACTATATGGGAGTTCAGTAGCACACGAGTTGGCAAACGCAGTATACTGCATTGCTGTAGCCTGGGAGTAGAGAGAAGCAGTTTACAAGCGTTCTGTATGCTGAGTGTACAGAGCCATGGTTTGTGGGAGTTCTGCAGCCTGAGTGTAGCAGTTTTAGCTTAGGGCAGTTCTGTAACCTGGGTGTAGAGAGACACAGTATAACTGCGTTCTTTAGCCTGAGTTCAGGAGACCCGGTTAGAAGGAGTTCTGTAGCCTGAGTATAAAGATGTGCTGTTAATGGGCATTCTGTAACCTTAGGGTGGAAGACACAGCTTATAGGTGTTCTGCAGCTTGGGGTTAGGCATACGCACTATATGGGAGTTCAGTAGCTCACGAGTTGGCAAACGCAGTATACAGCAGTGCTGTAGCCTGGGAGTAGAGAGAAGCAGTTTACAAGAGCTCTGTATGCTGAGTGTACAGAGCCATGGTTTGTGGGAGTTCTGCAGCCAGAGTGTAGAAGTGGTAGCTTAGGGCAGTTCCGTAACCTGGGTGTAGAGAGATGCAGTATACCTGCGTTCTGTAGCCTGAGTGCAGCAGACGCAGTTACCGAGAATTCTGTATCCTGAGTGTAGAGAGGTGCTGTTAATGGCGTTCTGTAACATTTGGGCGGAAGAGTCAGCTTATGGGAGTTCTGTAGCTTGGGGTTAGGCATACGCACTATATGGGAGTTCAGTAGCTCACGAGTTGGCAGACGCCTTATACTGCATTGCTGTAGCCTGAGAGTAGAGAGAAGCAGTTTACAAGAGCTCTGTATGCTGAGTGTACAGAGCCATGGCTTGTGGGAGTTCTGCAGCCTGAGTGTAGGAGACCCAGCGTCTGGGAGTTGTGTAACCTGGGTGTGGAGAGACACAGTATACCTGCGTTCTGTAGCCTGAGTGCAAGAGACGCAGTTAGCAGTAGTTCTGTGGCTTGGGGTTAGGCCTACGCACTACACAGCAGTTCTGTAACCAAGGTGTATGAAACACTCTGTATGGGAGTGCTGTAGCCTGGGAGCAGAGAGAAGCAGTTTACAAGAGTTCTGTATGCTGAGTGTAGAGAGCCATGGTTTGTGAGAGTTCTGCAGCCTGAGTGTAGCAATTTTAGCTTAGGGCAGTTCTGTAACCTGGGTGAAGAGAGACACTGTATACGTGCTTTCTGTAGCCTGAGTGCAGCAGATGCAGTTAGCGAGAATTCTGTATCCTGAATGTAGAGAGGCACTGTTAATGGGCATTCTGTAACCTTTGGTTGGAAGACACAGCTTATGGGAGTTCTGTAGCTTGGGGTTAGGCATACGCACTATATGGGAGTTCAGTAGCTCACGAGTTGGCAAACGCAGTATACAGCAGTGCTGTAGCCTGGGAGTAGAGAGAAGCAGTTTACAAGCGTTCTGTATGCTGAGTGTACAGAGCCATGGTTTGTGGGAGTTCTGCAGCCAGAGTATAGAAGTGGTAGCTTAGGGCAGTTCTGTAACCTGGGTGTAGAGAGATGCAGTATACCTGCGTTCTGTAGCCTGAGTGCAGGAGATGCTCTAAGCGGTAGTTCTGTGGCTTGGGGTTAGGCCACGCACTATACTGCAATTCTGTAACCGAGGTGTATGAAACACACTGTATGAGACTGCTGTAGCCTGGGAGTAGAGAGAAGCAGTTTACAAGAGCTCTGTTTGCTGAGTGTAGAGAGACATGATTTGTGGGAGTTCTGCAGCCTGAGTGTAGGAGACCCAGCGTCTGGGAGTTGTGTAACCTGGGTGTGGAGAGACACAGTATACCTGCGTTCTGTAGCCTGAGTGCAAGAGACGCAGTTAGCAGTAGTTCTGTGGCTTGGGGTTAGGCCTACGCACTATACAGCAGTTCTGTAACCAAGGTGTATGAAACACACTGTATGGGAGTGCTGTAGCCTGGGAGCAGAGAGAAGCAGTTTACAAGCGTTCTGTATGCTGAGTGTACAGAGCCATGGTTTGTGGGAGTTCTGCAGCCTGAGTGTAGCAGTTTTAGCTTAGGGCAGTTCTGTAACCTGGGTGTAGAGAGACACAGTATAACTGCGTTCTTTAGCCTGAGTTCAGGAGACCCGGTTAGAAGGAGTTCTGTAGCCTGAGTATAAAGAAGTGCTGTTAATGGGCATTCTGTAACCTTAGGGTGGAAGACACAGCTTACAGGTGTTCTGCAGCTTGGGGTTAGGCATACGCACTATATGGGAGTTCAGTAGCTCACGAGTTGGCAAACGCAGTATACAGCAGTGCTGTAGCCTGGGAGTAGAGAGAAGCAGTTTAAAGAGCTCTGTATGCTGAGTGTACAGAGCCATGGTTTGTGGGAGTTCTGCAGCCAGAGTGTAGAAGTGGTAGCTTAGGGCAGTTCCGTAACCTGGGTGTAGAGAGATGCAGTATACCTGCGTTCTGTAGCCTGAGTGCAGCAGACGCAGTTACCGAGGATTCTGTATCCTGAGTGTAGAGAGGTGCTGTTAATGGCGTTCTGTAACATTTGGGCGGAAGAGTCAGCTTATGGGAGTTCTGTAGCTTGGGGTTAGGCATACGCACTATATGGGAGTTCAGTAGCTCACGAGTTGGCAAACGCAGTATACAGCAGTGCTGTAGCCTGGGAGTAGAGAGAAGCAGTTTACAAGAGCTCTGTATGCTGAGTGTACAGAGCCAAGGTTTGTGGGAGTTCTGCAGCCTGAGTGTAGGAGACCCAGCGTCTGGGAGTTGTGTAACCTGGGTGTGGAGAGACACAGTATACCTGAGTTCTGTAGCCTGAGTGCAAGAGACGCAGTTAGCAGTAGTTCTGTGGCTTGGGGTTAGGCCTACGCACTATACAGCAGTTCTGTAACCAAGGTGTATGAAACACACTGTATGGGAGTGCTGTAGCCTGGGAGCAGAGAGAAGCAGTTTACAAGAGTTCTGTATGCTGAGTGTATAGAGCCATGGCTTGCGGGAGTTCTGTAGCTTGTGTGTAGAGAAGTGCTGTTAATGGGCATTTTGTAATTTAGGTAGAAGACACAGCTTACGGGACTTCTGTAGCTTGGGGTTAGGCATACGCACTATATGGGAGTTCAGTAGCTCACGAGTTGGCAAACGCAGTATACTGCATTGCTGTAGCCTGGGAGTAGAGAGAAGCAGTTTACAAGCGTTCTGTATGCTGAGTGTACAGAGCCATGGTTTGTGGGAGTTCTGCAGCCTGAGTGTAGCAGTTTTAGCTTAGGGCAGTTCTGTAACCTGGGTGTAGAGAGACACAGTATAACTGCGTTCTTTAGCCTGAGTTCAGGAGACCCGGTTAGAAGGAGTTCTGTAGCCTGAGTATAAAGATGTGCTGTTAATGGGCATTCTGTAACCTTAGGGTGGAAGACACAGCTTATAGGTGTTCTGCAGCTTGGGGTTAGGCATACGCACTATATGGGAGTTCAGTAGCTCACGAGTTGGCAAACGCAGTATACAGCAGTGCTGTAGCCTGGGAGTAGAGAGAAGCAGTTTACAAGAGCTCTGTATGCTGAGTGTACAGAGCCATGGTTTGTGGGAGTTCTGCAGCCAGAGTGTAGAAGTGGTAGCTTAGGGCAGTTCCGTAACCTGGGTGTAGAGAGATGCAGTATACCTGCGTTCTGTAGCCTGAGTGCAGCAGAAGCAGTTACCGAGAATTCTGTATCCTGAGTGTAGAGAGGTGCTGTTAATGGCGTTCTGTAACATTTGGGCGGAAGAGTCAGCTTATGGGAGTTCTGTAGCTTGGGGTTAGGCATACGCACTATATGGGAGTTCAGTAGCTCACGAGTTGGCAGACGCCTTATACTGCATTGCTGTAGCCTGAGAGTAGAGAGAAGCAGTTTACAAGAGCTCTGTATGCTGAGTGTACAGAGCCATGGCTTGTGGGAGTTCTGCAGCCTGAGTGTAGGAGACCCAGCGTCTGGGAGTTGTGTAACCTGGGTGTGGAGAGACACAGTATACCTGCGTTCTGTAGCCTGAGTGCAAGAGACGCAGTTAGCAGTAGTTCTGTGGCTTGGGGTTAGGCCTACGCACTATACAGCAGTTCTGTAACCAAGGTGTATGAAACACACTGTATGGGACTGCTGTAGCCTGGGAGCAGAGAGAAGCAGTTTACAAGAGTTCTGTATGCTGAGTGTAGAGAGCCATGGTTTGTGAGAGTTCTGCAGCCTGAGTGTAGCAATTTTAGCTTAGGGCAGTTCTGTAACCTGGGTGAAGAGAGACACTGTATACGTGCTTTCTGTAGCCTGAGTGCAGCAGATGCAGTTAGCGAGAATTCTGTATCCTGAATGTAGAGAGGCACTGTTAATGGGCGTTCTGTAACCTTTGGTTGGAAGACACAGCTTATGGGAGTTCTGTAGCTTGGGGTTAGGCATACGCACTATATGGGAGTTCAGTAGCTCACGAGTTGGCAAACGCAGTATACAGCAGTGCTGTAGCCTGGGAGTAGAGAGAAGCAGTTTACAAGCGTTCTGTATGCTGAGTGTACAGAGCCATGGTTTGTGGGAGTTCTGCAGCCAGAGTATAGAAGTGGTAGCTTAGGGCAGTTCTGTAACCTGGGTGTAGAGAGATGCAGTATACCTGCGTTCTGTAGCCTGAGTGCAGGAGATGCTCTAAGCGGTAGTTCTGTGGCTTGGGGTTAGGCCACGCACTATACTGCAATTCTGTAACCGAGGTGTATGAAACACACTGTATGAGACTGCTGTAGCCTGGGAGTAGAGAGAAGCAGTTTACAAGAGCTCTGTTTGCTGAGTGTAGAGAGACATGATTTGTGGGAGTTCTGCAGCCTGAGTGTAGGAGACCCAGCGTCTGGGAGTTGTGTAACCTGGGTGTGGAGAGACACAGTATACCTGCGTTCTGTAGCCTGAGTGCAAGAGACGCAGTTAGCAGTAGTTCTGTGGCTTGGGTTTAGGCCTACGCACTATACAGCAGTTCTGTAACCAAGGTGTATGAAACACACTGTATGGGAGTGCTGTAGCCTGGGAGCAGAGAGAAGCAGTTTACAAGCGTTCTGTATGCTGAGTGTACAGAGCCATGGTTTGTGGGAGTTCTGCAGCCTGAGTGTAGCAGTTTTAGCTTAGGGCAGTTCTGTAACCTGGGTGTAGAGAGACACAGTATAACTGCGTTCTTTAGCCTGAGTTCAGGAGACCCGGTTAGAAGGAGTTCTGTAGCCTGAGTATAAAGAAGTGCTGTTAATGGGCATTCTGTAACCTTAGGGTGGAAGACACAGCTTACAGGTGTTCTGCAGCTTGGGGTTAGGCATACGCACTATATGGGAGTTCAGTAGCTCACGAGTTGGCAAACGCAGTATACAGCAGTGCTGTAGCCTGGGAGTAGAGAGAAGCAGTTTACAAGAGCTCTGTATGCTGAGTGTACAGAGCCATGGTTTGTGGGAGTTCTGCAGCCAGAGTGTAGAAGTGGTAGCTTAGGGCAGTTCCGTAACCTGGGTGTAGAGAGATGCAGTATACCTGCGTTCTGTAGCCTGAGTGCAGCAGACGCAGTTACCGAGAATTCTGTATCCTGAGTGTAGAGAGGTGCTGTTAATGGCGTTCTGTAACATTTGGGCGGAAGAGTCAGCTTATGGGAGTTCTGTAGCTTGGGGTTAGGCATACGCACTATATGGGAGTTCAGTAGCTCACGAGTTGGCAGACGCCTTATACTGCATTGCTGTAGCCTGGGAGTAGAGAGAAGCAGTTTACAAGAGCTCTGTATGCTGAGTGTACAGAGCCAAGGTTTGTGGGAGTTCTGTAGCCTGAGTGTAGGAGACCCAGCGTCTGGGAGTTGTGTAACCTGGGTGTGGAGAGACACAGTATACCTGCGTTCTGTAGCCTGAGTGCAAGAGATGCAGTTAGCAGTAGTTCTGTGGCTTGGGGTTAGGCCTACGCACTATACAGCAGTTCTGTAACCAAAGTGTATGAAACACACTGTATGGGACTGCTGTAGCCTGGGAGTAGAGAGAAGCAGTTTACAAGAGTTCTGTATGCTGAGTGTAGAGAGCCATGGTTTGTGAGAGTTCTGCAGCCTGAGTGTAGCAGTTTTAGCTTAGGGCAGTTCTGTAACCTGGGTGTAGAGAGACACTGTATACGTGCCTTCTGTAGCCTGAGTGCAGCAGATGCAGTTAGCGAGAATTCTGTATCCTGAATGTAGAGAGGCACTGTTAATGGGCGTTCTGTAACCTTTGGTTGGAAGACACAGCTTATGGGAGTTCTGTAGCTTGGGGTTAGGCATACGCACTATATGGGAGTTCAGTAGCTCACGAGTTGGCAAACGCAGTATACAGCAGTGCTGTAGCCTGGGAGTAGAGAGAAGCAGTTTACAAGAGCTCTGTATGCTGAGTGTACAGAGCCATGGTTTGTGGGAGTTCTGCAGCCAGAGTGTAGAAGTGGTAGCTTAGGGCAGTTCTGTAACCTGGGTGTAGAGAGATGCAGTATACCTGCGTTCTGTAGCCTGAGTGCAGTAGACGCAGTTACCGAGAATTCTGTATCCTGAGTGTAGAGAGGTGCTGTTAATGGCGTTCTGTAACATTTGGGCGGAAGAGTCAGCTTATGGGAGTTCTGTAGCTTGGGGTTAGGCATACGCACTATATGGGAGTTCAGTAGCTCACGAATGGCAGACGCCATATACAGCATTGCTGTAGCCTGGGAGTAGAGAGAAGCAGTTTACAAGAGCTCTGTATGCTGTGTGTAGAGAGACATGATTTGTGGGAGTTCTGCAGCCTGAGTGTAGGAGACCCAGCGTCTGGGAGTTGTGTAACCTGGGTGTGGAGAGACACAGTATACCTGCGTTCTGTAGCCTGAGTGCAAGAGACGCAGTTAGCAGTAGTTCTGTGGCTTGGGGTTAGGCCTACGCACTATACAGCAGTTCTGTAACCAAGGTGTATGAAACACACTGTATGGGAGTGCTGTAGCCTGGGAGCAGAGAGAAGCAGTTTACAAGAGTTCTGTATGCTGAGTGTATAGAGCCATGGCTTGCGGGAGTTCTGTAGCTTGTGTGTAGAGAAGTGCTGTTAATGGGCATTTTGTAACTTTAGGTAGAAGACACAGCTTACGGGACTTCTGTAGCTTGGGGTTAGGCATACGCACTATATGGGAGTTCAGTAGCTCACGAGTTGGCAAACGCAGTATACTGCAGTGCTGTAGCCTGGGAGTAGAGAGAAGCAGTTTACAAGCGTTCTGTATGCTGAGTGTACAGAGCCATGGTTTGTGGGAGTTCTGCAGCCTGAGTGTAGCAGTTTTAGCTTAGGGCAGTTCTGTAACCTGGGTGAAGAGAGACACAGTATAACTGCGTTCTTTAGCCTGAGTTCAGGAGACCCGGTTAGAAGGAGTTCTGTAGCCTGAGTATAAAGAAGTGCTGTTAATGGGCATTCTGTAACCTTAGGGTGGAAGACACAGCTTACAGGTGTTCTGCAGCTTGGGGTTAGGCATACGCACTATATGGGAGTTCAGTAGCTCACGAGTTGGCAAACGCAGTATACAGCAGTGCTGTAGCCTGGGAGTAGAGAGAAGCAGTTTACAAGAGCTCTGTATGCTGAGTGTACAGAGCCATGGTTTGTGGGAGTTCTGCAGCCAGAGTGTAGAAGTGGTAGCTTAGGGCAGTTCCGTAACCTGGGTGTAGAGAGATGCAGTATACCTGCGTTCTGTAGCCTGAGTGCAGCAGACGCAGTTACCGAGAATTCTGTATCCTGAGTGTAGAGAGGTGCTGTTAATGGCGTTCTGTAACATTTGGGCGGAAGAGTCAGCTTATGGGAGTTCTGTAGCTTGGGGTTAGGCATACGCACTATATGGGAGTTCAGTAGCTCACGAGTTGGCAGACGCCTTATACTGCATTGCTGTAGCCTGAGAGTAGAGAGAAGCAGTTTACAAGAGCTCTGTATGCTGAGTGTACAGAGCCATGGCTTGTAGGAGTTCTGCAGCCTGAGTGTAGGAGACCCAGCGTCTGGGAGTTGTGTAACCTGGGTGTGGAGAGACACAGTATACCTGCGTTCTGTAGCCTGAGTGCAAGAGACGCAGTTAGCAGTAGTTCTGTGGCTTGGGGTTAGGCCTACGCACTATACAGCAGTTCTGTAACCAAGGTGTATGAAACACACTGTATGGGAGTGCTGTAGCCTGGGAGCAGAGAGAAGCAGTTTACAAGAGTTCTGTATGCTGAGTGTAGAGAGCCATGGTTTGTGAGAGTTCTGCAGCCTGAGTGTAGCAATTTTAGCTTAGGGCAGTTCTGTAACCTGGGTGAAGAGAGACACTGTATACGTGCTTTCTGTAGCCTGAGTGCAGCAGATGCAGTTAGCGAGAATTCTGTATCCTGAATGTAGAGAGGCACTGTTAATGGGCATTCTGTAACCTTTGGTTGGAAGACACAGCTTATGGGAGTTCTGTAGCTTGGGGTTAGGCATACGCACTATATGGGAGTTCAGTAGCTCACGAGTTGGCAAACGCAGTATACAGCAGTGCTGTAGCCTGGGAGTAGAGAGAAGCAGTTTACAAGCGTTCTGTATGCTGAGTGTACAGAGCCATGGTTTGTGGGAGTTCTGCAGCCAGAGTATAGAAGTGGTAGCTTAGGGCAGTTCTGTAACCTGGGTGTAGAGAGATGCAGTATACCTGCGTTCTGTAGCCTGAGTGCAGGAGATGCTCTAAGCGGTAGTTCTGTGGCTTGGGGTTAGGCCACGCACTATACTGCAATTCTGTAACCGAGGTGTATGAAACACACTGTATGAGACTGCTGTAGCCTGGGAGTAGAGAGAAGCAGTTTACAAGAGCTCTGTTTGCTGAGTGTAGAGAGACATGATTTGTGGGAGTTCTGCAGCCTGAGTGTAGGAGACCCAGCGTCTGGGAGTTGTGTAACCTGGGTGTGGAGAGACACAGTATACCTGCGTTCTGTAGCCTGAGTGCAAGAGACGCAGTTAGCAGTAGTTCTGTGGCTTGGGGTTAGGCCTACGCACTATACAGCAGTTCTGTAACCAAGGTGTATGAAACACACTGTATGGGAGTGCTGTAGCCTGGGAGCAGAGAGAAGCAGTTTACAAGCGTTCTGTATGCTGAGTGTACAGAGCCATGGTTTGTGGGAGTTCTGCAGCCTGAGTGTAGCAGTTTTAGCTTAGGGCAGTTCTGTAACCTGGGTGTAGAGAGACACAGTATAACTGCGTTCTTTAGCCTGAGTTCAGGAGACCCGGTTAGAAGGAGTTCTGTAGCCTGAGTATAAAGAAGTGCTGTTAATGGGCATTCTGTAACCTTAGGGTGGAAGACACAGCTTACAGGTGTTCTGCAGCTTGGGGTTAGGCATACGCACTATATGGGAGTTCAGTAGCTCACGAGTTGGCAGACGCCTTATACTGCATTGCTGTAGCCTGGGAGTAGAGAGAAGCAGTTTACAAGAGCTCTGTATGCTGAGTGTACAGAGCCATGGTTTGTGGGAGTTCTGCAGCCTGAGTGTAGGAGACCCAGCGTCTGGGAGTTGTGTAACCTGGGTGTGGAGAGACACAGTATACCTGCGTTCTGTAGCCTGAGTGCAAGAGATGCAGTTAGCAGTTCTGTGGCTTGGGGTTAGGCCTACGCACTATACAGCAGTTCTGTAACCAAAGTGTATGAAACACACTGTATGGGACTGCTGTAGCCTGGGAGTAGAGAGAAGCAGTTTACAAGAGTTCTGTATGCTGAGTGTAGAGAGCCATGGTTTGTGAGAGTTCTGCAGCCTGAGTGTAGCAGTTTTAGCTTAGGGCAGTTCTGTAACCTGGGTGAAGAGAGACACTGTATACGTGCCTTCTGTAGCCTGAGTGCAGCAGATGCAGTTAGCGAGAATTCTGTATCCTGAATATAGAGAGGCACTGTTAATGGGCGTTCTGTAACCTTTGGTTGGAAGACACAGCTTATGGGAGTTCTGTAGCTTGGGGTTAGGCATACGCACTATATGGGAGTTCAGTAGCTCACGATTTGGCAAACGCAGTATACAGCAGTGCTGTAGCCTGGGAGTAGAGAGAAGCAGTTTACAAGAGCTCTGTATGCTGAGTGTACAGAGCCATGGTTTGTGGGAGTTCTGCAGCCAGAGTGTAGAAGTGGTAGCTTAGGGCAGTTCCGTAACCTGGGTGTAGAGAGATGCAGTATACCTGCGTTCTGTAGCCTGAGTGCAGTAGACGCAGTTACCGAGAATTCTGTATCCTGAGTGTAGAGAGGTGCTGTTAATGGCGTTCTGTAACATTTGGGCGGAAGAGTCAGCTTATGGGAGTTCTGTAGCTTGGGGTTAGGCATACGCACTATATGGGAGTTCAGTAGCTCACGAATGGCAGACGCCATATACAGCATTGCTGTAGCCTGGGAGTAGAGAGAAGCAGTTTACAAGAGCTCTGTATGCTGAGTGTAGAGAGACATGATTTGTGGGAGTTCTGCAGCCTGAGTGTAGGAGACCCAGCGTCTGGGAGTTGTGTAACCTGGGTGTGGAGAGACACAGTATACCTGCGTTCTGTAGCCTGAGTGCAAGAGACGCAGTTAGCAGTAGTTCTGTGGCTTGGGGTTAGGCCTACGCACTATACAGCAGTTCTGTAACCAAGGTGTATGAAACACACTGTATGGGAGTGCTGTAGCCTGGGAGCAGAGAGAAGCAGTTTACAAGAGTTCTGTATGCTGAGTGTATAGAGCCATGGCTTGCGGGAGTTCTGTAGCTTGTGTGTAGAGAAGTGCTGTTAATGGGCATTTTGTAACTTTAGGTAAAAGACACAGCTTACGGGACTTCTGTAGCTTGGGGTTAGGCATACGCACTATATGGGAGTTCAGTAGCTCACGAGTTGGCAAACGCAGTATACTGCATTGCTGTAGCCTGGGAGTAGAGAGAAGCAGTTTACAAGCGTTCTGTATGCTGAGTGTACAGAGCCATGGTTTGTGGGAGTTCTGCAGCCAGAGTGTAGCAGTTTTACCTTAGGGCAGTTCTGTAACCTGGGTGTAGAGAGACACAGTATAACTGCGTTCTTTAGCCTGAGTTCAGGAGACCCGGTTAGAAGGAGTTCTGTAGCCTGAGTATAAAGAAGTGCTGTTAATGGGCATTCTGTAACCTTAGGGTGGAAGACACAGCTTACAGGTGTTCTGCAGCTTGGGGTTAGGCATACGCACTATATGGGAGTTCAGTAGCTCACGAGTTGGCAAACGCAGTATACAGCAGTGCTGTAGCCTGGGAGTAGAGAGAAGCAGTTTACAAGAGCTCTGTATGCTGAGTGTACAGAGCCATGGTTTGTGGGAGTTCTGCAGCCAGAGTGTAGAAGTGGTAGCTTAGGGCAGTTCCGTAACCTGGGTGTAGAGAGATGCAGTATACCTGCGTTCTGTAGCCTGAGTGCAGCAGACGCAGTTACCGAGAATTCTGTATCCTGAGTGTAGAGAGGTGCTGTTAATGGCGTTCTGTAACATTTGGGCGGAAGAGTCAGCTTATGGGAGTTCTGTAGCTTGGGGTTAGGCATACGCACTATATGGGAGTTCAGTAGCTCACGAGTTGGCAGACGCCTTATACTGCATTGCTGTAGCCTGAGAGTAGAGAGAAGCAGTTTACAAGAGCTCTGTATGCTGAGTGTACAGAGCCATGGCTTGTAGGAGTTCTGCAGCCTGAGTGTAGGAGACCCAGCGTCTGGGAGTTGTGTAACCTGGGTGTGGAGAGACACAGTATACCTGCGTTCTGTAGCCTGAGTGCAAGAGACGCAGTTAGCAGTAGTTCTGTGGCTTGGGGTTAGGCCTACGCACTATACAGCAGTTCTGTAACCAAGGTGTATGAAACACACTGTATGGGAGTGCTGTAGCCTGGGAGCAGAGAGAAGCAGTTTACAAGAGTTCTGTATGCTGAGTGTAGAGAGCCATGGTTTGTGAGAGTTCTGCAGCCTGAGTGTAGCAGTTTTAGCTTAGGGCAGTTCTGTAACCTGGGTGAAGAGAGACACTGTATACGTGCTTTCTGTAGCCTGAGTGCAGCAGATGCAGTTAGCGAGAATTCTGTATCCTGAATGTAGAGAGGCACTGTTAATGGGCATTCTGTAACCTTTGGTTGGAAGACACAGCTTATGGGAGTTCTGTAGCTTGGGGTTAGGCATACGCACTATATGGGAGTTCAGTAGCTCACGAGTTGGCAAACGCAGTATACAGCAGTGCTGTAGCCTGGGAGTAGAGAGAAGCAGTTTACAAGCGTTCTGTATGCTGAGTGTACAGAGCCATGGTTTGTGGGAGTTCTGCAGCCAGAGTATAGAAGTGGTAGCTTAGGGCAGTTCTGTAACCTGGGTGTAGAGAGATGCAGTATACCTGCGTTCTGTAGCCTGAGTGCAGGAGATGCTCTAAGCGGTAGTTCTGTGGCTTGGGGTTAGGCCACGCACTATACTGCAATTCTGTAACCGAGGTGTATGAAACACACTGTATGAGACTGCTGTAGCCTGGGAGTAGAGAGAAGCAGTTTACAAGAGCTCTGTTTGCTGAGTGTAGAGAGACATGATTTGTGGGAGTTCTGCAGCCTGAGTGTAGGAGACCCAGCGTCTGGGAGTTGTGTAACCTGGGTGTGGAGAGACACAGTATACCTGCGTTCTGTAGCCTGAGTGCAAGAGACGCAGTTAGCAGTAGTTCTGTGGCTTGGGGTTAGGCCTACGCACTATACAGCAGTTCTGTAACCAAGGTGTATGAAACACACTGTATGGGAGTGCTGTAGCCTGGGAGCAGAGAGAAGCAGTTTACAAGCGTTCTGTATGCTGAGTGTACAGAGCCATGGTTTGTGGGAGTTCTGCAGCCTGAGTGTAGCAGTTTTAGCTTAGGGCAGTTCTGTAACCTGGGTGTAGAGAGACACAGTATAACTGCGTTCTTTAGCCTGAGTTCAGGAGACCCGGTTAGAAGGAGTTCTGTAGCCTGAGTATAAAGAAGTGCTGTTAATGGGCATTCTGTAACCTTAGGGTGGAAGACACAGCTTACAGGTGTTCTGCAGCTTGGGGTTAGGCATACGCACTATATGGGAGTTCAGTAGCTCACGAGTTGGCAGACGCCTTATACTGCATTGCTGTAGCCTGGGAGTAGAGAGAAGCAGTTTACAAGAGCTCTGTATGCTGAGTGTACAGAGCCATGGTTTGTGGGAGTTCTGCAGCCTGAGTGTAGGAGACCCAGCGTCTGGGAGTTGTGTAACCTGGGTGTGGAGAGACACAGTATACCTGCGTTCTGTAGCCTGAGTGCAAGAGATGCAGTTAGCAGTTCTGTGGCTTGGGGTTAGGCCTACGCACTATACAGCAGTTCTGTAACCAAAGTGTATGAAACACACTGTATGGGACTGCTGTAGCCTGGGAGTAGAGAGAAGCAGTTTACAAGAGTTCTGTATGCTGAGTGTAGAGAGCCATGGTTTGTGAGAGTTCTGCAGCCTGAGTGTAGCAGTTTTAGCTTAGGGCAGTTCTGTAACCTGGGTGAAGAGAGACACTGTATACGTGCCTTCTGTAGCCTGAGTGCAGCAGATGCAGTTAGCGAGAATTCTGTATCCTGAATATAGAGAGGCACTGTTAATGGGCGTTCTGTAACCTTTGGTTGGAAGACACAGCTTATGGGAGTTCTGTAGCTTGGGGTTAGGCATACGCACTATATGGGAGTTCAGTAGCTCACGATTTGGCAAACGCAGTATACAGCAGTGCTGTAGCCTGGGAGTAGAGAGAAGCAGTTTACAAGAGCTCTGTATGCTGAGTGTACAGAGCCATGGTTTGTGGGAGTTCTGCAGCCAGAGTGTAGAAGTGGTAGCTTAGGGCAGTTCCGTAACCTGGGTGTAGAGAGATGCAGTATACCTGCGTTCTGTAGCCTGAGTGCAGTAGACGCAGTTACCGAGAATTCTGTATCCTGAGTGTAGAGAGGTGCTGTTAATGGCGTTCTGTAACATTTGGGCGGAAGAGTCAGCTTATGGGAGTTCTGTAGCTTGGGGTTAGGCATACGCACTATATGGGAGTTCAGTAGCTCACGAATGGCAGACGCCATATACAGCATTGCTGTAGCCTGGGAGTAGAGAGAAGCAGTTTACAAGAGCTCTGTATGCTGAGTGTAGAGAGACATGATTTGTGGGAGTTCTGCAGCCTGAGTGTAGGAGACCCAGCGTCTGGGAGTTGTGTAACCTGGGTGTGGAGAGACACAGTATACCTGCGTTCTGTAGCCTGAGTGCAAGAGACGCAGTTAGCAGTAGTTCTGTGGCTTGGGGTTAGGCCTACGCACTATACAGCAGTTCTGTAACCAAGGTGTATGAAACACACTGTATGGGAGTGCTGTAGCCTGGGAGCAGAGAGAAGCAGTTTACAAGAGTTCTGTATGCTGAGTGTATAGAGCCATGGCTTGCGGGAGTTCTGTAGCTTGTGTGTAGAGAAGTGCTGTTAATGGGCATTTTGTAACTTTAGGTAAAAGACACAGCTTACGGGACTTCTGTAGCTTGGGGTTAGGCATACGCACTATATGGGAGTTCAGTAGCTCACGAGTTGGCAAACGCAGTATACTGCATTGCTGTAGCCTGGGAGTAGAGAGAAGCAGTTTACAAGCGTTCTGTATGCTGAGTGTACAGAGCCATGGTTTGTGGGAGTTCTGCAGCCAGAGTGTAGCAGTTTTACCTTAGGGCAGTTCTGTAACCTGGGTGTAGAGAGACACAGTATAACTGCGTTCTTTAGCCTGAGTTCAGGAGACCCGGTTAGAAGGAGTTCTGTAGCCTGAGTATAAAGAAGTGCTGTTAATGGGCATTCTGTAACCTTAGGGTGGAAGACACAGCTTACAGGTGTTCTGCAGCTTGGGGTTAGGCATACGCACTATATGGGAGTTCAGTAGCTCACGAGTTGGCAAACGCAGTATACAGCAGTGCTGTAGCCTGGGAGTAGAGAGAAGCAGTTTACAAGCGTTCTGTATGCTGAGTGTAGAGAGCCATGGTTTGTGAGAGTTCTGCAGCCTGAGTGTAGCAGTTTTAGCTTAGGGCAGTTCTGTAACCTGGGTGAAGAGAGACACTGTATACGTGCCTTCTGTAGCCTGAGTGCAGCAGATGCAGTTAGAGAGAATTCTGTATCCTGAATGTAGAGAGGCACTGTTAATGGGCGTTCTGTAACCTTTGGTTGGAAGACACAGCTTATGGGAGTTCTGTAGCTTGGGGTTAGGCATACGCACTATATGGGAGTTCAGTAGCTCAGGAGTTGGCAAACGCAGTATACAGCAGTGCTGTAGCCTGGGAGTAGAGAGAAGCAGTTTACAAGAGCTCTGTATGCTGAGTGTACAGAGCCATGGTTTGTGGGAGTTCTGCAGCCAGAGTGTAGAAGTGGTAGCTTAGGGCAGTTCTGTAACCTGGGTGTAGAGAGATGCAGTATACCTGCGTTCTGTAGCCTGAGTGCAGTAGACGCAGTTACCGAGAATTCTGTATCCTGAGTGTAGAGAGGTGCTGTTAATGGCGTTCTGTAACATTTGGGCGGAAGAGTCAGCTTATGGGAGTTCTGTAGCTTGGGGTTAGGCATACGCACTATATGGGAGTTCAGTAGCTCACGAATGGCAGACGCCATATACAGCATTGCTGTAGCCTGGGAGTAGAGAGAAGCAGTTTACAAGAGCTCTGTATGCTGAGTGTAGAGAGACATGATTTGTGGGAGTTCTGCAGCCTGAGTGTAGGAGACCCAGCGTCTGGGAGTTGTGTAACCTGGGTGTGGAGAGACACAGTATACCTGCGTTCTGTAGCCTGAGTGCAAGAGACGCAGTTAGCAGTAGTTCTGTGGCTTGGGGTTAGGCCTACGCACTATACAGCAGTTCTGTAACCAAGGTGTATGAAACACACTGTATGGGAGTGCTGTAGCCTGGGAGCAGAGAGAAGCAGTTTACAAGAGTTCTGTATGCTGAGTGTATAGAGCCATGGCTTGCGGGAGTTCTGTAGCTTGTGTGTAGAGAAGTGCTGTTAATGGGCATTTTGTAATTTAGGTAGAAGACACAGCTTACGGGACTTCTGTAGCTTGGGGTTAGGCATACGCACTATATGGGAGTTCAGTAGCTCACGAGTTGGCAAACGCAGTATACTGCATTGCTGTAGCCTGGGAGTAGAGAGAAGCAGTTTACAAGCGTTCTGTATGCTGAGTGTACAGAGCCATGGTTTGTGGGAGTTCTGCAGCCTGAGTGTAGCAGTTTTAGCTTAGGGCAGTTCTGTAACCTGGGTGTAGAGAGACACAGTATAACTGCGTTCTTTAGCCTGAGTTCAGGAGACCCGGTTAGAAGGAGTTCTGTAGCCTGAGTATAAAGAAGTGCTGTTAATGGGCATTCTGTAACCTTAGGGTGGAAGACACAGCTTACAGGTGTTCTGCAGCTTGGGGTTAGGCATACGCACTATATGGGAGTTCAGTAGCTCACGAGTTGGCAAACGCAGTATACAGCAGTGCTGTAGCCTGGGAGTAGAGAGAAGCAGTTTACAAGAGCTCTGTATGCTGAGTGTACAGAGCCATGGTTTGTGGGAGTTCTGCAGCCAGAGTGTAGAAGTGGTAGCTTAGGGCAGTTCCGTAACCTGGGTGTAGAGAGATGCAGTATACCTGCGTTCTGTAGCCTGAGTGCAGCAGACGCAGTTACCGAGAATTCTGTATCCTGAGTGTAGAGAGGTGCTGTTAATGGCGTTCTGTAACATTTGGGCGGAAGAGTCAGCTTATGGGAGTTCTGTAGCTTGGGGTTATGCATACGCACTATATGGGAGTTCAGTAGCTCACGAGTTGGCAGACGCCTTATACTGCATTGCTGTAGCCTGAGAGTAGAGAGAAGCAGTTTACAAGAGCTCTGTATGCTGAGTGTACAGAGCCATGGCTTGTAGGAGTTCTGCAGCCTGAGTGTAGGAGACCCAGCGTCTGGGAGTTGTGTAACCTGGGTGTGGAGAGACACAGTATACCTGCGTTCTGTAGCCTGAGTGCAAGAGACGCAGTTAGCAGTAGTTCTGTGGCTTGGGGTTAGGCCTACGCACTATACAGCAGTTCTGTAACCAAGGTGTATGAAACACACTGTATGGGAGTGCTGTAGCCTGGGAGCAGAGAGAAGCAGTTTACAAGAGTTCTGTATGCTGAGTGTAGAGAGCCATGGTTTGTGAGAGTTCTGCAGCCTGAGTGTAGCAATTTTAGCTTAGGGCAGTTCTGTAACCTGGGTGAAGAGAGACACTGTATACGTGCTTTCTGTAGCCTGAGTGCAGCAGATGCAGTTAGCGAGAATTCTGTATCCTGAATGTAGAGAGGCACTGTTAATGGGCATTCTGTAACCTTTGGTTGGAAGACACAGCTTATGGGAGTTCTGTAGCTTGGGGTTAGGCATACGCACTATATGGGAGTTCAGTAGCTCACGAGTTGGCAAACGCAGTATACAGCAGTGCTGTAGCCTGGGAGTAGAGAGAAGCAGTTTACAAGCGTTCTGTATGCTGAGTGTACAGAGCCATGGTTTGTGGGAGTTCTGCAGCCAGAGTATAGAAGTATTAGCTTAGGGCAGTTCTGTAACCTGGGTGTAGAGAGATGCAGTATACCTGCGTTCTGTAGCCTGAGTGCAGGAGATGCTCTAAGCGGTAGTTCTGTGGCTTGGGGTTAGGCCACGCACTATACTGCAATTCTGTAACCGAGGTGTATGAAACACACTGTATGAGACTGCTGTAGCCTGGGAGTAGAGAGAAGCAGTTTACAAGAGCTCTGTTTGCTGAGTGTAGAGAGACATGATTTGTGGGAGTACTGCAGCCTGAGTGTAGGAGACCCAGCGTCTGGGAGTTGTGTAACCTGGGTGTGGAGAGACACAGTATACCTGCGTTCTGTAGCCTGAGTGCAAGAGACGCAGTTAGCAGTAGTTCTGTGGCTTGGGGTTAGGCCTACGCACTATACAGCAGTTCTGTAACCAAGATGTATGAAACACACTGTATGGGAGTGCTGTAGCCTGGGAGCAGAGAGAAGCAGTTTACAAGCGTTCTGTATGCTGAGTGTACAGAGCCATGGTTTGTGGGAGTTCTGCAGCCTGAGTGTAGCAGTTTTAGCTTAGGGCAGTTCTGTAACCTGGGTGTAGAGAGACACAGTATAACTGCGTTCTTTAGCCTGAGTTCAGGAGACCCGGTTAGAAGGAGTTCTGTAGCCTGAGTATAAAGAAGTGCTGTTAATGGGCATTCTGTAACCTTAGGGTGGAAGACACAGCTTACAGGTGTTCTGCAGCTTGGGGTTAGGCATACGCACTATATGGGAGTTCAGTAGCTCACGAGTTGGCAAACGCAGTATACAGCAGTGCTGTAGCCTGGGAGTAGAGAGAAGCAGTTTACAAGAGCTCTGTATGCTGAGTGTACAGAGCCATGGTTTGTGGGAGTTCTGCAGCCAGAGTGTAGAAGTGGTAGCTTAGGGCAGTTCCGTAACCTGGGTGTAGAGAGATGCAGTATACCTGCGTTCTGTAGCCTGAGTGCAGCAGACGCAGTTACCGAGAATTCTGTATCCTGAGTGTAGAGAGGTGCTGTTAATGGCGTTCTGTAACATTTGGGCGGAAGAGTCAGCTTATGGGAGTTCTGTAGCTTGGGGTTAGGCATACGCACTATATGGGAGTTCAGTAGCTCACGAGTTGGCAAACGCAGTATACTGCATTGCTGTAGCCTGGGAGTAGAGAGAAGCAGTTTACAAGCGTTCTGTATGCTGAGTGTACAGAGCCATGGTTTGTGGGAGTTCTGCAGCCTGAGTGTAGCAGTTTTAGCTTAGGGCAGTTCTGTAACCTGGGTGTAGAGAGACACAGTATAACTGCGTTCTTTAGCCTGAGTTCAGGAGACCCGGTTAGAAGGAGTTCTGTAGCCTGAGTATAAAGATGTGCTGTTAATGGGCATTCTGTAACCTTAGGGTGGAAGACACAGCTTATAGGTGTTCTGCAGCTTGGGGTTAGGCATACGCACTATATGGGAGTTCAGTAGCTCACGAGTTGGCAAACGCAGTATACAGCAGTGCTGTAGCCTGGGAGTAGAGAGAAGCAGTTTACAAGAGCTCTGTATGCTGAGTGTACAGAGCCAAGGTTTGTGGGAGTTCTGCAGCCTGAGTGTAGGAGACCCAGCGTCTGGGAGTTGTGTAACCTGGGTGTGGAGAGACACAGTATACCTGAGTTCTGTAGCCTGAGTGCAAGAGACGCAGTTAGCAGTAGTTCTGTGGCTTGGGGTTAGGCCTACGCACTATACAGCAGTTCTGTAACCAAGGTGTATGAAACACACTGTATGGGAGTGCTGTAGCCTGGGAGCAGAGAGAAGCAGTTTACAAGAGTTCTGTATGCTGAGTGTATAGAGCCATGGCTTGCGGGAGTTCTGTAGCTTGTGTGTAGAGAAGTGCTGTTAATGGGCATTTTGTAATTTAGGTAGAAGACACAGCTTACGGGACTTCTGTAGCTTGGGGTTAGGCATACGCACTATATGGGAGTTCAGTAGCTCACGAGTTGGCAAACGCAGTATACTGCATTGCTGTAGCCTGGGAGTAGAGAGAAGCAGTTTACAAGCGTTCTGTATGCTGAGTGTACAGAGCCATGGTTTGTGGGAGTTCTGCAGCCTGAGTGTAGCAGTTTTAGCTTAGGGCAGTTCTGTAACCTGGGTGTAGAGAGACACAGTATAACTGCGTTCTTTAGCCTGAGTTCAGGAGACCCGGTTAGAAGGAGTTCTGTAGCCTGAGTATAAAGATGTGCTGTTAATGGGCATTCTGTAACCTTAGGGTGGAAGACACAGCTTATAGGTGTTCTGCAGCTTGGGGTTAGGCATACGCACTATATGGGAGTTCAGTAGCTCACGAGTTTGCAAATGCAGTATACAGCAGTGCTGTAGCCTGGGAGTAGAGAGAAGCAGTTTACAAGAGCTCTGTATGCTGAGTGTACAGAGCCATGGTTTGTGGGAGTTCTGCAGCCAGAGTGTAGAAGTGGTAGCTTAGGGCAGTTCCGTAACCTGGGTGTAGAGAGATGCAGTATACCTGCGTTCTGTAGCCTGAGTGCAGCAGACGCAGTTACCGAGAATTCTGTATCCTGAGTGTAGAGAGGTGCTGTTAATGGCGTTCTGTAACATTTGGGCGGAAGAGTCAGCTTATGGGAGTTCTGTAGCTTGGGGTTAGGCATACGCACTATATGGGAGTTCAGTAGCTCACGAGTTGGCAAACGCAGTATACTGCATTGCTGTAGCCTGGGAGTAGAGAGAAGCAGTTTACAAGCGTTCTGTATGCTGAGTGTACAGAGCCATGGTTTGTGGGAGTTCTGCAGCCTGAGTGTAGCAGTTTTAGCTTAGGGCAGTTCTGTAACCTGGGTGTAGAGAGACACAGTATAACTGCGTTCTTTAGCCTGAGTTCAGGAGACCCGGTTAGAAGGAGTTCTGTAGCCTGAGTATAAAGATGTGCTGTTAATGGGCATTCTGTAACCTTAGGGTGGAAGACACAGCTTATAGGTGTTCTGCAGCTTGGGGTTAGGCATACGCACTATATGGGAGTTCAGTAGCTCACGAGTTGGCAAACGCAGTATACAGCAGTGCTGTAGCCTGGGAGTAGAGAGAAGCAGTTTACAAGAGCTCTGTATGCTGAGTGTACAGAGCCAAGGTTTGTGGGAGTTCTGCAGCCTGAGTGTAGGAGACCCAGCGTCTGGGAGTTGTGTAACCTGGGTGTGGAGAGACACAGTATACCTGAGTTCTGTAGCCTGAGTGCAAGAGACGCAGTTAGCAGTAGTTCTGTGGCTTGGGGTTAGGCCTACGCACTATACAGCAGTTCTGTAACCAAGGTGTATGAAACACACTGTATGGGAGTGCTGTAGCCTGGGAGCAGAGAGAAGCAGTTTACAAGAGTTCTGTATGCTGAGTGTATAGAGCCATGGCTTGCGGGAGTTCTGTAGCTTGTGTGTAGAGAAGTGCTGTTAATGGGCATTTTGTAATTTAGGTAGAAGACACAGCTTACGGGACTTCTGTAGCTTGGGGTTAGGCATACGCACTATATGGGAGTTCAGTAGCTCACGAGTTGGCAAACGCAGTATACTGCATTGCTGTAGCCTGGGAGTAGAGAGAAGCAGTTTACAAGCGTTCTGTATGCTGAGTGTACAGAGCCATGGTTTGTGGGAGTTCTGCAGCCTGAGTGTAGCAGTTTTAGCTTAGGGCAGTTCTGTAACCTGGGTGTAGAGAGACACAGTATAACTGCGTTCTTTAGCCTGAGTTCAGGAGACCCGGTTAGAAGGAGTTCTGTAGCCTGAGTATAAAGATGTGCTGTTAATGGGCATTCTGTAACCTTAGGGTGGAAGACACAGCTTATAGGTGTTCTGCAGCTTGGGGTTAGGCATACGCACTATATGGGAGTTCAGTAGCTCACGAGTTTGCAAATGCAGTATACAGCAGTGCTGTAGCCTGGGAGTAGAGAGAAGCAGTTTACAAGAGCTCTGTATGCTGAGTGTACAGAGCCATGGTTTGTGGGAGTTCTGCAGCCAGAGTGTAGAAGTGGTAGCTTAGGGCAGTTCCGTAACCTGGGTGTAGAGAGATGCAGTATACCTGCGTTCTGTAGCCTGAGTGCAGCAGACGCAGTTACCGAGAATTCTGTATCCTGAGTGTAGAGAGGTGCTGTTAATGGCGTTCTGTAACATTTGGGTGGAAGAGTCAGCTTATGGGAGTTCTGTAGCTTGGGGTTAGGCATACGCACTATATGGGAGTTCAGTAGCTCACGAGTTGGCAGACGCCTTATACTGCATTGCTGTAGCCTGAGAGTAGAGAGAAGCAGTTTACAAGAGCTCTGTATGCTGAGTGTACAGAGCCATGGCTTGTGGGAGTTCTGCAGCCTGAGTGTAGGAGACCCAGCGTCTGGGAGTTGTGTAACCTGGGTGTGGAGAGACACAGTATACCTGCGTTCTGTAGCCTGAGTGCAAGAGACGCAGTTAGCAGTAGTTCTGTGGCTTGGGGTTAGGCCTACGCACTATACAGCAGTTCTGTAACCAAGGTGTATGAAACACTCTGTATGGGAGTGCTGTAGCCTGGGAGCAGAGAGAAGCAGTTTACAAGAGTTCTGTATGCTGAGTGTAGAGAGCCATGGTTTGTGAGAGTTCTGCAGCCTGAGTGTAGCAATTTTAGCTTAGGGCAGTTCTGTAACCTGGGTGAAGAGAGACACTGTATACGTGCTTTCTGTAGCCTGAGTGCAGCAGATGCAGTTAGCGAGAATTCTGTATCCTGAATGTAGAGAGGCACTGTTAATGGGCATTCTGTAACCTTTGGTTGGAAGACACAGCTTATGGGAGTTCGGTAGCTTGGGGTTAGGCATACGCACTATATGGGAGTTCAGTAGCTCACGAGTTGGCAAACGCAGTATACAGCAGTGCTGTAGCCTGGGAGTAGAGAGAAGCAGTTTACAAGCGTTCTGTATGCTGAGTGTACAGAGCCATGGTTTGTGGGAGTTCTGCAGCCAGAGTATAGAAGTGGTAGCTTAGGGCAGTTCTGTAACCTGGGTGTAGAGAGATGCAGTATACCTGCGTTCTGTAGCCTGAGTGCAGGAGATGCTCTAAGCGGTAGTTCTGTGGCTTGGGGTTAGGCCACGCACTATACTGCAATTCTGTAACCGAGGTGTATGAAACACACTGTATGAGACTGCTGTAGCCTGGGAGTAGAGAGAAGCAGTTTACAAGAGCTCTGTTTGCTGAGTGTAGAGAGACATGATTTGTGGGAGTTCTGCAGCCTGAGTGTAGGAGACCCAGCGTCTGGGAGTTGTGTAACCTGGGTGTGGAGAGACACAGTATACCTGCGTTCTGTAGCCTGAGTGCAAGAGACGCAGTTAGCAGTAGTTCTGTGGCTTGGGGTTAGGCCTACGCACTATACAGCAGTTCTGTAACCAAGGTGTATGAAACACACTGTATGGGAGTGCTGTAGCCTGGGAGCAGAGAGAAGCAGTTTACAAGCGTTCTGTATGCTGAGTGTACAGAGCCATGGTTTGTGGGAGTTCTGCAGCCTGAGTGTAGCAGTTTTAGCTTAGGGCAGTTCTGTAACCTGGGTGTAGAGAGACACAGTATAACTGCGTTCTTTAGCCTGAGTTCAGGAGACCCGGTTAGAAGGAGTTCTGTAGCCTGAGTATAAAGAAGTGCTGTTAATGGGCATTCTGTAACCTTAGGGTGGAAGACACAGCTTACAGGTGTTCTGCAGCTTGGGGTTAGGCATACGCACTATATGGGAGTTCAGTAGCTCACGAGTTGGCAAACGCAGTATACAGCAGTGCTGTAGCCTGGGAGTAGAGAGAAGCAGTTTACAAGAGCTCTGTATGCTGAGTGTACAGAGCCATGGTTTGTGGGAGTTCTGCAGCCAGAGTGTAGAAGTGGTAGCTTAGGGCAGTTCCGTAACCTGGGTGTAGAGAGATGCAGTATACCTGCGTTCTGTAGCCTGAGTGCAGCAGACGCAGTTACCGAGAATTCTGTATCCTGAGTGTAGAGAGGTGCTGTTAATGGCGTTCTGTAACATTTGGGCGGAAGAGTCAGCTTATGGGAGTTCTGTAGCTTGGGGTTAGGCATACGCACTATATGGGAGTTCAGTAGCTCACGAGTTGGCAAACGCAGTATACAGCATTGCTGTAGCCTGGGAGTAGAGAGAAGCAGTTTACAAGAGCTCTGTATGCTGAGTGTACAGAGCCAAGGTTTGTGGGAGTTCTGCAGCCAGAGTGTAGAAGTGGTAGCTTAGGGCAGTTCCGTAACCTGGGTGTAGAGAGATGCAGTATACCTGCGTTCTGTAGCCTGAGTGCAGCAGACGCAGTTACCGAGAATTCTGTATCCTGAGTGTAGAGAGGTGCTGTTAATGGCGTTCTGTAACATTTGGGTGGAAGAGTCAGCTTATGGGAGTTCTGTAGCTTGGGGTTAGGCATACGCACTATATGGGAGTTCAGTAGCTCACGAGTTGGCAGACGCCTTATACTGCATTGCTGTAGCCTGAGAGTAGAGAGAAGCAGTTTACAAGAGCTCTGTATGCTGAGTGTACAGAGCCATGGCTTGTGGGAGTTCTGCAGCCTGAGTGTAGGAGACCCAGCGTCTGGGAGTTGTGTAACCTGGGTGTGGAGAGACACAGTATACCTGCGTTCTGTAGCCTGAGTGCAAGAGACGCAGTTAGCAGTAGTTCTGTGGCTTGGGGTTAGGCCTACGCACTATACAGCAGTTCTGTAACCAAGGTGTATGAAACACTCTGTATGGGAGTGCTGTAGCCTGGGAGCAGAGAGAAGCAGTTTACAAGAGTTCTGTATGCTGAGTGTAGAGAGCCATGGTTTGTGAGAGTTCTGCAGCCTGAGTGTAGCAATTTTAGCTTAGGGCAGTTCTGTAACCTGGGTGAAGAGAGACACTGTATACGTGCTTTCTGTAGCCTGAGTGCAGCAGATGCAGTTAGCGAGAATTCTGTATCCTGAATGTAGAGAGGCACTGTTAATGGGCATTCTGTAACCTTTGGTTGGAAGACACAGCTTATGGGAGTTCTGTAGCTTGGGGTTAGGCATACGCACTATATGGGAGTTCAGTAGCTCACGAGTTGGCAAACGCAGTATACAGCAGTGCTGTAGCCTGGGAGTAGAGAGAAGCAGTTTACAAGCGTTCTGTATGCTGAGTGTACAGAGCCATGGTTTGTGGGAGTTCTGCAGCCAGAGTATAGAAGTGGTAGCTTAGGGCAGTTCTGTAACCTGGGTGTAGAGAGATGCAGTATACCTGCGTTCTGTAGCCTGAGTGCAGGAGATGCTCTAAGCGGTAGTTCTGTGGCTTGGGGTTAGGCCACGCACTATACTGCAATTCTGTAACCGAGGTGTATGAAACACACTGTATGAGACTGCTGTAGCCTGGGAGTAGAGAGAAGCAGTTTACAAGAGCTCTGTTTGCTGAGTGTAGAGAGACATGATTTGTGGGAGTTCTGCAGCCTGAGTGTAGGAGACCCAGCGTCTGGGAGTTGTGTAACCTGGGTGTGGAGAGACACAGTATACCTGCGTTCTGTAGCCTGAGTGCAAGAGACGCAGTTAGCAGTAGTTCTGTGGCTTGGGGTTAGGCCTACGCACTATACAGCAGTTCTGTAACCAAGGTGTATGAAACACACTGTATGGGAGTGCTGTAGCCTGGGAGCAGAGAGAAGTAGTTTACAAGCGTTCTGTATGCTGAGTGTACAGAGCCATGGTTTGTGGGAGTTCTGCAGCCTGAGTGTAGCAGTTTTAGCTTAGGGCAGTTCTGTAACCTGGGTGTAGAGAGACACAGTATAACTGCGTTCTTTAGCCTGAGTTCAGGAGACCCGGTTAGAAGGAGTTCTGTAGCCTGAGTATAAAGAAGTGCTGTTAATGGGCATTCTGTAACCTTAGGGTGGAAGACACAGCTTACAGGTGTTCTGCAGCTTGGGGTTAGGCATACGCACTATATGGGAGTTCAGTAGCTCACGAGTTGGCAAACGCAGTATACAGCAGTGCTGTAGCCTGGGAGTAGAGAGAAGCAGTTTACAAGAGCTCTGTATGCTGAGTGTACAGAGCCATGGTTTGTGGGAGTTCTGCAGCCAGAGTGTAGAAGTGGTAGCTTAGGGCAGTTCCGTAACCTGGGTGTAGAGAGATGCAGTATACCTGCGTTCTGTAGCCTGAGTGCAGCAGACGCAGTTACCGAGAATTCTGTATCCTGAGTGTAGAGAGGTGCTGTTAATGGCGTTCTGTAACATTTGGGCGGAAGAGTCAGCTTATGGGAGTTCTGTAGCTTGGGGTTAGGCATACGCACTATATGGGAGTTCAGTAGCTCACGAGTTGGCAAACGCAGTATACAGCATTGCTGTAGCCTGGGAGTAGAGAGAAGCAGTTTACAAGAGCTCTGTATGCTGAGTGTACAGAGCCAAGGTTTGTGGGAGTTCTGCAGCCTGAGTGTAGGAGACCCAGCGTCTGGGAGTTGTGTAACCTGGGTGTGGAGAGACACAGTATACCTGAGTTCTGTAGGCTGAGTGCAACAGACGCAGTTAGCAGTAGTTCTGTGGCTTGGGGTTAGGCCTACGCACTATACAGCAGTTCTGTAACCAAGGTGTATGAAACACACTGTATGGGAGTGCTGTAGCCTGGGAGCAGAGAGAAGCAGTTTACAAGAGTTCTGTATGCTGAGTGTATAGAGCCATGGCTTGCGGGAGTTCTGTAGCTTGTGTGTAGAGAAGTGCTGTTAATGGGCATTTTGTAATTTAGGTAGAAGACACAGCTTACGGGACTTCTGTAGCTTGGGGTTAGGCATACGCACTATATGGGAGTTCAGTAGCTCACGAGTTGGCAAACGCAGTATACTGCATTGCTGTAGCCTGGGAGTAGAGAGAAGCAGTTTACAAGCGTTCTGTATGCTGAGTGTACAGAGCCATGGTTTGTGGGAGTTCTGCAGCCTGAGTGTAGCAGTTTTAGCTTAGGGCAGTTCTGTAACCTGGGTGTAGAGAGACACAGTATAACTGCGTTCTTTAGCCTGAGTTCAGGAGACCCGGTTAGAAGGAGTTCTGTAGCCTGAGTATAAAGATGTGCTGTTAATGGGCATTCTGTAACCTTAGGGTGGAAGACACAGCTTATAGGTGTTCTGCAGCTTGGGGTTAGGCATACGCACTATATGGGAGTTCAGTAGCTCACGAGTTGGCAAACGCAGTATACAGCAGTGCTGTAGCCTGGGAGTAGAGAGAAGCAGTTTACAAGAGCTCTGTATGCTGAGTGTACAGAGCCAAGGTTTGTGGGAGTTCTGCAGCCTGAGTGTAGGAGACCCAGCGTCTGGGAGTTGTGTAACCTGGGTGTGGAGAGACACAGTATACCTGAGTTCTGTAGCCTAAGTTCAAGAGACGCAGTTAGCAGTAGTTCTGTGGCTTGGGGTTAGGCCTACGCACTATACAGCAGTTCTGTAACCAAGGTGTATGAAACACACTGTATGGGAGTGCTGTAGCCTGGGAGCAGAGAGAAGCAGTTTACAAGAGTTCTGTATGCTGAGTGTATAGAGCCATGGCTTGCGGGAGTTCTGTAGCTTGTGTGTAGAGAAGTGCTGTTAATGGGCATTTTGTAATTTAGGTAGAAGACACAGCTTACGGGACTTCTGTAGCTTGGGGTTAGGCATACGCACTATATGGGAGTTCAGTAGCTCACGAGTTGGCAAACGCAGTATACTGCATTGCTGTAGCCTGGGAGTAGAGAGAAGCAGTTTACAAGCGTTCTGTATGCTGAGTGTACAGAGCCATGGTTTGTGGGAGTTCTGCAGCCTGAGTGTAGCAGTTTTAGCTTAGGGCAGTTCTGTAACCTGGGTGTAGAGAGACACAGTATAACTGCGTTCTTTAGCCTGAGTTCAGGAGACCCGGTTAGAAGGAGTTCTGTAGCCTGAGTATAAAGATGTGCTGTTAATGGGCATTCTGTAACCTTAGGGTGGAAGACACAGCTTATAGGTGTTCTGCAGCTTGGGGTTAGGCATACGCACTATATGGGAGTTCAGTAGCTCACGAGTTGGCAAACGCAGTATACAGCAGTGCTGTAGCCTGGGAGTAGAGAGAAGCAGTTTACAAGAGCTCTGTATGCTGAGTGTACAGAGCCATGGTTTGTGGGAGTTCTGCAGCCAGAGTGTAGAAGTGGTAGCTTAGGGCAGTTCCGTAACCTGGGTGTAGAGAGATGCAGTATACCTGCGTTCTGTAGCCTGAGTGCAGCAGACGCAGTTACCGAGAATTCTGTATCCTGAGTGTAGAGAGGTGCTGTTAATGGCGTTCTGTAACATTTGGGTGGAAGAGTCAGCTTATGGGAGTTCTGTAGCTTGGGGTTAGGCATACGCACTATATGGGAGTTCAGTAGCTCACGAGTTGGCAGACGCCTTATACTGCATTGCTGTAGCCTGAGAGTAGAGAGAAGCAGTTTACAAGAGCTCTGTATGCTGAGTGTACAGAGCCATGGCTTGTGGGAGTTCTGCAGCCTGAGTGTAGGAGACCCAGCGTCTGGGAGTTGTGTAACCTGGGTGTGGAGAGACACAGTATACCTGCGTTCTGTAGCCTGAGTGCAAGAGACGCAGTTAGCAGTAGTTCTGTGGCTTGGGGTTAGGCCTACGCACTATACAGCAGTTCTGTAACCAAGGTGTATGAAACACTCTGTATGGGAGTGCTGTAGCCTGGGAGCAGAGAGAAGCAGTTTACAAGAGTTCTGTATGCTGAGTGTAGAGAGCCATGGTTTGTGAGAGTTCTGCAGCCTGAGTGTAGCAATTTTAGCTTAGGGCAGTTCTGTAACCTGGGTGAAGAGAGACACTGTATACGTGCTTTCTGTAGCCTGAGTGCAGCAGATGCAGTTAGCGAGAATTCTGTATCCTGAATGTAGAGAGGCACTGTTAATGGGCATTCTGTAACCTTTGGTTGGAAGACACAGCTTATGGGAGTTCTGTAGCTTGGGGTTAGGCATACGCACTATATGGGAGTTCAGTAGCTCACGAGTTGGCAAACGCAGTATACAGCAGTGCTGTAGCCTGGGAGTAGAGAGAAGCAGTTTACAAGCGTTCTGTATGCTGAGTGTACAGAGCCATGGTTTGTGGGAGTTCTGCAGCCAGAGTATAGAAGTGGTAGCTTAGGGCAGTTCTGTAACCTGGGTGTAGAGAGATGCAGTATACCTGCGTTCTGTAGCCTGAGTGCAGTAGACGCAGTTACCGAGAATTCTGTATCCTGAGTGTAGAGAGGTGCTGTTAATGGCGTTCTGTAACATTTGGGCGGAAGAGTCAGCTTATGGGAGTTCTGTAGCTTGGGGTTAGGCATACGCACTATATGGGAGTTCAGTAGCTCACGAATGGCAGACGCCATATACAGCATTGCTGTAGCCTGGGAGTAGAGAGAAGCAGTTTACAAGAGCTCTGTATGCTGAGTGTAGAGAGACATGATTTGTGGGAGTTCTGCAGCCTGAGTGTAGGAGACCCAGCGTCTGGGAGTTGTGTAACCTGGGTGTGGAGAGACACAGTATACCTGCGTTCTGTAGCCTGAGTGCAAGAGACGCAGTTAGCAGTAGTTCTGTGGCTTGGGGTTAGGCCTACGCACTATACAGCAGTTCTGTAACCAAGGTGTATGAAACACACTGTATGGGAGTGCTGTAGCCTGGGAGCAGAGAGAAGCAGTTTACAAGAGTTCTGTATGCTGAGTGTATAGAGCCATGGCTTGCGGGAGTTCTGTAGCTTGTGTGTAGAGAAGTGCTGTTAATGGGCATTTTGTAATTTAGGTAGAAGACACAGCTTACGGGACTTCTGTAGCTTGGGGTTAGGCATACGCACTATATGGGAGTTCAGTAGCTCACGAGTTGGCAAACGCAGTATACTGCATTGCTGTAGCCTGGGAGTAGAGAGAAGCAGTTTACAAGCGTTCTGTATGCTGAGTGTACAGAGCCATGGTTTGTGGGAGTTCTGCAGCCTGAGTGTAGCAGTTTTAGCTTAGGGCAGTTCTGTAACCTGGGTGTAGAGAGACACAGTATAACTGCGTTCTTTAGCCTGAGTTCAGGAGACCCGGTTAGAAGGAGTTCTGTAGCCTGAGTATAAAGATGTGCTGTTAATGGGCATTCTGTAACCTTAGGGTGGAAGACACAGCTTATAGGTGTTCTGCAGCTTGGGGTTAGGCATACGCACTATATGGGAGTTCAGTAGCTCACGAGTTGGCAAACGCAGTATACAGCAGTGCTGTAGCCTGGGAGTAGAGAGAAGCAGTTTACAAGAGCTCTGTATGCTGAGTGTACAGAGCCAAGGTTTGTGGGAGTTCTGCAGCCTGAGTGTAGGAGACCCAGCGTCTGGGAGTTGTGTAACCTGGGTGTGGAGAGACACAGTATACCTGAGTTCTGTAGCCTGAGTGCAAGAGACGCAGTTAGCAGTAGTTCTGTGGCTTGGGGTTAGGCCTACGCACTATACAGCAGTTCTGTAACCAAGGTGTATGAAACACACTGTATGGGAGTGCTGTAGCCTGGGAGCAGAGAGAAGCAGTTTACAAGAGTTCTGTATGCTGAGTGTATAGAGCCATGGCTTGCGGGAGTTCTGTAGCTTGTGTGTAGAGAAGTGCTGTTAATGGGCATTTTGTAATTTAGGTAGAAGACACAGCTTACGGGACTTCTGTAGCTTGGGGTTAGGCATACGCACTATATGGGAGTTCAGTAGCTCACGAGTTGGCAAACGCAGTATACTGCATTGCTGTAGCCTGGGAGTAGAGAGAAGCAGTTTACAAGCGTTCTGTATGCTGAGTGTACAGAGCCATGGTTTGTGGGAGTTCTGCAGCCTGAGTGTAGCAGTTTTAGCTTAGGGCAGTTCTGTAACCTGGGTGTAGAGAGACACAGTATAACTGCGTTCTTTAGCCTGAGTTCAGGAGACCCGGTTAGAAGGAGTTCTGTAGCCTGAGTATAAAGATGTGCTGTTAATGGGCATTCTGTAACCTTAGGGTGGAAGACACAGCTTATAGGTGTTCTGCAGCTTGGGGTTAGGCATACGCACTATATGGGAGTTCAGTAGCTCACGAGTTGGCAAACGCAGTATACAGCAGTGCTGTAGCCTGGGAGTAGAGAGAAGCAGTTTACAAGAGCTCTGTATGCTGAGTGTACAGAGCCATGGTTTGTGGGAGTTCTGCAGCCAGAGTGTAGAAGTGGTAGCTTAGGGCAGTTCCGTAACCTGGGTGTAGAGAGATGCAGTATACCTGCGTTCTGTAGCCTGAGTGCAGCAGACGCAGTTACCGAGAATTCTGTATCCTGAGTGTAGAGAGGTGCTGTTAATGGCGTTCTGTAACATTTGGGCGGAAGAGTCAGCTTATGGGAGTTCTGTAGCTTGGGGTTAGGCATACGCACTATATGGGAGTTCAGTAGCTCACGAGTTGGCAGACGCCTTATACTGCATTGCTGTAGCCTGAGAGTAGAGAGAAGCAGTTTACAAGAGCTCTGTATGCTGAGTGTACAGAGCCATGGCTTGTGGGAGTTCTGCAGCCTGAGTGTAGGAGACCCAGCGTCTGGGAGTTGTGTAACCTGGGTGTGGAGAGACACAGTATACCTGCATTCTGTAGCCTGAGTGCAAGAGACGCAGTTAGCAGTAGTTCTGTGGCTTGGGGTTAGGCCTACGCACTATACAGCAGTTCTGTAACCAAGGTGTATGAAACACTCTGTATGGGAGTGCTGTAGCCTGGGAGCAGAGAGAAGCAGTTTACAAGAGTTCTGTATGCTGAGTGTAGAGAGCCATGGTTTGTGAGAGTTCTGCAGCCTGAGTGTAGCAATTTTAGCTTAGGGCAGTTCTGTAACCTGGGTGAAGAGAGACACTGTATACGTGCTTTCTGTAGCCTGAGTGCAGCAGATGCAGTTAGCGAGAATTCTGTATCCTGAATGTAGAGAGGCACTGTTAATGGGCATTCTGTAACCTTTGGTTGGAAGACACAGCTTATGGGAGTTCTGTAGCTTGGGGTTAGGCATACGCACTATATGGGAGTTCAGTAGCTCACGAGTTGGCAAACGCAGTATACAGCAGTGCTGTAGCCTGGGAGTAGAGAGAAGCAGTTTACAAGCGTTCTGTATGCTGAGTGTACAGAGCCATGGTTTGTGGGAGTTCTGCAGCCAGAGTATAGAAGTGGTAGCTTAGGGCAGTTCTGTAACCTGGGTGTAGAGAGATGCAGTATACCTGCGTTCTGTAGCCTGAGTGCAGTAGACGCAGTTACCGAGAATTCTGTATCCTGAGTGTAGAGAGGTGCTGTTAATGGCGTTCTGTAACATTTGGGCGGAAGAGTCAGCTTATGGGAGTTCTGTAGCTTGGGGTTAGGCATACGCACTATATGGGAGTTCAGTAGCTCACGAATGGCAGACGCCATATACAGCATTGCTGTAGCCTGGGAGTAGAGAGAAGCAGTTTACAAGAGCTCTGTATGCTGAGTGTAGAGAGACATGATTTGTGGGAGTTCTGCAGCCTGAGTGTAGGAGACCCAGCGTCTGGGAGTTGTGTAACCTGGGTGTGGAGAGACACAGTATACCTGCGTTCTGTAGCCTGAGTGCAAGAGACGCAGTTAGCAGTAGTTCTGTGGCTTGGGGTTAGGCCTACGCACTATACAGCAGTTCTGTAACCAAGGTGTATGAAACACACTGTATGGGAGTGCTGTAGCCTGGGAGCAGAGAGAAGCAGTTTACAAGAGTTCTGTATGCTGAGTGTATAGAGCCATGGCTTGCGGGAGTTCTGTAGCTTGTGTGTAGAGAAGTGCTGTTAATGGGCATTTTGTAACTTTAGGTAGAAGACACAGCTTACGGGACTTCTGTAGCTTGGGGTTAGGCATACGCACTATATGGGAGTTCAGTAGCTCACGAGTTGGCAAACGCAGTATACTGCATTGCTGTAGCCTGGGAGTAGAGAGAAGCAGTTTACAAGCGTTCTGTATGCTGAGTGTACAGAGCCATGGTTTGTGGGAGTTCTGCAGCCTGAGTGTAGCAGTTTTAGCTTAGGGCAGTTCTGTAACCTGGGTGTAGAGAGATGCAGTATACCTGCGTTCTGTAGCCTGAGTGCAGGAGATGCTCTAAGCGGTAGTTCTGTGGCTTGGGGTTAGGCCACGCACTATACTGCAATTCTGTAACCGAGGTGTATGAAACACACTGTATGAGACTGCTGTAGCCTGGGAGTAGAGAGAAGCAGTTTACAAGAGCTCTGTTTGCTGAGTGTAGAGAGACATGATTTGTGGGAGTTCTGCAGCCTGAGTGTAGGAGACCCAGCGTCTGGGAGTTGTGTAACCTGGGTGTGGAGAGACACAGTATACCTGCGTTCTGTAGCCTGAGTGCAAGAGACGCAGTTAGCAGTAGTTCTGTGGCTTGGGGTTAGGCCTACGCACTATACAGCAGTTCTGTAACCAAGGTGTATGAAACACACTGTATGGGAGTGCTGTAGCCTGGGAGCAGAGAGAAGCAGTTTACAAGCGTTCTGTATGCTGAGTGTACAGAGCCATGGTTTGTGGGAGTTCTGCAGCCTGAGTGTAGCAGTTTTAGCTTAGGGCAGTTCTGTAACCTGGGTGTAGAGAGACACAGTATAACTGCGTTCTTTAGCCTGAGTTCAGGAGACCCGGTTAGAAGGAGTTCTGTAGCCTGAGTATAAAGATGTGCTGTTAATGGGCATTCTGTAACCTTAGGGTGGAAGACACAGCTTATAGGTGTTCTGCAGCTTGGGGTTAGGCATACGCACTATATGGGAGTTCAGTAGCTCACGAGTTGGCAAACGCAGTATACAGCAGTGCTGTAGCCTGGGAGTAGAGAGAAGCAGTTTACAAGAGCTCTGTATGCTGAGTGTACAGAGCCAAGGTTTGTGGGAGTTCTGCAGCCTGAGTGTAGGAGACCCAGCGTCTGGGAGTTGTGTAACCTGGGTGTGGAGAGACACAGTATACCTGAGTTCTGTAGCCTGAGTGCAAGAGACGCAGTTAGCAGTAGTTCTGTGGCTTGGGGTTAGGCCTACGCACTATACAGCAGTTCTGTAACCAAGGTGTATGAAACACACTGTATGGGAGTGCTGTAGCCTGGGAGCAGAGAGAAGCAGTTTACAAGAGTTCTGTATGCTGAGTGTATAGAGCCATGGCTTGCGGGAGTTCTGTAGCTTGTGTGTAGAGAAGTGCTGTTAATGGGCATTTTGTAATTTAGGTAGAAGACACAGCTTACGGGACTTCTGTAGCTTGGGGTTAGGCATACGCACTATATGGGAGTTCAGTAGCTCACGAGTTGGCAAACGCAGTATACTGCATTGCTGTAGCCTGGGAGTAGAGAGAAGCAGTTTACAAGCGTTCTGTATGCTGAGTGTACAGAGCCATGGTTTGTGGGAGTTCTGCAGCCTGAGTGTAGCAGTTTTAGCTTAGGGCAGTTCTGTAACCTGGGTGTAGAGAGACACAGTATAACTGCGTTCTTTAGCCTGAGTTCAGGAGACCCGGTTAGAAGGAGTTCTGTAGCCTGAGTATAAAGATGTGCTGTTAATGGGCATTCTGTAACCTTAGGGTGGAAGACACAGCTTATAGGTGTTCTGCAGCTTGGGGTTAGGCATACGCACTATATGGGAGTTCAGTAGCTCACGAGTTGGCAAACGCAGTATACAGCAGTGCTGTAGCCTGGGAGTAGAGAGAAGCAGTTTACAAGAGCTCTGTATGCTGAGTGTACAGAGCCATGGTTTGTGGGAGTTCTGCAGCCAGAGTGTAGAAGTGGTAGCTTAGGGCAGTTCCGTAACCTGGGTGTAGAGAGATGCAGTATACCTGCGTTCTGTAGCCTGAGTGCAGCAGACGCAGTTACCGAGAATTCTGTATCCTGAGTGTAGAGAGGTGCTGTTAATGGCGTTCTGTAACATTTGGGCGGAAGAGTCAGCTTATGGGAGTTCTGTAGCTTGGGGTTAGGCATACGCACTATATGGGAGTTCAGTAGCTCACGAGTTGGCAGACGCCTTATACTGCATTGCTGTAGCCTGAGAGTAGAGAGAAGCAGTTTACAAGAGCTCTGTATGCTGAGTGTACAGAGCCATGGCTTGTGGGAGTTCTGCAGCCTGAGTGTAGGAGACCCAGCGTCTGGGAGTTGTGTAACCTGGGTGTGGAGAGACACAGTATACCTGCATTCTGTAGCCTGAGTGCAAGAGACGCAGTTAGCAGTAGTTCTGTGGCTTGGGGTTAGGCCTACGCACTATACAGCAGTTCTGTAACCAAGGTGTATGAAACACTCTGTATGGGAGTGCTGTAGCCTGGGAGCAGAGAGAAGCAGTTTACAAGAGTTCTGTATGCTGAGTGTAGAGAGCCATGGTTTGTGAGAGTTCTGCAGCCTGAGTGTAGCAATTTTAGCTTAGGGCAGTTCTGTAACCTGGGTGAAGAGAGACACTGTATACGTGCTTTCTGTAGCCTGAGTGCAGCAGATGCAGTTAGCGAGAATTCTGTATCCTGAATGTAGAGAGGCACTGTTAATGGGCATTCTGTAACCTTTGGTTGGAAGACACAGCTTATGGGAGTTCTGTAGCTTGGGGTTAGGCATACGCACTATATGGGAGTTCAGTAGCTCACGAGTTGGCAAACGCAGTATACAGCAGTGCTGTAGCCTGGGAGTAGAGAGAAGCAGTTTACAAGCGTTCTGTATGCTGAGTGTACAGAGCCATGGTTTGTGGGAGTTCTGCAGCCAGAGTATAGAAGTGGTAGCTTAGGGCAGTTCTGTAACCTGGGTGTAGAGAGATGCAGTATACCTGCGTTCTGTAGCCTGAGTGCAGTAGACGCAGTTACCGAGAATTCTGTATCCTGAGTGTAGAGAGGTGCTGTTAATGGCGTTCTGTAACATTTGGGCGGAAGAGTCAGCTTATGGGAGTTCTGTAGCTTGGGGTTAGGCATACGCACTATATGGGAGTTCAGTAGCTCACGAATGGCAGACGCCATATACAGCATTGCTGTAGCCTGGGAGTAGAGAGAAGCAGTTTACAAGAGCTCTGTATGCTGAGTGTAGAGAGACATGATTTGTGGGAGTTCTGCAGCCTGAGTGTAGGAGACCCAGCGTCTGGGAGTTGTGTAACCTGGGTGTGGAGAGACACAGTATACCTGCGTTCTGTAGCCTGAGTGCAAGAGACGCAGTTAGCAGTAGTTCTGTGGCTTGGGGTTAGGCCTACGCACTATACAGCAGTTCTGTAACCAAGGTGTATGAAACACACTGTATGGGAGTGCTGTAGCCTGGGAGCAGAGAGAAGCAGTTTACAAGAGTTCTGTATGCTGAGTGTATAGAGCCATGGCTTGCGGGAGTTCTGTAGCTTGTGTGTAGAGAAGTGCTGTTAATGGGCATTTTGTAACTTTAGGTAGAAGACACAGCTTACGGGACTTCTGTAGCTTGGGGTTAGGCATACGCACTATATGGGAGTTCAGTAGCTCACGAGTTGGCAAACGCAGTATACTGCATTGCTGTAGCCTGGGAGTAGAGAGAAGCAGTTTACAAGCGTTCTGTATGCTGAGTGTACAGAGCCATGGTTTGTGGGAGTTCTGCAGCCTGAGTGTAGCAGTTTTAGCTTAGGGCAGTTCTGTAACCTGGGTGTAGAGAGATGCAGTATACCTGCGTTCTGTAGCCTGAGTGCAGGAGATGCTCTAAGCGGTAGTTCTGTGGCTTGGGGTTAGGCCACGCACTATACTGCAATTCTGTAACCGAGGTGTATGAAACACACTGTATGAGACTGCTGTAGCCTGGGAGTAGAGAGAAGCAGTTTACAAGAGCTCTGTTTGCTGAGTGTAGAGAGACATGATTTGTGGGAGTTCTGCAGCCTGAGTGTAGGAGACCCAGCGTCTGGGAGTTGTGTAACCTGGGTGTGGAGAGACACAGTATACCTGCGTTCTGTAGCCTGAGTGCAAGAGACGCAGTTAGCAGTAGTTCTGTGGCTTGGGGTTAGGCCTACGCACTATACAGCAGTTCTGTAACCAAGGTGTATGAAACACACTGTATGGGAGTGCTGTAGCCTGGGAGCAGAGAGAAGCAGTTTACAAGCGTTCTGTATGCTGAGTGTACAGAGCCATGGTTTGTGGGAGTTCTGCAGCCTGAGTGTAGCAGTTTTAGCTTAGGGCAGTTCTGTAACCTGGGTGTAGAGAGACACAGTATAACTGCGTTCTTTAGCCTGAGTTCAGGAGACCCGGTTAGAAGGAGTTCTGTAGCCTGAGTATAAAGATGTGCTGTTAATGGGCATTCTGTAACCTTAGGGTGGAAGACACAGCTTATAGGTGTTCTGCAGCTTGGGGTTAGGCATACGCACTATATGGGAGTTCAGTAGCTCACGAGTTGGCAAACGCAGTATACAGCAGTGCTGTAGCCTGGGAGTAGAGAGAAGCAGTTTACAAGAGCTCTGTATGCTGAGTGTACAGAGCCAAGGTTTGTGGGAGTTCTGCAGCCTGAGTGTAGGAGACCCAGCGTCTGGGAGTTGTGTAACCTGGGTGTGGAGAGACACAGTATACCTGAGTTCTGTAGCCTGAGTGCAAGAGACGCAGTTAGCAGTAGTTCTGTGGCTTGGGGTTAGGCCTACGCACTATACAGCAGTTCTGTAACCAAGGTGTATGAAACACACTGTATGGGAGTGCTGTAGCCTGGGAGCAGAGAGAAGCAGTTTACAAGAGTTCTGTATGCTGAGTGTATAGAGCCATGGCTTGCGGGAGTTCTGTAGCTTGTGTGTAGAGAAGTGCTGTTAATGGGCATTTTGTAATTTAGGTAGAAGACACAGCTTACGGGACTTCTGTAGCTTGGGGTTAGGCATACGCACTATATGGGAGTTCAGTAGCTCACGAGTTGGCAAACGCAGTATACTGCATTGCTGTAGCCTGGGAGTAGAGAGAAGCAGTTTACAAGCGTTCTGTATGCTGAGTGTACAGAGCCATGGTTTGTGGGAGTTCTGCAGCCTGAGTGTAGCAGTTTTAGCTTAGGGCAGTTCTGTAACCTGGGTGTAGAGAGACACAGTATAACTGCGTTCTTTAGCCTGAGTTCAGGAGACCCGGTTAGAAGGAGTTCTGTAGCCTGAGTATAAAGATGTGCTGTTAATGGGCATTCTGTAACCTTAGGGTGGAAGACACAGCTTATAGGTGTTCTGCAGCTTGGGGTTAGGCATACGCACTATATGGGAGTTCAGTAGCTCACGAGTTGGCAAACGCAGTATACAGCAGTGCTGTAGCCTGGGAGTAGAGAGAAGCAGTTTACAAGAGCTCTGTATGCTGAGTGTACAGAGCCATGGTTTGTGGGAGTTCTGCAGCCAGAGTGTAGAAGTGGTAGCTTAGGGCAGTTCCGTAACCTGGGTGTAGAGAGATGCAGTATACCTGCGTTCTGTAGCCTGAGTGCAGCAGACGCAGTTACCGAGAATTCTGTATCCTGAGTGTAGAGAGGTGCTGTTAATGGCGTTCTGTAACATTTGGGCGGAAGAGTCAGCTTATGGGAGTTCTGTAGCTTGGGGTTAGGCATACGCACTATATGGGAGTTCAGTAGCTCACGAGTTGGCAGACGCCTTATACTGCATTGCTGTAGCCTGAGAGTAGAGAGAAGCAGTTTACAAGAGCTCTGTATGCTGAGTGTACAGAGCCATGGCTTGTGGGAGTTCTGCAGCCTGAGTGTAGGAGACCCAGCGTCTGGGAGTTGTGTAACCTGGGTGTGGAGAGACACAGTATACCTGCGTTCTGTAGCCTGAGTGCAAGAGACGCAGTTAGCAGTAGTTCTGTGGCTTGGGGTTAGGCCTACGCACTATACAGCAGTTCTGTAACCAAGGTGTATGAAACACTCTGTATGGGAGTGCTGTAGCCTGGGAGTAGAGAGAAGCAGTTTACAAGAGTTCTGTATGCTGAGTGTAGAGAGCCATGGTTTGTGAGAGTTCTGCAGCCTGAGTGTAGCAATTTTAGCTTAGGGCAGTTCTGTAACCTGGGTGAAGAGAGACACTGTATACGTGCTTTCTGTAGCCTGAGTGCAGCAGATGCAGTTAGCGAAAATTCTGTATCCTGAATGTAGAGAGGCACTGTTAATGGGCATTCTGTAACCTTTGGTTGGAAGACACAGCTTATGGGAGTTCCGTAGCTTGGGGTTAGGCATACGCACTATATGGGAGTTCAGTAGCTCACGAGTTGGCAAACGCAGTATACAGCAGTGCTGTAGCCTGGGAGTAGAGAGAAGCAGTTTACAAGCGTTCTGTATGCTGAGTGTACAGAGCCATGGTTTGTGGGAGTTCTGCAGCCAGAGTATAGAAGTGGTAGCTTAGGGCAGTTCTGTAACCTGGGTGTAGAGAGATGCAGTATACCTGCGTTCTGTAGCCTGAGTGCAGTAGACGCAGTTACCGAGAATTCTGTATCCTGAGTGTAGAGAGGTGCTGTTAATGGCGTTCTGTAACATTTGGGCGGAAGAGTCAGCTTATGGGAGTTCTGTAGCTTGGGGTTAGGCATACGCACTATATGGGAGTTCAGTAGCTCACGAATGGCAGACGCCATATACAGCATTGCTGTAGCCTGGGAGTAGAGAGAAGCAGTTTACAAGAGCTCTGTATGCTGAGTGTAGAGAGACATGATTTGTGGGAGTTCTGCAGCCTGAGTGTAGGAGACCCAGCGTCTGGGAGTTGTGTAACCTGGGTGTGGAGAGACACAGTATACCTGCGTTCTGTAGCCTGAGTGCAAGAGACGCAGTTAGCAGTAGTTCTGTGGCTTGGGGTTAGGCCTACGCACTATACAGCAGTTCTGTAACCAAGGTGTATGAAACACACTGTATGGGAGTGCTGTAGCCTGGGAGCAGAGAGAAGCAGTTTACAAGAGTTCTGTATGCTGAGTGTATAGAGCCATGGCTTGCGGGAGTTCTGTAGCTTGTGTGTAGAGAAGTGCTGTTAATGGGCATTTTGTAATTTAGGTAGAAGACACAGCTTACGGGACTTCTGTAGCTTGGGGTTAGGCATACGCACTATATGGGAGTTCAGTAGCTCACGAGTTGGCAAACGCAGTATACTGCATTGCTGTAGCCTGGGAGTAGAGAGAAGCAGTTTACAAGCGTTCTGTATGCTGAGTGTACAGAGCCATGGTTTGTGGGAGTTCTGCAGCCTGAGTGTAGCAGTTTTAGCTTAGGGCAGTTCTGTAACCTGGGTGTAGAGAGACACAGTATAACTGCGTTCTTTAGCCTGAGTTCAGGAGACCCGGTTAGAAGGAGTTCTGTAGCCTGAGTATAAAGATGTGCTGTTAATGGGCATTCTGTAACCTTAGGGTGGAAGACACAGCTTATAGGTGTTCTGCAGCTTGGGGTTAGGCATACGCACTATATGGGAGTTCAGTAGCTCACGAGTTGGCAAACGCAGTATACAGCAGTGCTGTAGCCTGGGAGTAGAGAGAACCAGTTTACAAGAGCTCTGTATGCTGAGTGTACAGAGCCATGGTTTGTGGGAGTTCTGCAGCCAGAGTGTAGAAGTGGTAGCTTAGGGCAGTTCTGTAACCTGGGTGTAGAGAGATGCAGTATACCTGCGTTCTGTAGCCTGAGTGCAGCAGACGCAGTTACCGAGAATTCTGTATCCTGAGTGTAGAGAGGTGCTGTTAATGGCGTTCTGTAACATTTGGGCGGAAGAGTCAGCTTATGGGAGTTCTGTAGCTTGGGGTTAGGCATACGCACTATATGGGAGTTCAGTAGCTCACGAGTTGGCAGACGCCTTATACTGCATTGCTGTAGCCTGAGAGTAGAGAGAAGCAGTTTACAAGAGCTCTGTATGCTGAGTGTACAGAGCCATGGTTTGTGGGAGTTCTGCAGCCTGAGTGTAGGAGACCCAGCGTCTGGGAGTTGTGTAACCTGGGTGTGGAGAGACACAGTATACCTGCGTTCTGTAGCCTGAGTGCAAGAGACGCAGTTAGCAGTAGTTCTGTGGCTTGGGGTTAGGCCTACGCACTATACAGCAGTTCTGTAACCAAGGTGTATGAAACACACTGTATGGGACTGCTGTAGCCTGGGAGCAGAGAGAAGCAGTTTACAAGAGTTCTGTATGCTGAGTGTAGAGAGCCATGGTTTGTGAGAGTTCTGCAGCCTGAGTGTAGCAATTTTAGCTTAGGGCAGTTCTGTAACCTGGGTGAAGAGAGACACTGTATACGTGCTTTCTGTAGCCTGAGTGCAGCAGATGCAGTTAGCGAGAATT
Organism: Lepus europaeus; assembly: GCF_033115175.1. Taxonomy (NCBI): domain Eukaryota; kingdom Metazoa; phylum Chordata; class Mammalia; order Lagomorpha; family Leporidae; genus Lepus; species Lepus europaeus. The sequence continues at coordinate 8,751,245 of NW_026909177.1, forward strand.
CTGTATCCTGAATGTAGAGAGGCACTGTTAATGGGCATTCTGTAACCTTTGGTTGGAAGACACAGCTTATGGGAGTTCTGTAGCTTGGGGTTAGGCATACGCACTATATGGGAGTTCAGTAGCTCACGAGTTGGCAAACGCAGTATACAGCAGTGCTGTAGCCTGGGAGTAGAGAGAAGCAGTTTACAAGCGTTCTGTATGCTGAGTGTACAGAGCCATGGTTTGTGGGAGTTCTGCAGCCAGAGTATAGAAGTGGTAGCTTAGGGCAGTTCTGTAACCTGGGTGTAGAGAGATGCAGTATACCTGCGTTCTGTAGCCTGAGTGCAGGAGATGCTCTAAGCGGTAGTTCTGTGGCTTGGGTTTAGGCCACGCACTATACTGCAATTCTGTAACCGAGGTGTATGAAACACACTGTATGAGACTGCTGTAGCCTGGGAGTAGAGAGAAGCAGTTTACAAGAGCTCTGTTTGCTGAGTGTAGAGAGACATGATTTGTGGGAGTTCTGCAGCCTGAGTGTAGGAGACCCAGCGTCTGGGAGTTGTGTAACCTGGGTGTGGAGAGACACAGTATACCTGCGTTCTGTAGCCTGAGTGCAAGAGACGCAGTTAGCAGTAGTTCTGTGGCTTGGGGTTAGGCCTACGCACTATACAGCAGTTCTGTAACCAAGGTGTATGAAACACACTGTATGGGAGTGCTGTAGCCTGGGAGCAGAGAGAAGCAGTTTACAAGCGTTCTGTATGCTGAGTGTACAGAGCCATGGTTTGTGGGAGTTCTGCAGCCTGAGTGTAGCAGTTTTAGCTTAGGGCAGTTCTGTAACCTGGGTGTAGAGAGACACAGTATAACTGCGTTCTTTAGCCTGAGTTCAGGAGACCCGGTTAGAAGGAGTTCTGTAGCCTGAGTATAAAGAAGTGCTGTTAATGGGCATTCTGTAACCTTAGGGTGGAAGACACAGCTTACAGGTGTTCTGCAGCTTGGGGTTAGGCATACGCACTATATGGGAGTTCAGTAGCTCACGAGTTGGCAAACGCAGTATACAGCAGTGCTGTAGCCTGGGAGTAGAGAGAAGCAGTTTACAAGAGCTCTGTATGCTGAGTGTACAGAGCCATGGTTTGTGGGAGTTCTGCAGCCAGAGTGTAGAAGTGGTAGCTTAGGGCAGTTCCGTAACCTGGGTGTAGAGAGATGCAGTATACCTGCGTTCTGTAGCCTGAGTGCAGCAGACGCAGTTACCGAGAATTCTGTATCCTGAGTGTAGAGAGGTGCTGTTAATGGCGTTCTGTAACATTTGGGCGGAAGAGTCAGCTTATGGGAGTTCTGTAGCTTGGGGTTAGGCATACGCACTATATGGGAGTTCAGTAGCTCACGAGTTGGCAGACGCCTTATACTGCATTGCTGTAGCCTGGGAGTAGAGAGAAGCAGTTTACAAGAGCTCTGTATGCTGAGTGTACAGAGCCAAGGTTTGTGGGAGTTCTGCAGCCTGAGTGTAGGAGACCCAGCGTCTGGGAGTTGTGTAACCTGGGTGTGGAGAGACACAGTATACCTGCGTTCTGTAGCCTGAGTGCAAGAGACGCAGTTAGCAGTAGTTCTGTGGCTTGGGGTTAGGCCTACGCACTATACAGCAGTTCTGTAACCAAGGTGTATGAAACACACTGTATGGGAGTGCTGTAGCCTGGGAGCAGAGAGAAGCAGTTTACAAGAGTTCTGTATGCTGAGTGTATAGAGCCATGGCTTGCGGGAGTTCTGTAGCTTGTGTGTAGAGAAGTGCTGTTAATGGGCATTTTGTAATTTAGGTAGAAGACACAGCTTACGGGACTTCTGTAGCTTGGGGTTAGGCATACGCACTATATGGGAGTTCAGTAGCTCACGAGTTGGCAAAAGCAGTATACTGCATTGCTGTAGCCTGGGAGTAGAGAGAAGCAGTTTACAAGCGTTCTGTATGCTGAGTGTACAGAGCCATGGTTTGTGGGAGTTCTGCAGCCTGAGTGTAGCAGTTTTAGCTTAGGGCAGTTCTGTAACCTGGGTGTAGAGAGACACAGTATAACTGCGTTCTTTAGCCTGAGTTCAGGAGACCCGGTTAGAAGGAGTTCTGTAGCCTGAGTATAAAGATGTGCTGTTAATGGGCATTCTGTAACCTTAGGGTGGAAGACACAGCTTATAGGTGTTCTGCAGCTTGGGGTTAGGCATACGCACTATATGGGAGTTCAGTAGCTCACGAGTTGGCAAACGCAGTATACAGCAGTGCTGTAGCCTGGGAGTAGAGAGAAGCAGTTTACAAGAGCTCTGTATGCTGAGTGTACAGAGCCATGGTTTGTGGGAGTTCTGCAGCCAGAGTGTAGAAGTGGTAGCTTAGGGCAGTTCCGTAACCTGGGTGTAGAGAGATGCAGTATACCTGCGTTCTGTAGCCTGAGTGCAGCAGACGCAGTTACCGAGAATTCTGTATCCTGAGTGTAGAGAGGTGCTGTTAATGGCGTTCTGTAACATTTGGGCGGAAGAGTCAGCTTATGGGAGTTCTGTAGCTTGGGGTTAGGCATACGCACTATATGGGAGTTCAGTAGCTCACGAGTTGGCAGACGCCTTATACTGCATTGCTGTAGCCTGAGAGTAGAGAGAAGCAGTTTACAAGAGCTCTGTATGCTGAGTGTACAGAGCCATGGCTTGTGGGAGTTCTGCAGCCTGAGTGTAGGAGACCCAGCGTCTGGGAGTTGTGTAACCTGGGTGTGGAGAGACACAGTATACCTGCGTTCTGTAGCCTGAGTGCAAGAGACGCAGTTAGCAGTAGTTCTGTGGCTTGGGGTTAGGCCTACGCACTATACAGCAGTTCTGTAACCAAGGTGTATGAAACACTCTGTATGGGAGTGCTGTAGCCTGGGAGCAGAGAGAAGCAGTTTACAAGAGTTCTGTATGCTGAGTGTAGAGAGCCATGGTTTGTGGGAGTTCTGCAGCCTGAGTGTAGCAATTTTAGCTTAGGGCAGTTCTGTAACCTGGGTGAAGAGAGACACTGTATACGTGCTTTCTGTAGCCTGAGTGCAGCAGATGCAGTTAGCGAGAATTCTGTATCCTGAATGTAGAGAGGCACTGTTAATGGGCATTCTGTAACCTTTGGTTGGAAGACACAGCTTATGGGAGTTCTGTAGCTTGGGGTTAGGCATACGCACTATATGGGAGTTCAGTAGCTCACGAGTTGGCAAACGCAGTATACAGCAGTGCTGTAGCCTGGGAGTAGAGAGAAGCAGTTTACAAGCGTTCTGTATGCTGAGTGTACAGAGCCATGGTTTGTGGGAGTTCTGCAGCCAGAGTATAGAAGTGGTAGCTTAGGGCAGTTCTGTAACCTGGGTGTAGAGAGATGCAGTATACCTGCGTTCTGTAGCCTGAGTGCAGTAGACGCAGTTACCGAGAATTCTGTATCCTGATTGTAGAGAGGTGCTGTTAATGGCGTTCTGTAACATTTGGGCGGAAGAGTCAGCTTATGGGAGTTCTGTAGCTTGGGGTTAGGCATACGCACTATATGGGAGTTCAGTAGCTCACGAATGGCAGACGCCATATACATCATTGCTGTAGCCTGGGAGTAGAGAGAAGCAGTTTACAAGAGCTCTGTATGCTGAGTGTAGAGAGACATGATTTGTGGGAGTTCTGCAGCCTGAGTGTAGGAGACCCAGCGTCTGGGAGTTGTGTAACCTGGGTGTGGAGAGACACAGTATACCTGCGTTCTGTAGCCTGAGTGCAAGAGACGCAGTTAGCAGTAGTTCTGTGGCTTGGGGTTAGGCCTACGCACTATACAGCAGTTCTGTAACCAAGGTGTATGAAACACACTGTATGGGAGTGCTGTAGCCTGGGAGCAGAGAGAAGCAGTTTACAAGAGTTCTGTATGCTGAGTGTATAGAGCCATGGCTTGCGGGAGTTCTGTAGCTTGTGTGTAGAGAAGTGCTGTTAATGGGCATTTTGTAATTTAGGTAGAAGACACAGCTTACGGGACTTCTGTAGCTTGGGGTTAGGCATACGCACTATATGGGAGTTCAGTAGCTCACGAGTTGGCAAACGCAGTATACTGCATTGCTGTAGCCTGGGAGTAGAGAGAAGCAGTTTACAAGCGTTCTGTATGCTGAGTGTACAGAGCCATGGTTTGTGGGAGTTCTGCAGCCTGAGTGTAGCAGTTTTAGCTTAGGGCAGTTCTGTAACCTGGGTGTAGAGAGACACAGTATAACTGCGTTCTTTAGCCTGAGTTCAGGAGACCCGGTTAGAAGGAGTTCTGTAGCCTGAGTATAAAGAAGTGCTGTTAATGGGCATTCTGTAACCTTAGGGTGGAAGACACAGCTTACAGGTGTTCTGCAGCTTGGGGTTAGGCATACGCACTATATGGGAGTTCAGTAGCTCACGAGTTGGCAAACGCAGTATACAGCAGTGCTGTAGCCTGGGAGTAGAGAGAAGCAGTTTACAAGAGCTCTGTATGCTGAGTGTACAGAGCCATGGTTTGTGGGAGTTCTGCAGCCTGAGTGTAGAAATGGTAGCTTAGGGCAGTTCCGTAACCTGGGTGTAGAGAGATGCAGTATACCTGCGTTCTGTAGCCTGAGTGCAGCAGACGCAGTTACCGAGAATTCTGTATCCTGAGTGTAGAGAGGTGCTGTTAATGGCGTTCTGTAACATTTGGGCGGAAGAGTCAGCTTATGGGAGTTCTGTAGCTTGGGGTTAGGCATACGCACTATATGGGAGTTCAGTAGCTCACGAGTTGGCAAACGCAGTATACAGCAGTGCTGTAGCCTGGGAGTAGAGAGAAGCAGTTTACAAGAGCTCTGTATGCTGAGTGTACAGAGCCAAGGTTTGTGGGAGTTCTGCAGCCTGAGTGTAGGAGACCCAGCGTCTGGGAGTTGTGTAACCTGGGTGTGGAGAGACACAGTATACCTGAGTTCTGTAGCCTGAGTGCAAGAGACGCAGTTAGCAGTAGTTCTGTGGCTTGGGGTTAGGCCTACGCACTATACAGCAGTTCTGTAACCAAGGTGTATGAAACACACTGTATGGGAGTGCTGTAGCCTGGGAGCAGAGAGAAGCAGTTTACAAGAGTTCTGTATGCTGAGTGTATAGAGCCATGGCTTGCGGGAGTTCTGTAGCTTGTGTGTAGAGAAGTGCTGTTAATGGGCATTTTGTAATTTAGGTAGAAGACACAGCTTACGGGACTTCTGTAGCTTGGGGTTAGGCATACGCACTATATGGGAGTTCAGTAGCTCACGAGCTGGCAAACGCAGTATACTGCATTGCTGTAGCCTGGGAGTAGAGAGAAGCAGTTTACAAGCGTTCTGTATGCTGAGTGTACAGAGCCATGGTTTGTGGGAGTTCTGTAGCCTGAGTGTAGCAGTTTTAGCTTAGGGCAGTTCTGTAACCTGGGTGTAGAGAGACACAGTATAACTGCGTTCTTTAGCCTGAGTTCAGGAGACCCGGTTAGAAGGAGTTCTGTAGCCTGAGTATAAAGATGTGCTGTTAATGGGCATTCTGTAACCTTAGGGTGGAAGACACAGCTTATAGGTGTTCTGCAGCTTGGGGTTAGGCATACGCACTATATGGGAGTTCAGTAGCTCACGAGTTGGCAAACGCAGTATACAGCAGTGCTGTAGCCTGGGAGTAGAGAGAAGCAGTTTACAAGAGCTCTGTATGCTGAGTGTACAGAGCCAAGGTTTGTGGGAGTTCTGCAGCCTGAGTGTAGGAGACCCAGCGTCTGGGAGTTGTGTAACCTGGGTGTGGAGAGACACAGTGTACGTGCGTTCTGTAGCCTGAGTGCAAGAGACGCAGTTAGCAGTAGTTCTGTGGCTTGGGGTTAGGCCTACGCACTATACAGCAGTTCTGTAACCAAGGTGTATGAAACACACTGTATGGGACTGCTGTAGCCTGGGAGCAGAGAGAAGCAGTTTACAAGAGTTCTGTATGCTGAGTGTAGAGAGCCATGGTTTGTGAGAGTTCTGCAGCCTGAGTGTAGCAATTTTAGCTTAGGGCAGTTCTGTAACCTGGGTGAAGAGAGACACTGTATACGTGCTTTCTGTAGCCTGAGTGCAGCAGATGCAGTTAGCGAGAATTCTGTATCCTGAATGTAGAGAGGCACTGTTAATGGGCATTCTGTAACCTTTGGTTGGAAGACACAGCTTATGGGAGTTCTGTAGCTTGGGGTTAGGCATACGCACTATATGGGAGTTCAGTAGCTCACGAGTTGGCAAACGCAGTATACAGCAGTGCTGTAGCCTGGGAGTAGAGAGAAGCAGTTTACAAGCGTTCTGTATGCTGAGTGTACAGAGCCATGGTTTGTGGGAGTTCTGCAGCCAGAGTATAGAAGTGGTAGCTTAGGGCAGTTCTGTAACCTGGGTGTAGAGAGATGCAGTATACCTGCGTTCTGTAGCCTGAGTGCAGGAGATGCTCTAAGCGGTAGTTCTGTGGCTTGGGGTTAGGCCACGCACTATACTGCAATTCTGTAACCGAGGTGTATGAAACACACTGTATGGGACTGCTGTAGCCTGGGAGTAGAGAGAAGCAGTTTACAAGAGCTCTGTTTGCTGAGTGTAGAGAGACATGATTTGTGGGAGTTCTGCAGCCTGAGTGTAGGAGACCCAGCGTCTGGGAGTTGTGTAACCTGGGTGTGGAGAGACACAGTATACCTGCGTTCTGTAGCCTGAGTGCAAGAGACGCAGTTAGCAGTAGTTCTGTGGCTTGGGGTTAGGCCTACGCACTATAGAGCAGTTCTATAACCAAGGTGTATGAAACACACTGTATGGGAGTGCTGTAGCCTGGGAGCAGAGAGAAGCAGTTTACAAGCGTTCTGTATGCTGAGTGTACAGAGCCATGGTTTGTGGGAGTTCTGCAGCCTGAGTGTAGCAGTTTTAGCTTAGCGCAGTTCTGTAACCTGGGTGTAGAGAGACACAGTATAACTGCGTTCTTTAGCCTGAGTTCAGGAGACCCGGTTAGAAGGAGTTCTGTAGCCTGAGTATAAAGAAGTGCTGTTAATGGGCATTCTGTAACCTTAGGGTGGAAGACACAGCTTATAGGTGTTCTGCAGCTTGGGGTTAGGCATACGCACTATATGGGAGTTCAGTAGCTCACGAGTTGGCAAACGCAGTATACAGCAGTGCTGTAGCCTGGGAGTAGAGATAAGCAGTTTACAAGAGCTCTGTATGCTGAGTGTACAGAGCCATGGTTTGTGGGAGTTCTGCAGCCAGAATGTTGAAGTGGTAGCTTAGGGCAGTTCCGTAACCTGGGTGTAGAGAGATGCAGTATACCTGCGTTCTGTAGCCTGAGTGCAGCAGACGCAGTTACCGAGAATTCTGTATCCTGAGTGTAGAGAGGTGCTGTTAATGGCGTTCTGTAACATTTGGGCGGAAGAGTCAGCTTATGGGAGTTCTGTAGCTTGGGGTTAGGCATACGCACTATATGGGAGTTCAGTAGCTCACGAGTTGGCAAACGCAGTATACAGCAGTGCTGTAGCCTGGGAGTAGAGAGAAGCAGTTTACAAGAGCTCTGTATGCTGAGTGTACAGAGCCAAGGTTTGTGGGAGTTCTGCAGCCTGAGTGTAGGAGACCCAGCGTCTGGGAGTTGTGTAACCTGGGTGTGGAGAGACACAGTATACCTGAGTTCTGTAGCCTGAGTGCAAGAGACGCAGTTAGCAGTAGTTCTGTGGCTTGGGGTTAGGCCTACGCACTATACAGCAGTTCTGTAACCAAGGTGTATGAAACACACTGTATGGGAGTGCTGTAGCCTGGGAGCAGAGAGAAGCAGTTTACAAGAGTTCTGTATGCTGAGTGTATAGAGCCATGGCTTGCGGGAGTTCTGTAGCTTGTGTGTAGAGAAGTGCTGTTAATGGGCATTTTGTAATTTAGGTAGAAGACACAGCTTACGGGACTTCTGTAGCTTGGGGTTAGGCATACGCACTATATGGGAGTTCAGTAGCTCACGAGTTGGCAAACGCAGTATACTGCATTGCTGTAGCCTGGGAGTAGAGAGAAGCAGTTTACAAGCGTTCTGTATGCTGAGTGTACAGAGCCATGGTTTGTGGGAGTTCTGCAGCCTGAGTGTAGCAGTTTTAGCTTAGGGCAGTTCTGTAACCTGGGTGTAGAGAGACACAGTATAACTGCGTTCTTTAGCCTGAGTTCAGGAGACCCGGTTAGAAGGAGTTCTGTAGCCTGAGTATAAAGAAGTGCTGTTAATGGGCATTCTGTAACCTTAGGGTGGAAGACACAGCTTATAGGTGTTCTGCAGCTTGGGGTTAGGCATACGCACTATATGGGAGTTCAGTAGCTCACGAGTTGGCAAACGCAGTATACAGCAGTGCTGTAGCCTGGGAGTAGAGAGAAGCAGTTTACAAGAGCTCTGTATGCTGAGTGTACAGAGCCATGGTTTGTGGGAGTTCTGCAGCCAGAGTGTAGAAGTGGTAGCTTAGGGCAGTTCCGTAACCTGGGTGTAGAGAGATGCAGTATACCTGCGTTCTGTAGCCTGAGTGCAGCAGACACAGTTACCGAGAATTCTGTATCCTGAGTGTAGAGAGGTGCTGTTAATGGCGTTCTGTAACATTTGGGCGGAAGAGTCAGCTTATGGGAGTTCTGTAGCTTGGGGTTAGGCATACGCACTATATGGGAGTTCAGTAGCTCACGAGTTGGCAGACGCCTTATACTGCATTGCTGTAGCCTGGGAGTAGAGAGAAGCAGTTTACAAGAGCTCAGTATGCTGAGTGTACAGAGCCAAGGTTTGTGGGAGTTCTGCAGCCTGAGTGTAGGAGACCCAGCGTCTGGGAGTTGTGTAACCTGGGTGTGGAGAGACACAGTGTACCTGCGTTCTGTAGCCTGAGTGCAAGAGACGCAGTTAGCAGTAGTTCTGTGGCTTGGGGTTAGGCCTACGCACTATACAGCAGTTCTGTAACCAAGGTGTATGAAACACACTGTATGGGACTGCTGTAGCCTGGGAGCAGAGAGAAGCAGTTTACAAGAGTTCTGTATGCTGAGTGTAGAGAGCCATGGTTTGTGAGAGTTCTGCAGCCTGAGTGTAGCAATTTTAGCTTAGGGCAGTTCTGTAACCTGGGTGAAGAGAGACACTGTATACGTGCTTTCTGTAGCCTGAGTGCAGCAGATGCAGTTAGCGAGAATTCTGTATCCTGAATGTAGAGAGGCACTGTTAATGGGCATTCTGTAACCTTTGGTTGGAAGACACAGCTTATGGGAGTTCTGTAGCTTGGGGTTAGGCATACGCACTATATGGGAGTTCAGTAGCTCACGAGTTGGCAAACGCAGTATACAGCAGTGCTGTAGCCTGGGAGTAGAGAGAAGCAGTTTACAAGCGTTCTGTATGCTGAGTGTACAGAGCCATGGTTTGTGGGAGTTCTGCAGCCAGAGTATAGAAGTGGTAGCTTAGGGCAGTTCTGTAACCTGGGTGTAGAGAGATGCAGTATACCTGCGTTCTGTAGCCTGAGTGCAGGAGATGCTCTAAGCGGTAGTTCTGTGGCTTGGGGTTAGGCCACGCACTATACTGCAATTCTGTAACCGAGGTGTATGAAACACACTGTATGAGACTGCTGTAGCCTGGGAGTAGAGAGAAGCAGTTTACAAGAGCTCTGTTTGCTGAGTGTAGAGAGACATGATTTGTGGGAGTTCTGCAGCCTGAGTGTAGGAGACCCAGCGTCTGGGAGTTGTGTAACCTGGGTGTGGAGAGACACAGTATACCTGCGTTCTGTAGCCTGAGTGCAAGAGACGCAATTAGCAGTAGTTCTGTGGCTTGGGGTTAGGCCTACGCACTATACAGCAGTTCTGTAACCAAGGTGTATGAAACACACTGTATGGGAGTGCTGTAGCCTGGGAGCAGAGAGAAGCAGTTTACAAGCGTTCTGTATGCTGAGTGTACAGAGCCATGGTTTGTGGGAGTTCTGCAGCCTGAGTGTAGCAGTTTTAGCTTAGGGCAGTTCTGTAACCTGGGTGTAGAGAGACACAGTATAACTGCGTTCTTTAGCCTGAGTTCAGGAGACCCGGTTAGAAGGAGTTCTGTAGCCTGAGTATAAAGAAGTGCTGTTAATGGGCATTCTGTAACCTTAGGGTGGAAGACACAGCTTATAGGTGTTCTGCAGCTTGGGGTTAGGCATACGCACTATATGGGAGTTCAGTAGCTCACGAGTTGGCAAACGCAGTATACAGCAGTGCTGTAGCCTGGGAGTAGAGAGAAGCAGTTTACAAGAGCTCTGTATGCTGAGTGTACAGAGCCATGGTTTGTGGGAGTTCTGCAGCCAGAGTGTAGAAGTGGTAGCTTAGGGCAGTTCCGTAACCTGGGTGTAGAGAGATGCAGTATACCTGCGTTCTGTAGCCTGAGTGCAGCAGACGCAGTTACCGAGAATTCTGTATCCTGAGTGTAGAGAGGTGCTGTTAATGGCGTTCTGTAACATTTGGGCGGAAGAGTCAGCTTATGGGAGTTCTGTAGCTTGGGGTTAGGCATACGCACTATATGGGAGTTCAGTAGCTCACGAGTTGGCAAACGCAGTATACAGCAGTGCTGTAGCCTGGGAGTAGAGAGAAGCAGTTTACAAGAGCTCTGTATGCTGAGTGTACAGAGCCAAGGTTTGTGGGAGTTCTGCAGCCTGAGTGTAGGAGACCCAGCGTCTGGGAGTTGTGTAACCTGGGTGTGGAGAGACACAGTATACCTGAGTTCTGTAGCCTGAGTGCAAGAGACGCAGTTAGCAGTAGTTCTGTGGCTTGGGGTTAGGCCTACGCACTATACAGCAGTTCTGTAACCAAGGTGTATGAAACACACTGTATGGGAGTGCTGTAGCCTGGGAGCAGAGAGAAGCAGTTTACAAGAGTTCTGTATGCTGAGTGTATAGAGCCATGGCTTGCGGGAGTTCTGTAGCTTGTGTGTAGAGAAGTGCTGTTAATGGGCATTTTGTAATTTAGGTAGAAGACACAGCTTACGGGACTTCTGTAGCTTGGGGTTAGGCATACGCACTATATGGGAGTTCAGTAGCTCACGAGTTGGCAAATGCAGTATACTGCATTGCTGTAGCCTGGGAGTAGAGAGAAGCAGTTTACAAGCGTTCTGTATGCTGAGTGTACAGAGCCATGGTTTGTGGGAGTTCTGCAGCCTGAGTGTAGCAGTTTTAGCTTAGGGCAGTTCTGTAACCTGGGTGTAGAGAGACACAGTATAACTGCGTTCTTTAGCCTGAGTTCAGGAGACCCGGTTAGAAGGAGTTCTGTAGCCTGAGTATAAAGAAGTGCTGTTAATGGGCATTCTGTAACCTTAGGGTGGAAGACACAGCTTATAGGTGTTCTGCAGCTTGGGGTTAGGCATACGCACTATATGGGAGTTCAGTAGCTCACGAGTTGGCAAACGCAGTATACAGCAGTGCTGTAGCCTGGGAGTAGAGAGAAGCAGTTTACAAGAGCTCTGTATGCTGAGTGTACAGAGCCATGGTTTGTGGGAGTTCTGCAGCCAGAGTGTAGAAGTGGTAGCTTAGGGCAGTTCCGTAACCTGGGTGTAGAGAGATGCAGTATACCTGCGTTCTGTAGCCTGAGTGCAGCAGACGCAGTTACCGAGAATTCTGTATCCTGAGTGTAGAGAGGTGCTGTTAATGGCGTTCTGTAACATTTGGGCGGAAGAGTCAGCTTATGGGAGTTCTGTAGCTTGGGGTTAGGCATACGCACTATATGGGAGTTCAGTAGCTCACGAGTTGGCAGACATCTTATACTGCATTGCTGTAGCCTGGGAGTAGAGAGAAGCAGTTTACAAGAGCTCTGTATGCTGAGTGTACAGAGCCAAGGTTTGTGGGAGTTCTGCAGCCTGAGTGTAGGAGACCCAGCGTCTGGGAGTTGTGTAACCTGGGTGTGGAGAGACACAGTATACCTGCGTTCTGTAGCCTGAGTGCAAGAGACGCAGTTAGCAGTAGTTCTGTGGCTTGGGGTTAGGCCTACGCACTATACAGCAGTTCTGTAACCAAGGTGTATGAAACACACTGTATGGGACTGCTGTAGCCTGGGAGCAGAGAGAAGCAGTTTACAAGAGTTCTGTATGCTGAGTGTAGAGAGCCATGGTTTGTGAGAGTTCTGCAGCCTGAGTGTAGCAATTTTAGCTTAGGGCAGTTCTGTAACCTGGGTGAAGAGAGACACTGTATACGTGCTTTCTGTAGCCTGAGTGCAGCAGATGCAGTTAGCGAGAATTCTGTATCCTGAATGTAGAGAGGCACTGTTAATGGGCATTCTGTAACCTTTGGTTGGAAGACACAGCTTATGGGAGTTCTGTAGCTTGGGGTTAGGCATACGCACTATATGGGAGTTCAGTAGCTCACGAGTTGGCAAACGCAGTATACAGCAGTGCTGTAGCCTGGGAGTAGAGAGAAGCAGTTTACAAGCGTTCTGTATGCTGAGTGTACAGAGCCATGGTTTGTGGGAGTTCTGCAGCCAGAGTATAGAAGTGGTAGCTTAGGGCAGTTCTGTAACCTGGGTGTAGAGAGATGCAGTATACCTGCGTTCTGTAGCCTGAGTGCAGGAGATGCTCTAAGCGGTAGTTCTGTGGCTTGGGGTTAGGCCACGCACTATACTGCAATTCTGTAACCGAGGTGTATGAAACACACTGTATGAGACTGCTGTAGCCTGGGAGTAGAGAGAAGCAGTTTACAAGAGCTCTGTTTGCTGAGTGTAGAGAGACATGATTTGTGGGAGTTCTGCAGCCTGAGTGTAGGAGACCCAGCGTCTGGGAGTTGTGTAACCTGGGTGTGGAGAGACACAGTATACCTGCGTTCTGTAGCCTGAGTGCAAGAGACGCAGTTAGCAGTAGTTCTGTGGCTTGGGGTTAGGCCTACGCACTATACAGCAGTTCTGTAACCAAGGTGTATGAAACACACTGTATGGGAGTGCTGTAGCCTGGGAGCAGAGAGAAGCAGTTTACAAGCGTTCTGTATGCTGAGTGTACAGAGCCATGGTTTGTGGGAGTTCTGCAGCCTGAGTGTAGCAGTTTTAGCTTAGGGCAGTTCTGTAACCTGGGTGTAGAGAGACACAGTATAACTGCGTTCTTTAGCCTGAGTTCAGGAGACCCGGTTAGAAGGAGTTCTGTAGCCTGAGTATAAAGAAGTGCTGTTAATGGGCATTCTGTAACCTTAGGGTGGAAGACACAGCTTATAGGTGTTCTGCAGCTTGGGGTTAGGCATACGCACTATATGGGAGTTCAGTAGCTCACGAGTTGGCAAACGCAGTATACAGCAGTGCTGTAGCCTGGGAGTAGAGAGAAGCAGTTTACAAGAGCTCTGTATGCTGAGTGTACAGAGCCATGGTTTGTGGGAGTTCTGCAGCCAGAGTGTAGAAGTGGTAGCTTAGGGCAGTTCCGTAACCTGGGTGTAGAGAGATGCAGTATACCTGCGTTCTGTAGCCTGAGTGCAGCAGACGCAGTTACCGAGAATTCTGTATCCTGAGTGTAGAGAGGTGCTGTTAATGGCGTTCTGTAACATTTGGGCGGAAGAGTCAGCTTATGGGAGTTCTGTAGCTTGGGGTTAGGCATACGCACTATATGGGAGTTCAGTAGCTCACGAGTTGGCAGACGCCTTATACTGCATTGCTGTAGCCTGGGAGTAGAGAGAAGCAGTTTACAAGAGCTCTGTATGCTGAGTGTACAGAGCCAAGGTTTGTGGGAGTTCTGCAGCCTGAGTGTAGGAGACCCAGCGTCTGGGAGTTGTGTAACCTGGGTGTGGAGAGACACAGTATACCTGCGTTCTGTAGCCTGAGTGCAAGAGACGCAGTTAGCAGTAGTTCTGTGGCTTGGGGTTAGGCCTACGCACTATACAGCAGTTCTGTAACCAAGGTGTATGAAACACACTGTATGGGACTGCTGTAGCCTGGGAGCAGAGAGAAGCAGTTTACAAGAGTTCTGTATGCTGAGTGTAGAGAGCCATGGTTTGTGAGAGTTCTGCAGCCTGAGTGTAGCAATTTTAGCTTAGGGCAGTTCTGTAACCTGGGTGAAGAGAGACACTGTATACGTGCTTTCTGTAGCCTGAGTGCAGCAGATGCAGTTAGCGAGAATTCTGTATCCTGAATGTAGAGAGGCACTGTTAATGGGCATTCTGTAACCTTTGGTTGGAAGACACAGCTTATGGGAGTTCTGTAGCTTGGGGTTAGGCATACGCACTATATGGGAGTTCAGTAGCTCACGAGTTGGCAAACGCAGTATACAGCAGTGCTGTAGCCTGGGAGTAGAGAGAAGCAGTTTACAAGCGTTCTGTATGCTGAGTGTACAGAGCCATGGTTTGTGGGAGTTCTGCAGCCAGAGTATAGAAGTGGTAGCTTAGGGCAGTTCTGTAACCTGGGTGTAGAGAGATGCAGTATACCTGCGTTCTGTAGCCTGAGTGCAGGAGATGCTCTAAGCGGTAGTTCTGTGGCTTGGGGTTAGGCCACGCACTATACTGCAATTCTGTAACCGAGGTGTATGAAACACACTGTATGAGACTGCTGTAGCCTGGGAGTAGAGAGAAGCAGTTTACAAGAGCTCTGTTTGCTGAGTGTAGAGAGACATGATTTGTGGGAGTTCTGCAGCCTGAGTGTAGGAGACCCAGCGTCTGGGAGTTGTGTAACCTGGGTGTGGAGAGACACAGTATACCTGCGTTCTGTAGCCTGAGTGCAAGAGACGCAGTTAGCAGTAGTTCTGTGGCTTGGGGTTAGGCCTACGCACTATACAGCAGTTCTGTAACCAAGGTGTATGAAACACACTGTATGGGAGTGCTGTAGCCTGGGAGCAGAGAGAAGCAGTTTACAAGCGTTCTGTATGCTGAGTGTACAGAGCCATGGTTTGTGGGAGTTCTGCAGCCTGAGTGTAGCAGTTTTAGCTTAGGGCAGTTCTGTAACCTGGGTGTAGAGAGACACAGTATAACTGCGTTCTTTAGCCTGAGTTCAGGAGACCCGGTTAGAAGGAGTTCTGTAGCCTGAGTATAAAGAAGTGCTGTTAATGGGCATTCTGTAACCTTAGGGTGGAAGACACAGCTTATAGGTGTTCTGCAGCTTGGGGTTAGGCATACGCACTATATGGGAGTTCAGTAGCTCACGAGTTGGCAAACGCAGTATACAGCAGTGCTGTAGCCTGGGAGTAGAGAGAAGCAGTTTACAAGAGCTCTGTATGCTGAGTGTACAGAGCCATGGTTTGTGGGAGTTCTGCAGCCAGAGTGTAGAAGTGGTAGCTTAGGGCAGTTCCGTAACCTGGGTGTAGAGAGATGCAGTATACCTGCGTTCTGTAGCCTGAGTGCAGCAGACGCAGTTACCGAGAATTCTGTATCCTGAGTGTAGAGAGGTGCTGTTAATGGCGTTCTGTAACATTTGGGCGGAAGAGTCAGCTTATGGGAGTTCTGTAGCTTGGGGTTAGGCATACGCACTATATGGGAGTTCAGTAGCTCACGAGTTGGCAGACGCCTTATACTGCATTGCTGTAGCCTGGGAGTAGAGAGAAGCAGTTTACAAGAGCTCTGTATGCTGAGTGTACAGAGCCATGGTTTGTGGGAGTTCTGCAGCCTGAGTGTAGGAGACCCAGCGTCTGGGAGTTGTGTAACCTGGGTGTGGAGAGACACTGTATACCTGCGTTCTGTAGCCTGAGTGCAAGAGATGCAGTTAGCAGTAGTTCTGTGGCTTGGGGTTAGGCCTACGCACTATACAGCAGTCTGTAACCAAAGTGTATGAAACACACTGTATGGGACTGCTGTAGCCTGGGAGTAGAGAGAAGCAGTTTACAAGAGTTCTGTATGCTGAGTGTAGAGAGCCATGGTTTGTGAGAGTTCTGCAGCCTGACTGTAGCAGTTTTAGCTTAGGGCAGTTCTGTAACCTGGGTGAAGAGAGACACTGTATACGTGCCTTCTGTAGCCTGAGTGCAGCAGATGCAGTTAGCGAGAATTCTGTATCCTGAATGTAGAGAGGCACTGTTAATGGGCGTTCTGTAACCTTTGGTTGGAAGACACAGCTTATGGGAGTTCTGTAGCTTGGGGTTAGGCATACGCACTATATGGGAGTTCAGTAGCTCACGAGTTGGCAAACGCAGTATACAGCAGTGCTGTAGCCTGGGAGTAGAGAGAACCAGTTTACAAGAGCTCTGTATGCTGAGTGTACAGAGCCATGGTTTGTGGGAGTTCTGCAGCCAGAGTGTAGAAGTGGTAGCTTAGGGCAGTTCTGTAACCTGGGTGTAGAGAGATGCAGTATACCTGCGTTCTGTAGCCTGAGTGCAGTAGACGCAGTTACCGAGAATTCTGTATCCTGAGTGTAGAGAGGTGCTGTTAATGGCGTTCTGTAACATTTGGGCGGAAGAGTCAGCTTATGGGAGTTCTGTAGCTTGGGGTTAGGCATACGCACTATATGGGAGTTCAGTAGCTCACGAATGGCAGACGCCATATACAGCATTGCTGTAGCCTGGGAGTAGAGAGAAGCGGTTTACAAGAGCTCTGTATGCTGAGTGTAGAGAGACATGATTTGTGGGAGTTCTGCAGCCTGAGTGTAGGAGACCCAGCGTCTGGGAGTTGTGTAACCTGGGTGTGGAGAGACACAGTATACCTGCGTTCTGTAGCCTGAGTGCAAGAGATGCAGTTAGCAGTAGTTCTGTGGCTTGGGGTTAGGCCTACGCACTATACAGCAGTTCTGTAACCAAGGTGTATGAAACACACTGTATGGGAGTGCTGTAGCCTGGGAGCAGAGAGAAGCAGTTTACAAGAGTTCTGTATGCTGAGTGTATAGAGCCATGGCTTGCGGGAGTTCTGTAGCTTGTGTGTAGAGAAGTGCTGTTAATGGGCATTTTGTAACTTTAGGTAGAAGACACAGCTTACGGGACTTCTGTAGCTTGGGGTTAGGCATACGCACTATATGGGAGTTCAGTAGCTCACGAGTTGGCAAACGCAGTATACTGCAGTGCTGTAGCCTGGGAGTAGAGAGAAGCAGTTTACAAGCGTTCTGTATGCTGAGTGTACAGAGCCATGGTTTGTGGGAGTTCTGCAGCCTGAGTGTAGCAGTTTTAGCTTAGGGCAGTTCTGTAACCTGGGTGTAGAGAGACACAGTATAACTGCGTTCTTTAGCCTGAGTTCAGGAGACCCGGTTAGAAGGAGTTCTGTAGCCTGAGTATCAAGAAGTGCTGTTAATGGGCATTCTGTAACCTTAGGGTGGAAGACACAGCTTACAGGTGTTCTGCAGCTTGGGGTTAGGCATACGCACTATATGGGAGTTCAGTAGCTCACGAGTTGGCAAACGCAGTATACAGCAGTGCTGTAGCCTGGGAGTAGAGAGAAGCAGTTTACAAGAGCTCTGTATGCTGAGTGTACAGAGCCATGGTTTGTGGGAGTTCTGCAGCCAGAGTGTAGAAGTGGTAGCTTAGGGCAGTTCCGTAACCTGGGTGTAGAGAGATGCAGTATACCTGCGTTCTGTAGCCTGAGTGCAGCAGACGCAGTTACCGAGAATTCTGTATCCTGAGTGTAGAGAGGTGCTGTTAATGGCGTTCTGTAACATTTGGGCGGAAGAGTCAGCTTATGGGAGTTCTGTAGCTTGGGGTTAGGCATACGCACTATATGGGAGTTCAGTAGCTCACGAGTTGGCAGACGCCTTATACTGCATTGCTGTAGCCTGGGAGTAGAGAGAAGCAGTTTACAAGAGCTCTGTATGCTGAGTGTACAGAGCCATGGCTTGTGGGAGTTCTGCAGCCTGAGTGTAGGAGACCCAGCGTCTGGGAGTTGTGTAACCTGGGTGTGGAGAGACACAGTATACCTGCGTTCTGTAGCCTGAGTGCAAGAGACGCAGTTAGCAGTAGTTCTGTGGCTTGGGGTTAGGCCTACGCACTATACAGCAGTTCTGTAACCAAGGTGTATGAAACACACTGTATGGGAGTGCTGTAGCCTGGGAGCAGAGAGAAGCAGTTTACAAGAGTTCTGTATGCTGAGTGTAGAGAGCCATGGTTTGTGAGAGTTCTGCAGCCTGAGTGTAGCAATTTTAGCTTAGGGCAGTTCTGTAACCTGGGTGAAGAGAGACACTGTATACGTGCTTTCTGTAGCCTGAGTGCAGCAGATGCAGTTAGCGAGAATTCTGTATCCTGAATGTAGAGAGGCACTGTTAATGGGCGTTCTGTAACCTTTGGTTGGAAGACACAGCTTATGGGAGTTCTGTAGCTTGGGGTTAGGCATACGCACTATATGGGAGTTCAGTAGCTCACGAGTTGGCAAACGCAGTATACAGCAGTGCTGTAGCCTGGGAGTAGAGAGAAGCAGTTTACAAGCGTTCTGTATGCTGAGTGTACAGAGCCATGGTTTGTGGGAGTTCTGCAGCCAGAGTATAGAAGTGGTAGCTTAGGGCAGTTCTGTAACCTGGGTGTAGAGAGATGCAGTATACCTGCGTTCTGTAGCCTGAGTGCAGGAGATGCTCTAAGCGGTAGTTCTGTGGCTTGGGGTTAGGCCACGCACTATACTGCAATTCTGTAACCGAGGTGTATGAAACACACTGTATGAGACTGCTGTAGCCTGGGAGTAGAGAGAAGCAGTTTACAAGAGCTCTGTTTGCTGAGTGTAGAGAGACATGATTTGTGGGAGTTCTGCAGCCTGAGTGTAGGAGACCCAGCGTCTGGGAGTTGTGTAACCTGGGTGTGGAGAGACACAGTATACCTGCGTTCTGTAGCCTGAGTGCAAGAGACGCAGTTAGCAGTAGTTCTGTGGCTTGGGGTTAGGCCTACGCACTATACAGCAGTTCTGTAACCAAGGTGTATGAAACACACTGTATGGGAGTGCTGTAGCCTGGGAGCAGAGAGAAGCAGTTTACAAGCGTTCTGTATGCTGAGTGTACAGAGCCATGGTTTGTGGGAGTTCTGCAGCCTGAGTGTAGCAGTTTTAGCTTAGGGCAGTTCTGTAACCTGGGTGTAGAGAGACACAGTATAACTGCGTTCTTTAGCCTGAGTTCAGGAGACCCGGTTAGAAGGAGTTCTGTAGCCTGAGTATCAAGAAGTGCTGTTAATGGGCATTCTGTAACCTTAGGGTGGAAGACACAGCTTACAGGTGTTCTGCAGCTTGGGGTTAGGCATACGCACTATATGGGAGTTCAGTAGCTCACGAGTTGGCAAACGCAGTATACAGCAGTGCTGTAGCCTGGGAGTAGAGAGAAGCAGTTTACAAGAGCTCTGTATGCTGAGTGTACAGAGCCATGGTTTGTGGGAGTTCGGCAGCCAGAGTGTAGAAGTGGTAGCTTAGGGCAGTTCCGTAACCTGGGTGTAGAGAGATGCAGTATACCTGCGTTCTGTAGCCTGAGTGCAGCAGACGCAGTTACCGAGAATTCTGTATCCTGAGTGTAGAGAGGTGCTGTTAATGGCGTTCTGTAACATTTGGGCGGAAGAGTCAGCTTATGGGAGTTCTGTAGCTTGGGGTTAGGCATACGCACTATATGGGAGTTCAGTAGCTCACGAGTTGGCAGACGCCTTATACTGCATTGCTGTAGCCTGGGAGTAGAGAGAAGCAGTTTACAAGAGCTCTGTATGCTGAGTGTACAGAGCCATGGCTTGTGGGAGTTCTGCAGCCTGAGTGTAGGAGACCCAGCGTCTGGGAGTTGTGTAACCTGGGTGTGGAGAGACACAGTATACCTGCGTTCTGTAGCCTGAGTGCAAGAGACGCAGTTAGCAGTAGTTCTGTGGCTTGGGGTTAGGCCTACGCACTATACAGCAGTTCTGTAACCAAGGTGTATGAAACACACTGTATGGGAGTGCTGTAGCCTGGGAGCAGAGAGAAGCAGTTTACAAGAGTTCTGTATGCTGAGTGTAGAGAGCCATGGTTTGTGAGAGTTCTGCAGCCTGAGTGTAGCAATTTTAGCTTAGGGCAGTTCTGTAACCTGGGTGAAGAGAGACACTGTATACGTGCTTTCTGTAGCCTGAGTGCAGCAGATGCAGTTAGCGAGAATTCTGTATCCTGAATGTAGAGAGGCACTGTTAATGGGCGTTCTGTAACCTTTGGTTGGAAGACACAGCTTATGGGAGTTCTGTAGCTTGGGGTTAGGCATACGCACTATATGGGAGTTCAGTAGCTCACGAGTTGGCAAACGCAGTATACAGCAGTGCTGTAGCCTGGGAGTAGAGAGAAGCAGTTTACAAGCGTTCTGTATGCTGAGTGTACAGAGCCATGGTTTGTGGGAGTTCTGCAGCCAGAGTATAGAAGTGGTAGCTTAGGGCAGTTCTGTAACCTGGGTGTAGAGAGATGCAGTATACCTGCGTTCTGTAGCCTGAGTGCAGGAGATGCTCTAAGCGGTAGTTCTGTGGCTTGGGGTTAGGCCACGCACTATACTGCAATTCTGTAACCGAGGTGTATGAAACACACTGTATGAGACTGCTGTAGCCTGGGAGTAGAGAGAAGCAGTTTACAAGAGCTCTGTTTGCTGAGTGTAGAGAGACATGATTTGTGGGAGTTCTGCAGCCTGAGTGTAGGAGACCCAGCGTCTGGGAGTTGTGTAACCTGGGTGTGGAGAGACACAGTATACCTGCGTTCTGTAGCCTGAGTGCAAGAGACGCAGTTAGCAGTAGTTCTGTGGCTTGGGGTTAGGCCTACGCACTATACAGCAGTTCTGTAACCAAGGTGTATGAAACACACTGTATGGGAGTGCTGTAGCCTGGGAGCAGAGAGAAGCAGTTTACAAGCGTTCTGTATGCTGAGTGTACAGAGCCATGGTTTGTGGGAGTTCTGCAGCCTGAGTGTAGCAGTTTTAGCTTAGGGCAGTTCTGTAACCTGGGTGTAGAGAGACACAGTATAACTGCGTTCTTTAGCCTGAGTTCAGGAGACCCGGTTAGAAGGAGTTCTGTAGCCTGAGTATAAAGAAGTGCTGTTAATGGGCATTCTGTAACCTTAGGGTGGAAGACACAGCTTACAGGTGTTCTGCAGCTTGGGGTTAGGCATACGCACTATATGGGAGTTCAGTAGCTCACGAGTTGGCAAACGCAGTATACAGCAGTGCTGTAGCCTGGGAGTAGAGAGAAGCAGTTTACAAGAGCTCTGTATGCTGAGTGTACAGAGCCATGGTTTGTGGGAGTTCGGCAGCCAGAGTGTAGAAGTGGTAGCTTAGGGCAGTTCCGTAACCTGGGTGTAGAGAGATGCAGTATACCTGCGTTCTGTAGCCTGAGTGCAGCAGACGCAGTTACCGAGAATTCTGTATCCTGAGTGTAGAGAGGTGCTGTTAATGGCGTTCTGTAACATTTGGGCGGAAGAGTCAGCTTATGGGAGTTCTGTAGCTTGGGGTTAGGCATACGCACTATATGGGAGTTCAGTAGCTCACGAATGGCAGACGCCATATACAGCATTGCTGTAGCCTGGGAGTAGAGAGAAGCAGTTTACAAGAGCTCTGTATGCTGAGTGTAGAGAGACATGATTTGTGGGAGTTCTGCAGCCTGAGTGTAGGAGACCCAGCGTCTGGGAGTTGTGTAACCTGGGTGTGGAGAGACACAGTATACCTGCGTTCTGTAGCCTGAGTGCAAGAGACGCAGTTAGCAGTAGTTCTGTGGCTTGGGGTTAGGCCTACGCACTATACAGCAGTTCTGTAACCAAGGTGTATGAAACACACTGTATGGGAGTGCTGTAGCCTGGGAGCAGAGAGAAGCAGTTTACAAGAGTTCTGTATGCTGAGTGTATAGAGCCATGGCTTGCGGGAGTTCTGTAGCTTGTGTGTAGAGAAGTGCTGTTAATGGGCATTTTGTAACTTTAGGTAGAAGACACAGCTTACGGGACTTCTGTAGCTTGGGGTTAGGCATACGCACTATATGGGAGTTCAGTAGCTCACGAGTTGGCAAACGCAGTATACTGCAGTGCTGTAGCCTGGGAGTAGAGAGAAGCAGTTTACAAGCGTTCTGTATGCTGAGTGTACAGAGCCATGGTTTGTGGGAGTTCTGCAGCCTGAGTGTAGCAGTTTTAGCTTAGGGCAGTTCTGTAACCTGGGTGTAGAGAGACACAGTATAACTGCGTTCTTTAGCCTGAGTTCAGGAGACCCGGTTAGAAGGAGTTCTGTAGCCTGAGTATAAAGAAGTGCTGTTAATGGGCATTCTGTAACCTTAGGGTGGAAGACACAGCTTACAGGTGTTCTGCAGCTTGGGGTTAGGCATACGCACTATATGGGAGTTCAGTAGCTCACGAGTTGGCAAACGCAGTATACAGCAGTGCTGTAGCCTGGGAGTAGAGAGAAGCAGTTTACAAGAGCTCTGTATGCTGAGTGTACAGAGCCATGGTTTGTGGGAGTTCTGCAGCCAGAGTGTAGAAGTGGTAGCTTAGGGCAGTTCCGTAACCTGGGTGTAGAGAGATGCAGTATACCTGCGTTCTGTAGCCTGAGTGCAGCAGACGCAGTTACCGAGAATTCTGTATCCTGAGTGTAGAGAGGTGCTGTTAATGGCGTTCTGTAACATTTGGGCGGAAGAGTCAGCTTATGGGAGTTCTGTAGCTTGGGGTTAGGCATACGCACTATATGGGAGTTCAGTAGCTCACGAGTTGGCAGACGCCTTATACTGCATTGCTGTAGCCTGGGAGTAGAGAGAAGCAGTTTACAAGAGCTCTGTATGCTGAGTGTACAGAGCCATGGCTTGTGGGAGTTCTGCAGCCTGAGTGTAGGAGACCCAGCGTCTGGGAGTTGTGTAACCTGGGTGTGGAGAGACACAGTATACCTGCGTTCTGTAGCCTGAGTGCAAGAGACGCAGTTAGCAGTAGTTCTGTGGCTTGGGGTTAGGCCTACGCACTATACAGCAGTTCTGTAACCAAGGTGTATGAAACACACTGTATGGGAGTGCTGTAGCCTGGGAGCAGAGAGAAGCAGTTTACAAGAGTTCTGTATGCTGAGTGTAGAGAGCCATGGTTTGTGAGAGTTCTGCAGCCTGAGTGTAGCAATTTTAGCTTAGGGCAGTTCTGTAACCTGGGTGAAGAGAGACACTGTATACGTGCTTTCTGTAGCCTGAGTGCAGCAGATGCAGTTAGCGAGAATTCTGTATCCTGAATGTAGAGAGGCACTGTTAATGGGCGTTCTGTAACCTTTGGTTGGAAGACACAGCTTATGGGAGTTCTGTAGCTTGGGGTTAGGCATACGCACTATATGGGAGTTCAGTAGCTCACGAGTTGGCAAACGCAGTATACAGCAGTGCTGTAGCCTGGGAGTAGAGAGAAGCAGTTTACAAGCGTTCTGTATGCTGAGTGTACAGAGCCATGGTTTGTGGGAGTTCTGCAGCCAGAGTATAGAAGTGGTAGCTTAGGGCAGTTCTGTAACCTGGGTGTAGAGAGATGCAGTATACCTGCGTTCTGTAGCCTGAGTGCAGGAGATGCTCTAAGCGGTAGTTCTGTGGCTTGGGGTTAGGCCACGCACTATACTGCAATTCTGTAACCGAGGTGTATGAAACACACTGTATGAGACTGCTGTAGCCTGGGAGTAGAGAGAAGCAGTTTACAAGAGCTCTGTTTGCTGAGTGTAGAGAGACATGATTTGTGGGAGTTCTGCAGCCTGAGTGTAGGAGACCCAGCGTCTGGGAGTTGTGTAACCTGGGTGTGGAGAGACACAGTATACCTGCGTTCTGTAGCCTGAGTGCAAGAGACGCAGTTAGCAGTAGTTCTGTGGCTTGGGGTTAGGCCTACGCACTATACAGCAGTTCTGTAACCAAGGTGTATGAAACACACTGTATGGGAGTGCTGTAGCCTGGGAGCAGAGAGAAGCAGTTTACAAGCGTTCTGTATGCTGAGTGTACAGAGCCATGGTTTGTGGGAGTTCTGCAGCCTGAGTGTAGCAGTTTTAGCTTAGGGCAGTTCTGTAACCTGGGTGTAGAGAGACACAGTATAACTGCGTTCTTTAGCCTGAGTTCAGGAGACCCGGTTAGAAGGAGTTCTGTAGCCTGAGTATAAAGAAGTGCTGTTAATGGGCATTCTGTAACCTTAGGGTGGAAGACACAGCTTACAGGTGTTCTGCAGCTTGGGGTTAGGCATACGCACTATATGGGAGTTCAGTAGCTCACGAGTTGGCAAACGCAGTATACAGCAGTGCTGTAGCCTGGGAGTAGAGAGAAGCAGTTTACAAGAGCTCTGTATGCTGAGTGTACAGAGCCATGGTTTGTGGGAGTTCTGCAGCCAGAGTGTAGAAGTGGTAGCTTAGGGCAGTTCCGTAACCTGGGTGTAGAGAGATGCAGTATACCTGCGTTCTGTAGCCTGAGTGCAGCAGACGCAGTTACCGAGAATTCTGTATCCTGAGTGTAGAGAGGTGCTGTTAATGGCGTTCTGTAACATTTGGGCGGAAGAGTCAGCTTATGGGAGTTCTGTAGCTTGGGGTTAGGCATACGCACTATATGGGAGTTCAGTAGCTCACGAGTTGGCAGACGCCTTATACTGCATTGCTGTAGCCTGGGAGTAGAGAGAAGCAGTTTACAAGAGCTCTGTATGCTGAGTGTACAGAGCCAAGGTTTGTGGGAGTTCTGCAGCCTGAGTGTAGGAGACCCAGCGTCTGGGAGTTGTGTAACCTGGGTGTGGAGAGACACAGTATACCTGCGTTCTGTAGCCTGAGTGCAAGAGACGCAGTTAGCAGTAGTTCTGTGGCTTGGGGTTAGGCCTACGCACTATACAGCAGTTCTGTAACCAAGGTGTATGAAACACACTGTATGGGAGTGCTGTAGCCTGGGAGCAGAGAGAAGCAGTTTACAAGCGTTCTGTATGCTGAGTGTACAGAGCCATGGTTTGTGGGAGTTCTGCAGCCTGAGTGTAGCAGTTTTAGCTTAGGGCAGTTCTGTAACCTGGGTGTAGAGAGACACAGTATAACTGCGTTCTTTAGCCTGAGTTCAGGAGACCCGGTTAGAAGGAGTTCTGTAGCCTGAGTATCAAGAAGTGCTGTTAATGGGCATTCTGTAACCTTAGGGTGGAAGACACAGCTTACAGGTGTTCTGCAGCTTGGGGTTAGGCATACGCACTATATGGGAGTTCAGTAGCTCACGAGTTGGCAAACGCAGTATACAGCAGTGCTGTAGCCTGGGAGTAGAGAGAAGCAGTTTACAAGAGCTCTGTATGCTGAGTGTACAGAGCCATGGTTTGTGGGAGTTCTGCAGCCAGAGTGTAGAAGTGGTAGCTTAGGGCAGTTCCGTAACCTGGGTGTAGAGAGATGCAGTATACCTGCGTTCTGTAGCCTGAGTGCAGCAGACGCAGTTACCGAGAATTCTGTATCCTGAGTGTAGAGAGGTGCTGTTAATGGCGTTCTGTAACATTTGGGCGGAAGAGTCAGCTTATGGGAGTTCTGTAGCTTGGGGTTAGGCATACGCACTATATGGGAGTTCAGTAGCTCACGA
This sequence comes from Lepus europaeus, assembly GCF_033115175.1. Lineage (NCBI taxonomy): Eukaryota > Metazoa > Chordata > Mammalia > Lagomorpha > Leporidae > Lepus > Lepus europaeus. Next base: position 8,776,490 of record NW_026909177.1, read on the forward strand.
GTTGGCAGACGCCTTATACTGCATTGCTGTAGCCTGGGAGTAGAGAGAAGCAGTTTACAAGAGCTCTGTATGCTGAGTGTACAGAGCCAAGGTTTGTGGGAGTTCTGCAGCCTGAGTGTAGGAGACCCAGCGTCTGGGAGTTGTGTAACCTGGGTGTGGAGAGACACAGTATACCTGCGTTCTGTAGCCTGAGTGCAAGAGACGCAGTTAGCAGTAGTTCTGTGGCTTGGGGTTAGGCCTACGCACTATACAGCAGTTCTGTAACCAAGGTGTATGAAACACACTGTATGGGAGTGCTGTAGCCTGGGAGCAGAGAGAAGCAGTTTACAAGCGTTCTGTATGCTGAGTGTACAGAGCCATGGTTTGTGGGAGTTCTGCAGCCTGAGTGTAGCAGTTTTAGCTTAGGGCAGTTCTGTAACCTGGGTGTAGAGAGACACAGTATAACTGCGTTCTTTAGCCTGAGTTCAGGAGACCCGGTTAGAAGGAGTTCTGTAGCCTGAGTATCAAGAAGTGCTGTTAATGGGCATTCTGTAACCTTAGGGTGGAAGACACAGCTTACAGGTGTTCTGCAGCTTGGGGTTAGGCATACGCACTATATGGGAGTTCAGTAGCTCACGAGTTGGCAAACGCAGTATACAGCAGTGCTGTAGCCTGGGAGTAGAGAGAAGCAGTTTACAAGAGCTCTGTATGCTGAGTGTACAGAGCCATGGTTTGTGGGAGTTCTGCAGCCAGAGTGTAGAAGTGGTAGCTTAGGGCAGTTCCGTAACCTGGGTGTAGAGAGATGCAGTATACCTGCGTTCTGTAGCCTGAGTGCAGCAGACGCAGTTACCGAGAATTCTGTATCCTGAGTGTAGAGAGGTGCTGTTAATGGCGTTCTGTAACATTTGGGCGGAAGAGTCAGCTTATGGGAGTTCTGTAGCTTGGGGTTAGGCATACGCACTATATGGGAGTTCAGTAGCTCACGAGTTGGCAGACGCCTTATACTGCATTGCTGTAGCCTGGGAGTAGAGAGAAGCAGTTTACAAGAGCTCTGTATGCTGAGTGTACAGAGCCAAGGTTTGTGGGAGTTCTGCAGCCTGAGTGTAGGAGACCCAGCGTCTGGGAGTTGTGTAACCTGGGTGTGGAGAGACACAGTATACCTGCGTTCTGTAGCCTGAGTGCAAGAGACGCAGTTAGCAGTAGTTCTGTGGCTTGGGGTTAGGCCTACGCACTATACAGCAGTTCTGTAACCAAGGTGTATGAAACACACTGTATGGGAGTGCTGTAGCCTGGGAGCAGAGAGAAGCAGTTTACAAGCGTTCTGTATGCTGAGTGTACAGAGCCATGGTTTGTGGGAGTTCTGCAGCCTGAGTGTAGCAGTTTTAGCTTAGGGCAGTTCTGTAACCTGGGTGTAGAGAGACACAGTATAACTGCGTTCTTTAGCCTGAGTTCAGGAGACCCGGTTAGAAGGAGTTCTGTAGCCTGAGTATAAAGAAGTGCTGTTAATGGGCATTCTGTAACCTTAGGGTGGAAGACACAGCTTACAGGTGTTCTGCAGCTTGGGGTTAGGCATACGCACTATATGGGAGTTCAGTAGCTCACGAGTTGGCAAACGCAGTATACAGCAGTGCTGTAGCCTGGGAGTAGAGAGAAGCAGTTTACAAGAGCTCTGTATGCTGAGTGTACAGAGCCATGGTTTGTGGGAGTTCTGCAGCCAGAGTGTAGAAGTGGTAGCTTAGGGCAGTTCCGTAACCTGGGTGTAGAGAGATGCAGTATACCTGCGTTCTGTAGCCTGAGTGCAGCAGACGCAGTTACCGAGAATTCTGTATCCTGAGTGTAGAGAGGTGCTGTTAATGGCGTTCTGTAACATTTGGGCGGAAGAGTCAGCTTATGGGAGTTCTGTAGCTTGGGGTTAGGCATACGCACTATATGGGAGTTCAGTAGCTCACGAGTTGGCAGACGCCTTATACTGCATTGCTGTAGCCTGGGAGTAGAGAGAAGCAGTTTACAAGAGCTCTGTATGCTGAGTGTACAGAGCCAAGGTTTGTGGGAGTTCTGCAGCCTGAGTGTAGGAGACCCAGCGTCTGGGAGTTGTGTAACCTGGGTGTGGAGAGACACAGTATACCTGCGTTCTGTAGCCTGAGTGCAAGAGACGCAGTTAGCAGTAGTCTGTGGCTTGGGGTTAGGCCTACGCACTATACAGCAGTTCTGTAACCAAGGTGTATGAAACACACTGTATGGGAGTGCTGTAGCCTGGGAGCAGAGAGAAGCAGTTTACAAGCGTTCTGTATGCTGAGTGTACAGAGCCATGGTTTGTGGGAGTTCTGCAGCCTGAGTGTAGCAGTTTTAGCTTAGGGCAGTTCTGTAACCTGGGTGTAGAGAGACACAGTATAACTGCGTTCTTTAGCCTGAGTTCAGGAGACCCGGTTAGAAGGAGTTCTGTAGCCTGAGTATAAAGAAGTGCTGTTAATGGGCATTCTGTAACCTTAGGGTGGAAGACACAGCTTACAGGTGTTCTGCAGCTTGGGGTTAGGCATACGCACTATATGGGAGTTCAGTAGCTCACGAGTTGGCAAACGCAGTATACAGCAGTGCTGTAGCCTGGGAGTAGAGAGAAGCAGTTTACAAGAGCTCTGTATGCTGAGTGTACAGAGCCATGGTTTGTGGGAGTTCTGCAGCCAGAGTGTAGAAGTGGTAGCTTAGGGCAGTTCCGTAACCTGGGTGTAGAGAGATGCAGTATACCTGCGTTCTGTAGCCTGAGTGCAGCAGACGCAGTTACCGAGAATTCTGTATCCTGAGTGTAGAGAGGTGCTGTTAATGGCGTTCTGTAACATTTGGGCGGAAGAGTCAGCTTATGGGAGTTCTGTAGCTTGGGGTTAGGCATACGCACTATATGGGAGTTCAGTAGCTCACGAGTTGGCAGACGCCTTATACTGCATTGCTGTAGCCTGGGAGTAGAGAGAAGCAGTTTACAAGAGCTCTGTATGCTGAGTGTACAGAGCCAAGGTTTGTGGGAGTTCTGCAGCCTGAGTGTAGGAGACCCAGCGTCTGGGAGTTGTGTAACCTGGGTGTGGAGAGACACAGTATACCTGCGTTCTGTAGCCTGAGTGCAAGAGACGCAGTTAGCAGTAGTTCTGTGGCTTGGGGTTAGGCCTACGCACTATACAGCAGTTCTGTAACCAAGGTGTATGAAACACACTGTATGGGAGTGCTGTAGCCTGGGAGCAGAGAGAAGCAGTTTACAAGCGTTCTGTATGCTGAGTGTACAGAGCCATGGTTTGTGGGAGTTCTGCAGCCTGAGTGTAGCAGTTTTAGCTTAGGGCAGTTCTGTAACCTGGGTGTAGAGAGACACAGTATAACTGCGTTCTTTAGCCTGAGTTCAGGAGACCCGGTTAGAAGGAGTTCTGTAGCCTGAGTATAAAGAAGTGCTGTTAATGGGCATTCTGTAACCTTAGGGTGGAAGACACAGCTTACAGGTGTTCTGCAGCTTGGGGTTAGGCATACGCACTATATGGGAGTTCAGTAGCTCACGAGTTGGCAAACGCAGTATACAGCAGTGCTGTAGCCTGGGAGTAGAGAGAAGCAGTTTACAAGAGCTCTGTATGCTGAGTGTACAGAGCCATGGTTTGTGGGAGTTCTGCAGCCAGAGTGTAGAAGTGGTAGCTTAGGGCAGTTCCGTAACCTGGGTGTAGAGAGATGCAGTATACCTGCGTTCTGTAGCCTGAGTGCAGCAGACGCAGTTACCGAGAATTCTGTATCCTGAGTGTAGAGAGGTGCTGTTAATGGCGTTCTGTAACATTTGGGCGGAAGAGTCAGCTTATGGGAGTTCTGTAGCTTGGGGTTAGGCATACGCACTATATGGGAGTTCAGTAGCTCACGAGTTGGCAGACGCCTTATACTGCATTGCTGTAGCCTGGGAGTAGAGAGAAGCAGTTTACAAGAGCTCTGTATGCTGAGTGTTCAGAGCCAAGGTTTGTGGGAGTTCTGCAGCCTGAGTGTAGGAGACCCAGCGTCTGGGAGTTGTGTAACCTGGGTGTGGAGAGACACAGTATACCTGCGTTCTGTAGCCTGAGTGCAAGAGATGCAGTTAGCAGTAGTTCTGTGGCTTGGGGTTAGGCCTACGCACTATACAGCAGTTCTGTAACCAAAGTGTATGAAACACACTGTATGGGACTGCTGTAGCCTGGGAGTAGAGAGAAGCAGTTTACAAGAGTTCTGTATGCTGAGTGTAGAGAGCCATGGTTTGTGAGAGTTCTGCAGCCTGAGTGTAGCAGTTTTAGCTTAGGGCAGTTCTGTAACCTGGGTGAAGAGAGACACTGTATACGTGCCTTCTGTAGCCTGAGTGCAGCAGATGCAGTTAGCGAGAATTCTGTATCCTGAATGTAGAGAGGCACTGTTAATGGGCGTTCTGTAACCTTTGGTTGGAAGACACAGCTTATGGGAGTTCTGTAGCTTGGGGTTAGGCATACGCACTATATGGGAGTTCAGTAGCTCACGAGTTGGCAAACGCAGTATACAGCAGTGCTGTAGCCTGGGAGTAGAGAGAAGCAGTTTACAAGAGCTCTGTATGCTGAGTGTACAGAGCCATGGTTTGTGGGAGTTCTGCAGCCAGAGTGTAGAAGTGGTAGCTTAGGGCAGTTCCGTAACCTGGGTGTAGAGAGATGCAGTATACCTGCGTTCTGTAGCCTGAGTGCAGCAGACGCAGTTACCGAGAATTCTGTATCCTGAGTGTAGAGAGGTGCTGTTAATGGCGTTCTGTAACATTTGGGCGGAAGAGTCAGCTTATGGGAGTTCTGTAGCTTGGGGTTAGGCATACGCACTATATGGGAGTTCAGTAGCTCACGAGTTGGCAGACGCCTTATACTGCATTGCTGTAGCCTGGGAGTAGAGAGAAGCAGTTTACAAGAGCTCTGTATGCTGAGTGTACAGAGCCAAGGTTTGTGGGAGTTCTGCAGCCTGAGTGTAGGAGACCCAGCGTCTTGGAGTTGTGTAACCTGGGTGTGGAGAGACACAGTATACCTGCGTTCTGTAGCCTGAGTGCAAGAGACGCAGTTAGCAGTAGTTCTGTGGCTTGGGGTTAGGCCTACGCACTATACAGCAGTTCTGTAACCAAGGTGTATGAAACACACTGTATGGGAGTGCTGTAGCCTGGGAGCAGAGAGAAGCAGTTTACAAGCGTTCTGTATGCTGAGTGTACAGAGCCATGGTTTGTGGGAGTTCTGCAGCCTGAGTGTAGCAGTTTTAGCTTAGGGCAGTTCTGTAACCTGGGTGTAGAGAGACACAGTATAACTGCGTTCTTTAGCCTGAGTTCAGGAGACCCGGTTAGAAGGAGTTCTGTAGCCTGAGTATAAAGAAGTGCTGTTAATGGGCATTCTGTAACCTTAGGGTGGAAGACACAGCTTACAGGTGTTCTGCAGCTTGGGGTTAGGCATACGCACTATATGGGAGTTCAGTAGCTCACGAGTTGGCAAACGCAGTATACAGCAGTGCTGTAGCCTGGGAGTAGAGAGAAGCAGTTTACAAGAGCTCTGTATGCTGAGTGTACAGAGCCATGGTTTGTGGGAGTTCTGCAGCCAGAGTGTAGAAGTGGTAGCTTAGGGCAGTTCTGTAACCTGGGTGTAGAGAGATGCAGTATACCTGCGTTCTGTAGCCTGAGTGCAGTAGACGCAGTTACCGAGAATTCTGTATCCTGAGTGTAGAGAGGTGCTGTTAATGGCGTTCTGTAACATTTGGGCGGAAGAGTCAGCTTATGGGAGTTCTGTAGCTTGGGGTTAGGCATACGCACTATATGGGAGTTCAGTAGCTCACGAATGGCAGACGCCATATACAGCATTGCTGTAGCCTGGGAGTAGAGAGAAGCAGTTTACAAGAGCTCTGTATGCTGAGTGTAGAGAGACATGATTTGTGGGAGTTCTGCAGCCTGAGTGTAGGAGACCCAGCGTCTGGGAGTTGTGTAACCTGGGTGTGGAGAGACACAGTATACCTGCGTTCTGTAGCCTGAGTGCAAGAGACGCAGTTAGCAGTAGTTCTGTGGCTTGGGGTTAGGCCTACGCACTATACAGCAGTTCTGTAACCAAGGTGTATGAAACACACTGTATGGGAGTGCTGTAGCCTGGGAGCAGAGAGAAGCAGTTTACAAGAGTTCTGTATGCTGAGTGTATAGAGCCATGGCTTGCGGGAGTTCTGTAGCTTGTGTGTAGAGAAGTGCTGTTAATGGGCATTTTGTAACTTTAGGTAGAAGACACAGCTTACGGGACTTCTGTAGCTTGGGGTTAGGCATACGCACTATATGGGAGTTCAGTAGCTCACAAGTTGGCAAACGCAGTATACAGCAGTGCTGTAGCCTGGGAGTAGAGAGAAGCAGTTTACAAGAGCTCTGTATGCTGAGTGTACAGAGCCATGGTTTGTGGGAGTTCTGCAGCCAGAGTGTAGAAGTGGTAGCTTAGGGCAGTTCCGTAACCTGGGTGTAGAGAGATGCAGTATACCTGCGTTCTGTAGCCTGAGTGCAGCAGACGCAGTTACCGAGAATTCTGTATCCTGAGTGTAGAGAGGTGCTGTTAATGGCGTTCTGTAACATTTGGGCGGAAGAGTCAGCTTATGGGAGTTCTGTAGCTTGGGGTTAGGCATACGCACTATATGGGAGTTCAGTAGCTCACGAGTTGGCAGACGCCTTATACTGCATTGCTGTAGCCTGGGAGTAGAGAGAAGCAGTTTACAAGAGCTCTGTATGCTGAGTGTACAGAGCCAAGGTTTGTGGGAGTTCTGCAGCCTGAGTGTAGGAGACCCAGCGTCTGGGAGTTGTGTAACCTGGGTGTGGAGAGACACAGTATACCTGCGTTCTGTAGCCTGAGTGCAAGAGACGCAGTTAGCAGTAGTTCTGTGGCTTGGGGTTAGGCCTACGCACTATACAGCAGTTCTGTAACCAAGGTGTATGAAACACACTGTATGGGAGTGCTGTAGCCTGGGAGCAGAGAGAAGCAGTTTACAAGCGTTCTGTATGCTGAGTGTACAGAGCCATGGTTTGTGGGAGTTCTGCAGCCTGAGTGTAGCAGTTTTAGCTTAGGGCAGTTCTGTAACCTGGGTGTAGAGAGACACAGTATAACTGCGTTCTTTAGCCTGAGTTCAGGAGACCCGGTTAGAAGGAGTTCTGTAGCCTGAGTATCAAGAAGTGCTGTTAATGGGCATTCTGTAACCTTAGGGTGGAAGACACAGCTTACAGGTGTTCTGCAGCTTGGGGTTAGGCATACGCACTATATGGGAGTTCAGTAGCTCACGAGTTGGCAAACGCAGTATACAGCAGTGCTGTAGCCTGGGAGTAGAGAGAAGCAGTTTACAAGAGCTCTGTATGCTGAGTGTACAGAGCCATGGTTTGTGGGAGTTCTGCAGCCAGAGTGTAGAAGTGGTAGCTTAGGGCAGTTCCGTAACCTGGGTGTAGAGAGATGCAGTATACCTGCGTTCTGTAGCCTGAGTGCAGCAGACGCAGTTACCGAGAATTCTGTATCCTGAGTGTAGAGAGGTGCTGTTAATGGCGTTCTGTAACATTTGGGCGGAAGAGTCAGCTTATGGGAGTTCTGTAGCTTGGGGTTAGGCATACGCACTATATGGGAGTTCAGTAGCTCACGAGTTGGCAGACGCCTTATACTGCATTGCTGTAGCCTGGGAGTAGAGAGAAGCAGTTTACAAGAGCTCTGTATGCTGAGTGTACAGAGCCAAGGTTTGTGGGAGTTCTGCAGCCTGAGTGTAGGAGACCCAGCGTCTGGGAGTTGTGTAACCTGGGTGTGGAGAGACACAGTATACCTGCGTTCTGTAGCCTGCGTGCAAGAGACGCAGTTAGCAGTAGTTCTGTGGCTTGGGGTTAGGCCTACGCACTATACAGCAGTTCTGTAACCAAGGTGTATGAAACACACTGTATGGGAGTGCTGTAGCCTGGGAGCAGAGAGAAGCAGTTTACAAGCGTTCTGTATGCTGAGTGTACAGAGCCATGGTTTGTGGGAGTTCTGCAGCCTGAGTGTAGCAGTTTTAGCTTAGGGCAGTTCTGTAACCTGGGTGTAGAGAGACACAGTATAACTGCGTTCTTTAGCCTGAGTTCAGGAGACCCGGTTAGAAGGAGTTCTGTAGCCTGAGTATAAAGAAGTGCTGTTAATGGGCATTCTGTAACCTTAGGGTGGAAGACACAGCTTACAGGTGTTCTGCAGCTTGGGGTTAGGCATACGCACTATATGGGAGTTCAGTAGCTCACGAGTTGGCAAACGCAGTATACAGCAGTGCTGTAGCCTGGGAGTAGAGAGAAGCAGTTTACAAGAGCTCTGTATGCTGAGTGTACAGAGCCATGGTTTGTGGGAGTTCTGCAGCCAGAGTGTAGAAGTGGTAGCTTAGGGCAGTTCCGTAACCTGGGTGTAGAGAGATGCAGTATACCTGCGTTCTGTAGCCTGAGTGCAGCAGACGCAGTTACCGAGAATTCTGTATCCTGAGTGTAGAGAGGTGCTGTTAATGGCGTTCTGTAACATTTGGGCGGAAGAGTCAGCTTATGGGAGTTCTGTAGCTTGGGGTTAGGCATACGCACTATATGGGAGTTCAGTAGCTCACGAGTTGGCAGACGCCTTATACTGCATTGCTGTAGCCTGGGAGTAGAGAGAAGCAGTTTACAAGAGCTCTGTATGCTGAGTGTTCAGAGCCAAGGTTTGTGGGAGTTCTGCAGCCTGAGTGTAGGAGACCCAGCGTCTGGGAGTTGTGTAACCTGGGTGTGGAGAGACACAGTATACCTGCGTTCTGTAGCCTGAGTGCAAGAGATGCAGTTAGCAGTAGTTCTGTGGCTTGGGGTTAGGCCTACGCACTATACAGCAGTTCTGTAACCAAAGTGTATGAAACACACTGTATGGGACTGCTGTAGCCTGGGAGTAGAGAGAAGCAGTTTACAAGAGTTCTGTATGCTGAGTGTAGAGAGCCATGGTTTGTGAGAGTTCTGCAGCCTGAGTGTAGCAGTTTTAGCTTAGGGCAGTTCTGTAACCTGGGTGAAGAGAGACACTGTATACGTTCCTTCTGTAGCCTGAGTGCAGCAGATGCAGTTAGCGAGAATTCTGTATCCTGAATGTAGAGAGGCACTGTTAATGGGCGTTCTGTAACCTTTGGTTGGAAGACACAGCTTATGGGAGTTCTGTAGCTTGGGGTTAGGCATACTCACTATATGGGAGTTCAGTAGCTCACGAGTTGGCAAACGCAGTATACAGCAGTGCTGTAGCCTGGGAGTAGAGAGAAGCAGTTTACAAGAGCTCTGTATGCTGAGTGTACAGAGCCATGGTTTGTGGGAGTTCTGCAGCCAGAGTGTAGAAGTGGTAGCTTAGGGCAGTTCCGTAACCTGGGTGTAGAGAGATGCAGTATACCTGCGTTCTGTAGCCTGAGTGCAGCAGACGCAGTTACCGAGAATTCTGTATCCTGAGTGTAGAGAGGTGCTGTTAATGGCGTTCTGTAACATTTGGGCGGAAGAGTCAGCTTATGGGAGTTCTGTAGCTTGGGGTTAGGCATACGCACTATATGGGAGTTCAGTAGCTCACGAGTTGGCAGACGCCTTATACTGCATTGCTGTAGCCTGGGAGTAGAGAGAAGCAGTTTACAAGAGCTCTGTATGCTGAGTGTACAGAGCCAAGGTTTGTGGGAGTTCTGCAGCCTGAGTGTAGGAGACCCAGCGTCTTGGAGTTGTGTAACCTGGGTGTGGAGAGACACAGTATACCTGCGTTCTGTAGCCTGAGTGCAAGAGACGCAGTTAGCAGTAGTTCTGTGGCTTGGGGTTAGGCCTACGCACTATACAGCAGTTCTGTAACCAAGGTGTATGAAACACACTGTATGGGAGTGCTGTAGCCTGGGAGCAGAGAGAAGCAGTTTACAAGCGTTCTGTATGCTGAGTGTACAGAGCCATGGTTTGTGGGAGTTCTGCAGCCTGAGTGTAGCAGTTTTAGCTTAGGGCAGTTCTGTAACCTGGGTGTAGAGAGACACAGTATAACTGCGTTCTTTAGCCTGAGTTCAGGAGACCCGGTTAGAAGGAGTTCTGTAGCCTGAGTATAAAGAAGTGCTGTTAATGGGCATTCTGTAACCTTAGGGTGGAAGACACAGCTTACAGGTGTTCTGCAGCTTGGGGTTAGGCATACGCACTATATGGGAGTTCAGTAGCTCACGAGTTGGCAAACGCAGTATACAGCAGTGCTGTAGCCTGGGAGTAGAGAGAAGCAGTTTACAAGAGCTCTGTATGCTGAGTGTACAGAGCCATGGTTTGTGGGAGTTCTGCAGCCAGAGTGTAGAAGTGGTAGCTTAGGGCAGTTCTGTAACCTGGGTGTAGAGAGATGCAGTATACCTGCGTTCTGTAGCCTGAGTGCAGTAGACGCAGTTACCGAGAATTCTGTATCCTGAGTGTAGAGAGGTGCTGTTAATGGCGTTCTGTAACATTTGGGCGGAAGAGTCAGCTTATGGGAGTTCTGTAGCTTGGGGTTAGGCATACGCACTATATGGGAGTTCAGTAGCTCACGAATGGCAGACGCCATATACAGCATTGCTGTAGCCTGGGAGTAGAGAGAAGCAGTTTACAAGAGCTCTGTATGCTGAGTGTAGAGAGACATGATTTGTGGGAGTTCTGCAGCCTGAGTGTAGGAGACCCAGCGTCTGGGAGTTGTGTAACCTGGGTGTGGAGAGACACAGTATACCTGCGTTCTGTAGCCTGAGTGCAAGAGACGCAGTTAGCAGTAGTTCTGTGGCTTGGGGTTAGGCCTACGCACTATACAGCAGTTCTGTAACCAAGGTGTATGAAACACACTGTATGGGAGTGCTGTAGCCTGGGAGCAGAGAGAAGCAGTTTACAAGAGTTCTGTATGCTGAGTGTATAGAGCCATGGCTTGCGGGAGTTCTGTAGCTTGTGTGTAGAGAAGTGCTGTTAATGGGCATTTTGTAACTTTAGGTAGAAGACACAGCTTACGGGACTTCTGTAGCTTGGGGTTAGGCATACGCACTATATGGGAGTTCAGTAGCTCACAAGTTGGCAAACGCAGTATACAGCAGTGCTGTAGCCTGGGAGTAGAGAGAAGCAGTTTACAAGAGCTCTGTATGCTGAGTGTACAGAGCCATGGTTTGTGGGAGTTCTGCAGCCAGAGTGTAGAAGTGGTAGCTTAGGGCAGTTCCGTAACCTGGGTGTAGAGAGATGCAGTATACCTGCGTTCTGTAGCCTGAGTGCAGCAGACGCAGTTACCGAGAATTCTGTATCCTGAGTGTAGAGAGGTGCTGTTAATGGCGTTCTGTAACATTTGGGCGGAAGAGTCAGCTTATGGGAGTTCTGTAGCTTGGGGTTAGGCATACGCACTATATGGGAGTTCAGTAGCTCACGAGTTGGCAGACGCCTTATACTGCATTGCTGTAGCCTGGGAGTAGAGAGAAGCAGTTTACAAGAGCTCTGTATGCTGAGTGTACAGAGCCAAGGTTTGTGGGAGTTCTGCAGCCTGAGTGTAGGAGACCCAGCGTCTGGGAGTTGTGTAACCTGGGTGTGGAGAGACACAGTATACCTGCGTTCTGTAGCCTGAGTGCAAGAGACGCAGTTAGCAGTAGTTCTGTGGCTTGGGGTTAGGCCTACGCACTATACAGCAGTTCTGTAACCAAGGTGTATGAAACACACTGTATGGGAGTGCTGTAGCCTGGGAGTAGAGAGAAGCAGTTTACAAGCGTTCTGTATGCTGAGTGTACAGAGCCATGGTTTGTGGGAGTTCTGCAGCCTGAGTGTAGCAGTTTTAGCTTAGGGCAGTTCTGTAACCTGGGTGTAGAGAGACACAGTATAACTGCGTTCTTTAGCCTGAGTTCAGGAGACCCGGTTAGAAGGAGTTCTGTAGCCTGAGTATAAAGAAGTGCTGTTAATGGGCATTCTGTAACCTTAGGGTGGAAGACACAGCTTACAGGTGTTCTGCAGCTTGGGGTTAGGCATACGCACTATATGGGAGTTCAGTAGCTCACGAGTTGGCAAACGCAGTATACAGCAGTGCTGTAGCCTGGGAGTAGAGAGAAGCAGTTTACAAGAGCTCTGTATGCTGAGTGTACAGAGCCATGGTTTGTGGGAGTTCTGCAGCCAGAGTGTAGAAGTGGTAGCTTAGGGCAGTTCCGTAACCTGGGTGTAGAGAGATGCAGTATACCTGCGTTCTGTAGCCTGAGTGCAGCAGACGCAGTTACCGAGAATTCTGTATCCTGAGTGTAGAGAGGTGCTGTTAATGGCGTTCTGTAACATTTGGGCGGAAGAGTCAGCTTATGGGAGTTCTGTAGCTTGGGGTTAGGCATACGCACTATATGGGAGTTCAGTAGCTCACGAGTTGGCAGACGCCTTATACTGCATTGCTGTAGCCTGGGAGTAGAGAGAAGCAGTTTACAAGAGCTCTGTATGCTGAGTGTTCAGAGCCAAGGTTTGTGGGAGTTCTGCAGCCTGAGTGTAGGAGACCCAGCGTCTGGGAGTTGTGTAACCTGGGTGTGGAGAGACACAGTATACCTGCGTTCTGTAGCCTGAGTGCAAGAGATGCAGTTAGCAGTAGTTCTGTGGCTTGGGGTTAGGCCTACGCACTATACAGCAGTTCTGTAACCAAAGTGTATGAAACACACTGTATGGGACTGCTGTAGCCTGGGAGTAGAGAGAAGCAGTTTACAAGAGTTCTGTATGCTGAGTGTAGAGAGCCATGGTTTGTGAGAGTTCTGCAGCCTGAGTGTAGCAGTTTTAGCTTAGGGCAGTTCTGTAACCTGGGTGAAGAGAGACACTGTATACGTGCCTTCTGTAGCCTGAGTGCAGCAGATGCAGTTAGCGAGAATTCTGTATCCTGAATGTAGAGAGGCACTGTTAATGGGCGTTCTGTAACCTTTGGTTGGAAGACACAGCTTATGGGAGTTCTGTAGCTTGGGGTTAGGCATACGCACTATATGGGAGTTCAGTAGCTCACGAGTTGGCAAACGCAGTATACAGCAGTGCTGTAGCCTGGGAGTAGAGAGAAGCAGTTTACAAGAGCTCTGTATGCTGAGTGTACAGAGCCATGGTTTGTGGGAGTTCTGCAGCCAGAGTGTAGAAGTGGTAGCTTAGGGCAGTTCCGTAACCTGGGTGTAGAGAGATGCAGTATACCTGCGTTCTGTAGCCTGAGTGCAGCAGACGCAGTTACCGAGAATTCTGTATCCTGAGTGTAGAGAGGTGCTGTTAATGGCGTTCTGTAACATTTGGGCGGAAGAGTCAGCTTATGGGAGTTCTGTAGCTTGGGGTTAGGCATACGCACTATATGGGAGTTCAGTAGCTCACGAGTTGGCAGACGCCTTATACTGCATTGCTGTAGCCTGGGAGTAGAGAGAAGCAGTTTACAAGAGCTCTGTATGCTGAGTGTACAGAGCCAAGGTTTGTGGGAGTTCTGCAGCCTGAGTGTAGGAGACCCAGCGTCTGGGAGTTGTGTAACCTGGGTGTGGAGAGACACAGTATACCTGCGTTCTGTAGCCTGAGTGCAAGAGACGCAGTTAGCAGTAGTTCTGTGGCTTGGGGTTAGGCCTACGCACTATACAGCAGTTCTGTAACCAAGGTGTATGAAACACACTGTATGGGAGTGCTGTAGCCTGGGAGCAGAGAGAAGCAGTTTACAAGCGTTCTGTATGCTGAGTGTACAGAGCCATGGTTTGTGGGAGTTCTGCAGCCTGAGTGTAGCAGTTTTAGCTTAGCGCAGTTCTGTAACCTGGGTGTAGAGAGACACAGTATAACTGCGTTCTTTAGCCTGAGTTCAGGAGACCCGGTTAGAAGGAGTTCTGTAGCCTGAGTATAAAGAAGTGCTGTTAATGGGCATTCTGTAACCTTAGGGTGGAAGACACAGCTTACAGGTGTTCTGCAGCTTGGGGTTAGGCATACGCACTATATGGGAGTTCAGTAGCTCACGAGTTGGCAAACGCAGTATACAGCAGTGCTGTAGCCTGGGAGTAGAGAGAAGCAGTTTACAAGAGCTCTGTATGCTGAGTGTACAGAGCCATGGTTTGTGGGAGTTCTGCAGCCAGAGTGTAGAAGTGGTAGCTTAGGGCAGTTCCATAACCTGGGTGTAGAGAGATGCAGTATACCTGCGTTCTGTAGCCTGAGTGCAGCAGACGCAGTTACCGAGAATTCTGTATCCTGAGTGTAGAGAGGTGCTGTTAATGGCGTTCTGTAACATTTGGGCGGAAGAGTCAGCTTATGGGAGTTCTGTAGCTTGGGGTTAGGCATACGCACTATATGGGAGTTCAGTAGCTCACGAGTTGGCAGACGCCTTATACTGCATTGCTGTAGCCTGGGAGTAGAGAGAAGCAGTTTACAAGAGCTCTGTATGCTGAGTGTACAGAGCCAAGGTTTGTGGGAGTTCTGCAGCCTGAGTGTAGGAGACCCAGCGTCTGGGAGTTGTGTAACCTGGGTGTGGAGAGACACAGTATACCTGCGTTCTGTAGCCTGAGTGCAAGAGACGCAGTTAGCAGTAGTTCTGTGGCTTGGGGTTAGGCCTACGCACTATACAGCAGTTCTGTAACCAAGGTGTATGAAACACACTGTATGGGAGTGCTGTAGCCTGGGAGCAGAGAGAAGCAGTTTACAAGCGTTCTGTATGCTGAGTGTACAGAGCCATGGTTTGTGGGAGTTCTGCAGCCTGAGTGTAGCAGTTTTAGCTTAGGGCAGTTCTGTAACCTGGGTGTAGAGAGACACAGTATAACTGCGTTCTTTAGCCTGAGTTCAGGAGACCCGGTTAGAAGGAGTTCTGTAGCCTGAGTATAAAGAAGTGCTGTTAATGGGCATTCTGTAACCTTAGGGTGGAAGACACAGCTTACAGGTGTTCTGCAGCTTGGGGTTAGGCATACGCACTATATGGGAGTTCAGTAGCTCACGAGTTGGCAAACGCAGTATACAGCAGTGCTGTAGCCTGGGAGTAGAGAGAAGCAGTTTACAAGAGCTCTGTATGCTGAGTGTACAGAGCCATGGTTTGTGGGAGTTCTGCAGCCTGAGTGTAGAAGTGGTAGCTTAGGGCAGTTCCGTAACCTGGGTGTAGAGAGATGCAGTATACCTGCGTTCTGTAGCCTGAGTGCAGCAGACGCAGTTACCGAGAATTCTGTATCCTGAGTGTAGAGAGGTGCTGTTAATGGCGTTCTGTAACATTTGGGCGGAAGAGTCAGCTTATGGGAGTTCTGTAGCTTGGGGTTAGGCATACGCACTATATGGGAGTTCAGTAGCTCACGAGTTGGCAGACGCCTTATACTGCATTGCTGTAGCCTGGGAGTAGAGAGAAGCAGTTTACAAGAGCTCTGTATGCTGAGTGTACAGAGCCATGGCTTGTGGGAGTTCTGCAGCCTGAGTGTAGGAGACCCAGCGTCTGGGAGTTGTGTAACCTGGGTGTGGAGAGACACAGTATACCTGCGTTCTGTAGCCTGAGTGCAAGAGACGCAGTTAGCAGTAGTTCTGTGGCTTGGGGTTAGGCCTACGCACTATACAGCAGTTCTGTAACCAAGGTGTATGAAACACACTGTATGGGAGTGCTGTAGCCTGGGAGCAGAGAGAAGCAGTTTACAAGCGTTCTGTATGCTGAGTGTACAGAGCCATGGTTTGTGGGAGTTCTGCAGCCTGAGTGTAGCAGTTTTACCTTAGGGCAGTTCTGTAACCTGGGTGTAGAGAGACACAGTATAACTGCGTTCTTTAGCCTGAGTTCAGGAGACCCGGTTAGAAGGAGTTCTGTAGCCTGAGTATAAAGAAGTGCTGTTAATGGGCATTCTGTAACCTTAGGGTGGAAGACACAGCTTACAGGTGTTCTGCAGCTTGGGGTTAGGCATACGCACTATATGGGAGTTCAGTAGCTCACGAGTTGGCAAACGCAGTATACAGCAGTGCTGTAGCCTGGGAGTAGAGAGAAGCAGTTTACAAGAGCTCTGTATGCTGAGTGTACAGAGCCATGGTTTGTGGGAGTTCTGCAGCCAGAGTGTAGAAGTGGTAGCTTAGGGCAGTTCCGTAACCTGGGTGTAGAGAGATGCAGTATACCTGCGTTCTGTAGCCTGAGTGCAGCAGACGCAGTTACCGAGAATTCTGTATCCTGAGTGTAGAGAGGTGCTGTTAATGGCGTTCTGTAACATTTGGGCGGAAGAGTCAGCTTATGGGAGTTCTGTAGCTTGGGGTTAGGCATACGCACTATATGGGAGTTCAGTAGCTCACGAGTTGGCAGACGCCTTATACTGCATTGCTGTAGCCTGGGAGTAGAGAGAAGCAGTTTACAAGAGCTCTGTATGCTGAGTGTTCAGAGCCAAGGTTTGTGGGAGTTCTGCAGCCTGAGTGTAGGAGACCCAGCGTCTGGGAGTTGTGTAACCTGGGTGTGGAGAGACACAGTATACCTGCGTTCTGTAGCCTGAGTGCAAGAGATGCAGTTAGCAGTAGTTCTGTGGCTTGGGGTTAGGCCTACGCACTATACAGCAGTTCTGTAACCAAAGTGTATGAAACACACTGTATGGGACTGCTGTAGCCTGGGAGTAGAGAGAAGCAGTTTACAAGAGTTCTGTATGCTGAGTGTAGAGAGCCATGGTTTGTGAGAGTTCTGCAGCCTGAGTGTAGCAGTTTTAGCTTAGGGCAGTTCTGTAACCTGGGTGAAGAGAGACACTGTATACGTGCCTTCTGTAGCCTGAGTGCAGCAGATGCAGTTAGCGAGAATTCTGTATCCTGAATGTAGAGAGGCACTGTTAATGGGCGTTCTGTAACCTTTGGTTGGAAGACACAGCTTATGGGAGTTCTGTAGCTTGGGGTTAGGCATACGCACTATATGGGAGTTCAGTAGCTCACGAGTTGGCAAACGCAGTATACAGCAGTGCTGTAGCCTGGGAGTAGAGAGAAGCAGTTTACAAGCGTTCTGTATGCTGAGTGTACAGAGCCATGGTTTGTGGGAGTTCTGCAGCCAGAGTGTAGAAGTGGTAGCTTAGGGCAGTTCCGTAACCTGGGTGTAGAGAGATGCAGTATACCTGCGTTCTGTAGCCTGAGTGCAGCAGACGCAGTTACCGAGAATTCTGTATCCTGAGTGTAGAGAGGTGCTGTTAATGGCGTTCTGTAACATTTGGGCGGAAGAGTCAGCTTATGGGAGTTCTGTAGCTTGGGGTTAGGCATACGCACTATATGGGAGTTCAGTAGCTCACGAGTTGGCAGACGCCTTATACTGCATTGCTGTAGCCTGGGAGTAGAGAGAAGCAGTTTACAAGAGCTCTGTATGCTGAGTGTACAGAGCCAAGGTTTGTGGGAGTTCTGCAGCCTGAGTGTAGGAGACCCAGCGTCTGGGAGTTGTGTAACCTGGGTGTGGAGAGACACAGTATACCTGCGTTCTGTAGCCTGAGTGCAAGAGACGCAGTTAGCAGTAGTTCTGTGGCTTGGGGTTAGGCCTACGCACTATACAGCAGTTCTGTAACCAAGGTGTATGAAACACACTGTATGGGAGTGCTGTAGCCTGGGAGCAGAGAGAAGCAGTTTACAAGCGTTCTGTATGCTGAGTGTACAGAGCTATGGTTTGTGGGAATTCTGCAACCTGAGTGTAGCAGTTTTAGCTTAGGGCAGTTCTGTAACCTGGGTGTAGAGAGACACAGTATAACTGCGTTCTTTAGCCTGAGTTCAGGAGACCCGGTTAGAAGGAGTTCTGTAGCCTGAGTATAAAGAAGTGCTGTTAATGGGCATTCTGTAACCTTAGGGTGGAAGACACAGCTTACAGGTGTTCTGCAGCTTGGGGTTAGGCATACGCACTATATGGGAGTTCAGTAGCTCACGAGTTGGCAAACGCAGTATACAGCAGTGCTGTAGCCTGGGAGTAGAGAGAAGCAGTTTACAAGAGCTCTGTATGCTGAGTGTACAGAGCCATGGTTTGTGGGAGTTCTGCAGCCAGAGTGTAGAAGTGGTAGCTTAGGGCAGTTCCGTAACCTGGGTGTAGAGAGATGCAGTATACCTGCGTTCTGTAGCCTGAGTGCAGCAGACGCAGTTACCGAGAATTCTGTATCCTGAGTGTAGAGAGGTGCTGTTAATGGCGTTCTGTAACATTTGGGCGGAAGAGTCAGCTTATGGGAGTTCTGTAGCTTGGGGTTAGGCATACGCACTATATGGGAGTTCAGTAGCTCACGAGTTGGCAGACGCCTTATACTGCATTGCTGTAGCCTGAGAGTAGAGAGAAGCAGTTTACAAGAGCTCTGTAAGCTGAGTGTACAGAGCCATGGCTTGTGGGAGTTCTGCAGCCTGAGTGTAGGAGACCCAGCATCTGGGAGTTGTGTAACCTGGGTGTGGAGAGACACAGTATACCTGCGTTCTGTAGCCTGAGTGCAAGAGACGCAGTTAGCAGTAGTTCTGTGGCTTGGGGTTAGGCCTACGCACTATACAGCAGTTCTGTAACCAAGGTGTATGAAACACACTGTATGGGAGTGCTGTAGCCTGGGAGCAGAGAGAAGCAGTTTACAAGAGTTCTGTATGCTGAGTGTAGAGAGCCATGGTTTGTGAGAGTTCTGCAGCCTGAGTGTAGCAATTTTAGCTTAGGGCAGTTCTGTAACCTGGGTGAAGAGAGACACTGTATACGTGCTTTCTGTAGCCTGAGTGCAGCAGATGCAGTTAGCGAGAATTCTGTATCCTGAATGTAGAGAGGCACTGTTAATGGGCGTTCTGTAACCTTTGGTTGGAAGACACAGCTTATGGGAGTTCTGTAGCTTGGGGTTAGGCATACGCACTATATGGGAGTTCAGTAGCTCACGAGTTGGCAAACGCAGTATACAGCAGTGCTGTAGCCTGGGAGTAGAGAGAAGCAGTTTACAAGCGTTCTGTATGCTGAGTGTACAGAGCCATGGTTTGTGGGAGTTCTGCAGCCAGAGTATAGAAGTGGTAGCTTAGGGCAGTTCTGTAACCTGGGTGTAGAGAGATGCAGATAACCTGCGTTCTGTAGCCTGAGTGCAGGAGATGCTCTAAGCGGTAGTTCTGTGGCTTGGGGTTAGGCCACGCACTATACTGCAATTCTGTAACCGAGGTGTATGAAACACACTGTATGAGACTGCTGTAGCCTGGGAGTAGAGAGAAGCAGTTTACAAGAGCTCTGTTTGCTGAGTGTAGAGAGACATGATTTGTGGGAGTTCTGCAGCCTGAGTGTAGGAGACCCAGCGTCTGGGAGTTGTGTAACCTGGGTGTGGAGAGACACAGTATACCTGCGTTCTGTAGCCTGAGTACAAGAGACGCAGTTAGCAGTAGTTCTGTGGCTTGGGGTTAGGCCTACGCACTATACAGCAGTTCTGTAACCAAGGTGTATGAAACACACTGTATGGGAGTGCTGTAGCCTGGGAGCAGAGAGAAGCAGTTTACAAGCGTTCTGTATGCTGAGTGTACAGAGCCATGGTTTGTGGGAGTTCTGCAGCCTGAGTGTAGCAGTTTTAGCTTAGGGCAGTTCTGTAACCTGGGTGTAGAGAGACACAGTATAACTGCGTTCTTTAGCCTGAGTTCAGGAGACCCGGTTAGAAGGAGTTCTGTAGCCTGAGTATAAAGAAGTGCTGTTAATGGGCATTCTGTAACCTTAGGGTGGAAGACACAGCTTACAGGTGTTCTGCAGCTTGGGGTTAGGCATACGCACTATATGGGAGTTCAGTAGCTCACGAGTTGGCAAACGCAGTATACAGCAGTGCTGTAGCCTGGGAGTAGAGAGAAGCAGTTTACAAGAGCTCTGTATGCTGAGTGTACAGAGCCATGGTTTGTGGGAGTTCTGCAGCCAGAGTGTAGAAGTGGTAGCTTAGGGCAGTTCCGTAACCTGGGTGTAGAGAGATGCAGTATACCTGCGTTCTGTAGCCTGAGTGCAGCAGACGCAGTTACCGAGAATTCTGTATCCTGAGTGTAGAGAGGTGCTGTTAATGGCGTTCTGTAACATTTGGGCGGAAGAGTCAGCTTATGGGAGTTCTGTAGCTTGGGGTTAGGCATACGCACTATATGGGAGTTCAGTAGCTCACGAGTTGGCAGACGCCTTATACTGCATTGCTGTAGCCTGAGAGTAGAGAGAAGCAGTTTACAAGAGCTCTGTAAGCTGAGTGTACAGAGCCATGGCTTGTGGGAGTTCTGCAGCCTGAGTGTAGGAGACCCAGCATCTGGGAGTTGTGTAACCTGGGTGTGGAGAGACACAGTATACCTGCGTTCTGTAGCCTGAGTGCAAGAGACGCAGTTAGCAGTAGTTCTGTGGCTTGGGGTTAGGCCTACGCACTATACAGCAGTTCTGTAACCAAGGTGTATGAAACACACTGTATGGGAGTGCTGTAGCCTGGGAGCAGAGAGAAGCAGTTTACAAGAGTTCTGTATGCTGAGTGTAGAGAGCCATGGTTTGTGAGAGTTCTGCAGCCTGAGTGTAGCAATTTTAGCTTAGGGCAGTTCTGTAACCTGGGTGAAGAGAGACACTGTATACGTGCTTTCTGTAGCCTGAGTGCAGCAGATGCAGTTAGCGAGAATTCTGTATCCTGAATGTAGAGAGGCACTGTTAATGGGCGTTCTGTAACCTTTGGTTGGAAGACACAGCTTATGGGAGTTCTGTAGCTTGGGGTTAGGCATACGCACTATATGGGAGTTCAGTAGCTCACGAGTTGGCAAACGCAGTATACAGCAGTGCTGTAGCCTGGGAGTAGAGAGAAGCAGTTTACAAGCGTTCTGTATGCTGAGTGTACAGAGCCATGGTTTGTGGGAGTTCTGCAACCAGAGTATAGAAGTGGTAGCTTAGGGCAGTTCTGTAACCTGGGTGTAGAGAGATGCAGATAACCTGCGTTCTGTAGCCTGAGTGCAGGAGATGCTCTAAGCGGTAGTTCTGTGGCTTGGGGTTAGGCCACGCACTATACTGCAATTCTGTAACCGAGGTGTATGAAACACACTGTATGAGACTGCTGTAGCCTGGGAGTAGAGAGAAGCAGTTTACAAGAGCTCTGTTTGCTGAGTGTAGAGAGACATGATTTGTGGGAGTTCTGCAGCCTGAGTGTAGGAGACCCAGCGTCTGGGAGTTGTGTAACCTGGGTGTGGAGAGACACAGTATACCTGCGTTCTGTAGCCTGAGTGCAAGAGACGCAGTTAGCAGTAGTTCTGTGGCTTGGGGTTAGGCCTACGCACTATACAGCAGTTCTGTAACCAAGGTGTATGAAACACACTGTATGGGAGTGCTGTAGCCTGGGAGCAGAGAGAAGCAGTTTACAAGCGTTCTGTATGCTGAGTGTACAGAGCCATGGTTTGTGGGAGTTCTGCAGCCTGAGTGTAGCAGTTTTAGCTTAGGGCAGTTCTGTAACCTGGGTGTAGAGAGACACAGTATAACTGCGTTCTTTAGCCTGAGTTCAGGAGACCCGGTTAGAAGGAGTTCTGTAGCCTGAGTATAAAGAAGTGCTGTTAATGGGCATTCTGTAACCTTAGGGTGGAAGACACAGCTTACAGGTGTTCTGCAGCTTGGGGTTAGGCATACGCACTATATGGGAGTTCAGTAGCTCACGAGTTGGCAAACGCAGTATACAGCAGTGCTGTAGCCTGGGAGTAGAGAGAAGCAGTTTACAAGAGCTCTGTATGCTGAGTGTACAGAGCCATGGTTTGTGGGAGTTCTGCAGCCAGAGTGTAGAAGTGGTAGCTTAGGGCAGTTCCGTAACCTGGGTGTAGAGAGATGCAGTATACCTGCGTTCTGTAGCCTGAGTGCAGCAGACGCAGTTACCGAGAATTCTGTATCCTGAGTGTAGAGAGGTGCTGTTAATGGCGTTCTGTAACATTTGGGCGGAAGAGTCAGCTTATGGGAGTTCTGTAGCTTGGGGTTAGGCATACGCACTATATGGGAGTTCAGTAGCTCACGAGTTGGCAGACGCCTTATACTGCATTGCTGTAGCCTGGGAGTAGAGAGAAGCAGTTTACAAGAGCTCTGTATGCTGAGTGTACAGAGCCAAGGTTTGTGGGAGTTCTGCAGCCTGAGTGTAGGAGACCCAGCGTCTGGGAGTTGTGTAACCTGGGTGTGGAGAGACACAGTATACCTGCGTTCTGTAGCCTGAGTGCAAGAGATGCAGTTAGCAGTAGTTCTGTGGCTTGGGGTTAGGCCTACGCACTATACAGCAGTTCTGTAACCAAAGTGTATGAAACACACTGTATGGGACTGCTGTAGCCTGGGAGTAGAGAGAAGCAGTTTACAAGAGTTCTGTATGCTGAGTGTAGAGAGCCATGGTTTGTGAGAGTTCTGCAGCCTGAGTGTAGCAGTTTTAGCTTAGGGCAGTTCTGTAACCTGTGTGAAGAGAGACACTGTATACGTGCCTTCTGTAGCCTGAGTGCAGCAGATGCAGTTAGCGAGAATTCTGTATCCTGAATGTAGAGAGGCACTGTTAATGGGCATTCTGTAACCTTTGGTTGGAAGACACAGCTTATGGGAGTTCTGTAGCTTGGGGTTAGGCATACGCACTATATGGGAGTTCAGTAGCTCACGAGTTGGCAAACGCAGTATACAGCAGTGCTGTAGCCTGGGAGTAGAGAGAAGCAGTTTACAAGCGTTCTGTATGCTGAGTGTACAGAGCCATGGTTTGTGGGAGTTCTGCAGCCAGAGTGTAGAAGTGGTAGCTTAGGGCAGTTCTGTAACCTGGGTGTAGAGAGATGCAGTATACCTGCGTTCTGTAGCCTGAGTGCAGTAGACGCAGTTACCGAGAATTCTGTATCCTGAGTGTAGAGAGGTGCTGTTAATGGCGTTCTGTAACATTTGGGCGGAAGAGTCAGCTTATGGGAGTTCTGTAGCTTGGGGTTAGGCATACGCACTATATGGGAGTTCAGTAGCTCACGAATGGCAGACGCCATATACAGCATTGCTGTAGCCTGGGAGTAGAGAGAAGCAGTTTACAAGAGCTCTGTATGCTGAGTGTAGAGAGACATGATTTGTGGGAGTTCTGCAGCCTGAGTGTAGGAGACCCAGCGTCTGGGAGTTGTGTAACCTGGGTGTGGAGAGACACAGTATACCTGCGTTCTGTAGCCTGAGTGCAAGAGACGCAGTTAGCAGTAGTTCTGTGGCTTGGGGTTAGGCCTACGCACTATACAGCAGTTCTGTAACCAAGGTGTATGAAACACACTGTATGGGAGTGCTGTAGCCTGGGAGCAGAGAGAAGCAGTTTACAAGAGTTCTGTATGCTGAGTGTATAGAGCCATGGCTTGCGGGAGTTCTGTAGCTTGTGTGTAGAGAAGTGCTGTTAATGGGCATTTTGTAACTTTAGGTAGAAGACACAGCTTACGGGACTTCTGTAGCTTGGGGTTAGGCATACGCACTATATGGGAGTTCAGTAGCTCACGAGTTGGCAAACGCAGTATACTGCATTGCTGTAGCCTGGGAGTAGAGAGAAGCAGTTTACAAGCGTTCTGTATGCTGAGTGTACAGAGCCATGGTTTGTGGGAGTTCTGCAGCCTGAGTGTAGCAGTTTTAGCTTAGGGCAGTTCTGTAACCTGGGTGTAGAGAGACACAGTATAACTGCGTTCTTTAGCCTGAGTTCAGGAGACCCGGTTAGAAGGAGTTCTGTAGCCTGAGTATAAAGAAGTGCTGTTAATGGGCATTCTGTAACCTTAGGGTGGAAGACACAGCTTACAGGTGTTCTGCAGCTTGGGGTTAGGCATACGCACTATATGGGAGTTCAGTAGCTCACGAGTTGGCAAACGCAGTATACAGCAGTGCTGTAGCCTGGGAGTAGAGAGAAGCAGTTTACAAGAGCTCTGTATGCTGAGTGTACAGAGCCATGGTTTGTGGGAGTTCTGCAGCCAGAGTGTAGAAGTGGTAGCTTAGGGCAGTTCCGTAACCTGGGTGTAGAGAGATGCAGTATACCTGCGTTCTGTAGCCTGAGTGCAGCAGACGCAGTTACCGAGAATTCTGTATCCTGAGTGTAGAGAGGTGCTGTTAATGGCGTTCTGTAACATTTGGGCGGAAGAGTCAGCTTATGGGAGTTCTGTAGCTTGGGGTTAGGCATACGCACTATATGGGAGTTCAGTAGCTCACGAGTTGGCAGACGCCTTATACTGCATTGCTGTAGCCTGAGAGTAGAGAGAAGCAGTTTACAAGAGCTCTGTAAGCTGAGTGTACAGAGCCATGGCTTGTGGGAGTTCTGCAGCCTGAGTGTAGGAGACCCAGCATCTGGGAGTTGTGTAACCTGGGTGTGGAGAGACACAGTATACCTGCGTTCTGTAGCCTGAGTGCAAGAGACGCAGTTAGCAGTAGTTCTGTGGCTTGGGGTTAGGCCTACGCACTATACAGCAGTTCTGTAACCAAGGTGTATGAAACACACTGTATGGGAGTGCTGTAGCCTGGGAGCAGAGAGAAGCAGTTTACAAGAGTTCTGTATGCTGAGTGTAGAGAGCCATGGTTTGTGAGAGTTCTGCAGCCTGAGTGTAGCAATTTTAGCTTAGGGCAGTTCTGTAACCTGGGTGAAGAGAGACACTGTATACGTGCTTTCTGTAGCCTGAGTGCAGCAGATGCAGTTAGCGAGAATTCTGTATCCTGAATGTAGAGAGGCACTGTTAATGGGCGTTCTGTAACCTTTGGTTGGAAGACACAGCTTATGGGAGTTCTGTAGCTTGGGGTTAGGCATACGCACTATATGGGAGTTCAGTAGCTCACGAGTTGGCAAACGCAGTATACAGCAGTGCTGTAGCCTGGGAGTAGAGAGAAGCAGTTTACAAGCGTTCTGTATGCTGAGTGTACAGAGCCATGGTTTGTGGGAGTTCTGCAGCCAGAGTATAGAAGTGGTAGCTTAGGGCAGTTCTGTAACCTGGGTGTAGAGAGATGCAGATAACCTGCGTTCTGTAGCCTGAGTGCAGGAGATGCTCTAAGCGGTAGTTCTGTGGCTTGGGGTTAGGCCACGCACTATACTGCAATTCTGTAACCGAGGTGTATGAAACACACTGTATGAGACTGCTGTAGCCTGGGAGTAGAGAGAAGCAGTTTACAAGAGCTCTGTTTGCTGAGTGTAGAGAGACATGATTTGTGGGAGTTCTGCAGCCTGAGTGTAGGAGACCCAGCGTCTGGGAGTTGTGTAACCTGGGTGTGGAGAGACACAGTATACCTGCGTTCTGTAGCCTGAGTACAAGAGACGCAGTTAGCAGTAGTTCTGTGGCTTGGGGTTAGGCCTACGCACTATACAGCAGTTCTGTAACCAAGGTGTATGAAACACACTGTATGGGAGTGCTGTAGCCTGGGAGCAGAGAGAAGCAGTTTACAAGCGTTCTGTATGCTGAGTGTACAGAGCCATGGTTTGTGGGAGTTCTGCAGCCTGAGTGTAGCAGTTTTAGCTTAGGGCAGTTCTGTTACCTGGGTGTAGAGAGACACAGTATAACTGCGTTCTTTAGCCTGAGTTCAGGAGACCCGGTTAGAAGGAGTTCTGTAGCCTGAGTATAAAGAAGTGCTGTTAATGGGCATTCTGTAACCTTAGGGTGGAAGACACAGCTTACAGGTGTTCTGCAGCTTGGGGTTAGGCATACGCACTATATGGGAGTTCAGTAGCTCACGAGTTGGCAAACGCAGTATACAGCAGTGCTGTAGCCTGGGAGTAGAGAGAAGCAGTTTACAAGAGCTCTGTATGCTGAGTGTACAGAGCCATGGTTTGTGGGAGTTCTGCAGCCAGAGTGTAGAAGTGGTAGCTTAGGGCAGTTCCGTAACCTGGGTGTAGAGAGATGCAGTATACCTGCGTTCTGTAGCCTGAGTGCAGCAGACGCAGTTACCGAGAATTCTGTATCCTGAGTGTAGAGAGGTGCTGTTAATGGCGTTCTGTAACATTTGGGCGGAAGAGTCAGCTTATGGGAGTTCTGTAGCTTGGGGTTAGGCATACGCACTATATGGGAGTTCAGTAGCTCACGAGTTGGCAGACGCCTTATACTGCATTGCTGTAGCCTGAGAGTAGAGAGAAGCAGTTTACAAGAGCTCTGTAAGCTGAGTGTACAGAGCCATGGCTTGTGGGAGTTCTGCAGCCTGAGTGTAGGAGACCCAGCATCTGGGAGTTGTGTAACCTGGTTGTGGAGAGACACAGTATACCTGCGTTCTGTAGCCTGAGTGCAAGAGACGCAGTTAGCAGTAGTTCTGTGGCTTGGGGTTAGGCCTACGCACTATACAGCAGTTCTGTAACCAAGGTGTATGAAACACACTGTATGGGAGTGCTGTAGCCTGGGAGCAGAGAGAAGCAGTTTACAAGAGTTCTGTATGCTGAGTGTAGAGAGCCATGGTTTGTGAGAGTTCTGCAGCCTGAGTGTAGCAATTTTAGCTTAGGGCAGTTCTGTAACCTGGGTGAAGAGAGACACTGTATACGTGCTTTCTGTAGCCTGAGTGCAGCAGATGCAGTTAGCGAGAATTCTGTATCCTGAATGTAGAGAGGCACTGTTAATGGGCGTTCTGTAACCTTTGGTTGGAAGACACAGCTTATGGGAGTTCTGTAGCTTGGGGTTAGGCATACGCACTATATGGGAGTTCAGTAGCTCACGAGTTGGCAAACGCAGTATACAGCAGTGCTGTAGCCTGGGAGTAGAGAGAAGCAGTTTACAAGCGTTCTGTATGCTGAGTGTACAGAGCCATGGTTTGTGGGAGTTCTGCAACCAGAGTATAGAAGTGGTAGCTTAGGGCAGTTCTGTAACCTGGGTGTAGAGAGATGCAGATAACCTGCGTTCTGTAGCCTGAGTGCAGGAGATGCTCTAAGCGGTAGTTCTGTGGCTTGGGGTTAGGCCACGCACTATACTGCAATTCTGTAACCGAGGTGTATGAAACACACTGTATGAGACTGCTGTAGCCTGGGAGTAGAGAGAAGCAGTTTACAAGAGCTCTGTTTGCTGAGTGTAGAGAGACATGATTTGTGGGAGTTCTGCAGCCTGAGTGTAGGAGACCCAGCGTCTGGGAGTTGTGTAACCTGGGTGTGGAGAGACACAGTATACCTGCGTTCTGTAGCCTGAGTGCAAGAGACGCAGTTAGCAGTAGTTCTGTGGCTTGGGGTTAGGCCTACGCACTATACAGCAGTTCTGTAACCAAGGTGTATGAAACACACTGTATGGGAGTGCTGTAGCCTGGGAGCAGAGAGAAGCAGTTTACAAGCGTTCTGTATGCTGAGTGTACAGAGCCATGGTTTGTGGGAGTTCTGCAGCCTGAGTGTAGCAGTTTTAGCTTAGGGCAGTTCTGTAACCTGGGTGTAGAGAGACACAGTATAACTGCGTTCTTTAGCCTGAGTTCAGGAGACCCGGTTAGAAGGAGTTCTGTAGCCTGAGTATAAAGAAGTGCTGTTAATGGGCATTCTGTAACCTTAGGGTGGAAGACACAGCTTACAGGTGTTCTGCAGCTTGGGGTTAGGCATACGCACTATATGGGAGTTCAGTAGCTCACGAGTTGGCAAACGCAGTATACAGCAGTGCTGTAGCCTGGGAGTAGAGAGAAGCAGTTTACAAGAGCTCTGTATGCTGAGTGTACAGAGCCATGGTTTGTGGGAGTTCTGCAGCCAGAGTGTAGAAGTGGTAGCTTAGGGCAGTTCCGTAACCTGGGTGTAGAGAGATGCAGTATACCTGCGTTCTGTAGCCTGAGTGCAGCAGACGCAGTTACCGAGAATTCTGTATCCTGAGTGTAGAGAGGTGCTGTTAATGGCGTTCTGTAACATTTGGGCGGAAGAGTCAGCTTATGGGAGTTCTGTAGCTTGGGGTTAGGCATACGCACTATATGGGAGTTCAGTAGCTCACGAGTTGGCAGACGCCTTATACTGCATTGCTGTAGCCTGGGAGTAGAGAGAAGCAGTTTACAAGAGCTCTGTATGCTGAGTGTACAGAGCCAAGGTTTGTGGGAGTTCTGCAGCCTGAGTGTAGGAGACCCAGCGTCTGGGAGTTGTGTAACCTGGGTGTGGAGAGACACAGTATACCTGCGTTCTGTAGCCTGAGTGCAAGAGATGCAGTTAGCAGTAGTTCTGTGGCTTGGGGTTAGGCCTACGCACTATACAGCAGTTCTGTAACCAAAGTGTATGAAACACACTGTATGGGACTGCTGTAGCCTGGGAGTAGAGAGAAGCAGTTTACAAGAGTTCTGTATGCTGAGTGTAGAGAGCCATGGTTTGTGAGAGTTCTGCAGCCTGAGTGTAGCAGTTTTAGCTTAGGGCAGTTCTGTAACCTGTGTGAAGAGAGACACTGTATACGTGCCTTCTGTAGCCTGAGTGCAGCAGATGCAGTTAGCGAGAATTCTGTATCCTGAATGTAGAGAGGCACTGTTAATGGGCATTCTGTAACCTTTGGTTGGAAGACACAGCTTATGGGAGTTCTGTAGCTTGGGGTTAGGCATACGCACTATATGGGAGTTCAGTAGCTCACGAGTTGGCAAACGCAGTATACAGCAGTGCTGTAGCCTGGGAGTAGAGAGAAGCAGTTTACAAGCGTTCTGTATGCTGAGTGTACAGAGCCATGGTTTGTGGGAGTTCTGCAGCCAGAGTGTAGAAGTGGTAGCTTAGGGCAGTTCTGTAACCTGGGTGTAGAGAGATGCAGTATACCTGCGTTCTGTAGCCTGAGTGCAGTAGACGCAGTTACCGAGAATTCTGTATCCTGAGTGTAGAGAGGTGCTGTTAATGGCGTTCTGTAACATTTGGGCGGAAGAGTCAGCTTATGGGAGTTCTGTAGCTTGGGGTTAGGCATACGCACTATATGGGAGTTCAGTAGCTCACGAATGGCAGACGCCATATACAGCATTGCTGTAGCCTGGGAGTAGAGAGAAGCAGTTTACAAGAGCTCTGTATGCTGAGTGTAGAGAGACATGATTTGTGGGAGTTCTGCAGCCTGAGTGTAGGAGACCCAGCGTCTGGGAGTTGTGTAACCTGGGTGTGGAGAGACACAGTATACCTGCGTTCTGTAGCCTGAGTGCAAGAGACGCAGTTAGCAGTAGTTCTGTGGCTTGGGGTTAGGCCTACGCACTATACAGCAGTTCTGTAACCAAGGTGTATGAAACACACTGTATGGGAGTGCTGTAGCCTGGGAGCAGAGAGAAGCAGTTTACAAGAGTTCTGTATGCTGAGTGTATAGAGCCATGGCTTGCGGGAGTTCTGTAGCTTGTGTGTAGAGAAGTGCTGTTAATGGGCATTTTGTAACTTTAGGTAGAAGACACAGCTTACGGGACTTCTGTAGCTTGGGGTTAGGCATACGCACTATATGGGAGTTCAGTAGCTCACGAGTTGGCAAACGCAGTATACTGCATTGCTGTAGCCTGGGAGTAGAGAGAAGCAGTTTACAAGCGTTCTGTATGCTGAGTGTACAGAGCCATGGTTTGTGGGAGTTCTGCAGCCTGAGTGTAGCAGTTTTAGCTTAGGGCAGTTCTGTAACCTGGGTGTAGAGAGACACAGTATAACTGCGTTCTTTAGCCTGAGTTCAGGAGACCCGGTTAGAAGGAGTTCTGTAGCCTGAGTATAAAGAAGTGCTGTTAATGGGCATTCTGTAACCTTAGGGTGGAAGACACAGCTTACAGGTGTTCTGCAGCTTGGGGTTAGGCATACGCACTATATGGGAGTTCAGTAGCTCACGAGTTGGCAAACGCAGTATACAGCAGTGCTGTAGCCTGGGAGTAGAGAGAAGCAGTTTACAAGAGCTCTGTATGCTGAGTGTACAGAGCCATGGTTTGTGGGAGTTCTGCAGCCAGAGTGTAGAAGTGGTAGCTTAGGGCAGTTCCGTAACCTGGGTGTAGAGAGATGCAGTATACCTGCGTTCTGTAGCCTGAGTGCAGCAGACGCAGTTACCGAGAATTCTGTATCCTGAGTGTAGAGAGGTGCTGTTAATGGCGTTCTGTAACATTTGGGCGGAAGAGTCAGCTTATGGGAGTTCTGTAGCTTGGGGTTAGGCATACGCACTATATGGGAGTTCAGTAGCTCACGAGTTGGCAGACGCCTTATACTGCATTGCTGTAGCCTGGGAGTAGAGAGAAGCAGTTTACAAGAGCTCTGTATGCTGAGTGTACAGAGCCAAGGTTTGTGGGAGTTCTGCAGCCTGAGTGTAGGAGACCCAGCGTCTGGGAGTTGTGTAACCTGGGTGTGGAGAGACACAGTATACCTGCGTTCTGTAGCCTGAGTGCAAGAGATGCAGTTAGCAGTAGTTCTGTGGCTTGGGGTTAGGCCTACGCACTATACAGCAGTTCTGTAACCAAAGTGTATGAAACACACTGTATGGGACTGCTGTAGCCTGGGAGTAGAGAGAAGCAGTTTACAAGAGTTCTGTATGCTGAGTGTAGAGAGCCATGGTTTGTGAGAGTTCTGCAGCCTGAGTGTAGCAGTTTTAGCTTAGGGCAGTTCTGTAACCTGTGTGAAGAGAGACACTGTATACGTGCCTTCTGTAGCCTGAGTGCAGCAGATGCAGTTAGCGAGAATTCTGTATCCTGAATGTAGAGAGGCACTGTTAATGGGCGTTCTGTAACCTTTGGTTGGAAGACACAGCTTATGGGAGTTCTGTAGCTTGGGGTTAGGCATACGCACTATATGGGAGTTCAGTAGCTCACGAGTTGGCAAACGCAGTATACAGCAGTGCTGTAGCCTGGGAGTAGAGAGAAGCAGTTTACAAGAGCTCTGTATGCTGAGTGTACAGAGCCATGGTTTGTGGGAGTTCTGCAGCCAGAGTGTAGAAGTGGTAGCTTAGGGCAGTTCTGTAACCTGGGTGTAGAGAGATGCAGTATACCTGCGTTCTGTAGCCTGAGTGCAGTAGACGCAGTTACCGAGAATTCTGTATCCTGAGTGTAGAGAGGTGCTGTTAATGGCGTTCTGTAACATTTGGGCGGAAGAGTCAGCTTATGGGAGTTCTGTAGCTTGGGGTTAGGCATACGCACTATATGGGAGTTCAGTAGCTCACGAATGGCAGACGCCATATACAGCATTGCTGTAGCCTGGGAGTAGAGAGAAGCAGTTTACAAGAGCTCTGTATGCTGAGTGTAGAGAGACATGATTTGTGGGAGTTCTGCAGCCTGAGTGTAGGAGACCCAGCGTCTGGGAGTTGTGTAACCTGGGTGTGGAGAGACACAGTATACCTGCGTTCTGTAGCCTGAGTGCAAGAGACGCAGTTAGCAGTAGTTCTGTGGCTTGGGGTTAGGCCTACGCACTATACAGCAGTTCTGTAACCAAGGTGTATGAAACACACTGTATGGGAGTGCTGTAGCCTGGGAGCAGAGAGAAGCAGTTTACAAGAGTTCTGTATGCTGAGTGTATAGAGCCATGGCTTGCGGGAGTTCTGTAGCTTGTGTGTAGAGAAGTGCTGTTAATGGGCATTTTGTAACTTTAGGTAGAAGACACAGCTTACGGGACTTCTGTAGCTTGGGGTTAGGCATACGCACTATATGGGAGTTCAGTAGCTCACGAGTTGGCAGACGCCTTATACTGCATTGCTGTAGCCTGAGAGTAGAGAGAAGCAGTTTACAAGAGCTCTGTAAGCTGAGTGTACAGAGCCATGGCTTGTGGGAGTTCTGCAGCCTGAGTGTAGGAGACCCAGCATCTGGGAGTTGTGTAACCTGGGTGTGGAGAGACACAGTATACCTGCGTTCTGTAGCCTGAGTGCAAGAGACGCAGTTAGCAGTAGTTCTGTGGCTTGGGGTTAGGCCTACGCACTATTCAGCAGTTCTGTAACCAAGGTGTATGAAACACACTGTATGGGAGTGCTGTAGCCTGGGAGCAGAGAGAAGCAGTTTACAAGAGTTCTGTATGCTGAGTGTAGAGAGCCATGGTTTGTGAGAGTTCTGCAGCCTGAGTGTAGCAATTTTAGCTTAGGGCAGTTCTGTAACCTGGGTGAAGAGAGACACTGTATACGTGCTTTCTGTAGCCTGAGTGCAGCAGATGCAGTTAGCGAGAATTCTGTATCCTGAATGTAGAGAGGCACTGTTAATGGGCGTTCTGTAACCTTTGGTTGGAAGACACAGCTTATGGGAGTTCTGTAGCTTGGGGTTAGGCATACGCACTATATGGGAGTTCAGTAGCTCACGAGTTGGCAAACGCAGTATACAGCAGTGCTGTAGCCTGGGAGTAGAGAGAAGCAGTTTACAAGCGTTCTGTATGCTGAGTGTACAGAGCCATGGTTTGTGGGAGTTCTGCAACCAGAGTATAGAAGTGGTAGCTTAGGGCAGTTCTGTAACCTGGGTGTAGAGAGATGCAGATAACCTGCGTTCTGTAGCCTGAGTGCAGGAGATGCTCTAAGCGGTAGTTCTGTGGCTTGGGGTTAGGCCACGCACTATACTGCAATTCTGTAACCGAGGTGTATGAAACACACTGTATGAGACTGCTGTAGCCTGGGAGTAGAGAGAAGCAGTTTACAAGAGCTCTGTATGCTGAGTGTACAGAGCCATGGCTTGTGGGAGTTCTGCAGCCTGAGTGTAGGAGACCCAGCGTCTGGGAGTTGTGTAACCTGGGTGTGGAGAGACACAGTATACCTGCGTTCTGTAGCCTGAGTGCAAGAGACGCAGTTAGCAGTAGTTCTGTGGCTTGGGGTTAGGCCTACGCACTATACAGCAGTTCTGTAACCAAGGTGTATGAAACACACTGTATGGGAGTGCTGTAGCCTGGGAGCAGAGAGAAGCAGTTTACAAGCGTTCTGTATGCTGAGTGTACAGAGCCATGGTTTGTGGGAGTTCTGCAGCCTGAGTGTAGCAGTTTTAGCTTAGGGCAGTTCTGTAACCTGGGTGTAGAGAGACACAGTATAACTGCGTTCTTTAGCCTGAGTTCAGGAGACCCGGTTAGAAGGAGTTCTGTAGCCTGAGTATAAAGAAGTGCTGTTAATGGGCATTCTGTAACCTTAGGGTGGAAGACACAGCTTACAGGTGTTCTGCAGCTTGGGGTTAGGCATACGCACTATATGGGAGTTCAGTAGCTCACGAGTTGGCAAACGCAGTATACAGCAGTGCTGTAGCCTGGGAGTAGAGAGAAGCAGTTTACAAGAGCTCTGTATGCTGAGTGTACAGAGCCATGGTTTGTGGGAGTTCTGCAGCCAGAGTGTAGAAGTGGTAGCTTAGGGCAGTTCCGTAACCTGGGTGTAGAGAGATGCAGTATACCTGCGTTCTGTAGCCTGAGTGCAGCAGACGCAGTTACCGAGAATTCTGTATCCTGAGTGTAGAGAGGTGCTGTTAATGGCGTTCTGTAACATTTGGGCGGAAGAGTCAGCTTATGGGAGTTCTGTAGCTTGGGGTTAGGCATACGCACTATATGGGAGTTCAGTAGCTCACGAGTTGGCAGACGCCTTATACTGCATTGCTGTAGCCTGAGAGTAGAGAGAAGCAGTTTACAAGAGCTCTGTAAGCTGAGTGTACAGAGCCATGGCTTGTGGGAGTTCTGCAGCCTGAGTGTAGGAGACCCAGCATCTGGGAGTTGTGTAACCTGGGTGTGGAGAGACACAGTATACCTGCGTTCTGTAGCCTGAGTGCAAGAGACGCAGTTAGCAGTAGTTCTGTGGCTTGGGGTTAGGCCTACGCACTATACAGCAGTTCTGTAACCAAGGTGTATGAAACACACTGTATGGGAGTGCTGTAGCCTGGGAGCAGAGAGAAGCAGTTTACAAGAGTTCTGTATGCTGAGTGTAGAGAGCCATGGTTTGTGAGAGTTCTGCAGCCTGAGTGTAGCAATTTTAGCTTAGGGCAGTTCTGTAACCTGTGTGAAGAGAGACACTGTATACGTGCCTTCTGTAGCCTGAGTGCAGCAGATGCAGTTAGCGAGAATTCTGTATCCTGAATGTAGAGAGGCACTGTTAATGGGCGTTCTGTAACCTTTGGTTGGAAGACACAGCTTATGGGAGTTCTGTAGCTTGGGGTTAGGCATACGCACTATATGGGAGTTCAGTAGCTCACGAGTTGGCAAACGCAGTATACAGCAGTGCTGTAGCCTGGGAGTAGAGAGAAGCAGTTTACAAGCGTTCTGTATGCTGAGTGTACAGAGCCATGGTTTGTGGGAGTTCTGCAGCCAGAGTATAGAAGTGGTAGCTTAGGGCAGTTCTGTAACCTGGGTGTAGAGAGATGCAGATAACCTGCGTTCTGTAGCCTGAGTGCAGGAGATGCTCTAAGCGGTAGTTCTGTGGCTTGGGGTTAGGCCACGCACTATACTGCAATTCTGTAACCGAGGTGTATGAAACACACTGTATGAGACTGCTGTAGCCTGGGAGTAGAGAGAAGCAGTTTACAAGAGCTCTGTTTGCTGAGTGTAGAGAGACATGATTTGTGGGAGTTCTGCAGCCTGAGTGTAGGAGACCCAGCGTCTGGGAGTTGTGTAACCTGGGTGTGGAGAGACACAGTATACCTGCGTTCTGTAGCCTGAGTGCAAGAGACGCAGTTAGCAGTAGTTCTGTGGCTTGGGGTTAGGCCTACGCACTATACAGCAGTTCTGTAACCAAGGTGTATGAAACACACTGTATGGGAGTGCTGTAGCCTGGGAGCAGAGAGAAGCAGTTTACAAGCGTTCTGTATGCTGAGTGTACAGAGCCATGGTTTGTGGGAGTTCTGCAGCCTGAGTGTAGCAGTTTTAGCTTAGGGCAGTTCTGTAACCTGGGTGTAGAGAGACACAGTATAACTGCGTTCTTTAGCCTGAGTTCAGGAGACCCGGTTAGAAGGAGTTCTGTAGCCTGAGTATAAAGAAGTGCTGTTAATGGGCATTCTGTAACCTTAGGGTGGAAGACACAGCTTACAGGTGTTCTGCAGCTAGGGGTTAGGCATACGCACTATATGGGAGTTCAGTAGCTCACGAGTTGGCAAACGCAGTATACAGCAGTGCTGTAGCCTGGGAGTAGAGAGAAGCAGTTTACAAGAGCTCTGTATGTACAGAGCCATGGTTTGTGGGAGTTCTGCAGCCAGAGTGTAGAAGTGGTAGCTTAGGGCAGTTCTGTAACCTGGGTGTAGAGAGATGCAGTATACCTGCGTTCTGTAGCCTGAGTGCAGTAGACGCAGTTACCGAGAATTCTGTATCCTGAGTGTAGAGAGGTGCTGTTAATGGCGTTCTGTAACATTTGGGCGGAAGAGTCAGCTTATGGGAGTTCTGTAGCTTGGGGTTAGGCATACGCACTATATGGGAGTTCAGTAGCTCACGAATGGCAGACGCCATATACAGCATTGCTGTAGCCTGGGAGTAGAGAGAAGCAGTTTACAAGAGCTCTGTATGCTGAGTGTAGAGAGACATGATTTGTGGGAGTTCTGCAGCCTGAGTGTAGGAGACCCAGCGTCTGGGAGTTGTGTAACCTGGGTGTGGAGAGACACAGTATACCTGCGTTCTGTAGCCTGAGTGCAAGAGACGCAGTTAGCAGTAGTTCTGTGGCTTGGGGTTAGGCCTACGCACTATACAGCAGTTCTGTAACCAAGGTGTATGAAACACACTGTATGGGAGTGCTGTAGCCTGGGAGCAGAGAGAAGCAGTTTACAAGAGTTCTGTATGCTGAGTGTATAGAGCCATGGCTTGCGGGAGTTCTGTAGCTTGTGTGTAGAGAAGTGCTGTTAATGGGCATTTTGTAACTTTAGGTAGAAGACACAGCTTACGGGACTTCTGTAGCTTGGGGTTAGGCATACGCACTATATGGGAGTTCAGTAGCTCACGAGTTGGCAAACGCAGTATACTGCAGTGCTGTAGCCTGGGAGTAGAGAGAAGCAGTTTACAAGCGTTCTGTATGCTGAGTGTACAGAGCCATGGTTTGTGGGAGTTCTGCAGCCTGAGTGTAGCAGTTTTAGCTTAGGGCAGTTCTGTAACCTGGGTGTACAGAGACACAGTATAACTGCGTTCTTTAGCCTGAGTTCAGGAGACCCGGTTAGAAGGAGTTCTGTAGCCTGAGTATAAAGAAGTGCTGTTAATGGGCATTCTGTAACCTTAGGGTGGAAGACACAGCTTACAGGTGTTCTGCAGCTTGGGGTTAGGCATACGCACTATATGGGAGTTCAGTAGCTCACGAGTTGGCAAACGCAGTATACTGCAGTGCTGTAGCCTGGGAGTAGAGAGAAGCAGTTTACAAGCGTTCTGTATGCTGAGTGTACAGAGCCATGGTTTGTGGGAGTTCTGCAGCCTGAGTGTAGCAGTTTTAGCTTAGGGCAGTTCTGTAACCTGGGTGTAGAGAGACACAGTATAACTGCGTTCTTTAGCCTGAGTTCAGGAGACCCGGTTAGAAGGAGTTCTGTAGCCTGAGTATAAAGAAGTGCTGTTAATGGGCATTCTGTAACCTTAGGGTGGAAGACACAGCTTACAGGTGTTCTGCAGCTTGGGGTTAGGCATACGCACTATATGGGAGTTCAGTAGCTCACGAGTTGGCAAACGCAGTATACAGCAGTGCTGTAGCCTGGGAGTAGAGAGAAGCAGTTTACAAGAGCTCTGTATGCTGAGTGTACAGAGCCATGGTTTGTGGGAGTTCTGCAGCCAGAGTGTAGAAGTGGTAGCTTAGGGCAGTTCCGTAACCTGGGTGTAGAGAGATGCAGTATACCTGCGTTCTGTAGCCTGAGTGCAGCAGACGCAGTTACCGAGAATTCTGTATCCTGAGTGTAGAGAGGTGCTGTTAATGGCGTTCTGTAACATTTGGGCGGAAGAGTCAGCTTATGGGAGTTCTGTAGCTTGGGGTTAGGCATACGCACTATATGGGAGTTCAGTAGCTCACGAGTTGGCAGACGCCTTATACTGCATTGCTGTAGCCTGGGAGTAGAGAGAAGCAGTTTACAAGAGCTCTGTATGCTGAGTGTACAGAGCCATGGCTTGTGGGAGTTCTGCAGCCTGAGTGTAGGAGACCCAGCGTCTGGGAGTTGTGTAACCTGGGTGTGGAGAGACACAGTATACCTGCGTTCTGTAGCCTGAGTGCAAGAGACGCAGTTAGCAGTAGTTCTGTGGCTTGGGGTTAGGCCTACGCACTATACAGCAGTTCTGTAACCAAGGTGTATGAAACACACTGTATGGGAGTGCTGTAGCCTGGGAGCAGAGAGAAGCAGTTTACAAGAGTTCTGTATGCTGAGTGTATAGAGCCATGGCTTGCAGGAGTTCTGTAGCTTGTGTGTAGAGAAGTGCTGTTAATGGGCATTTTGTAACTTTAGGTAAAAGACACAGCTTACGGGACTTCTGTAGCTTGGGGTTAGGCATACGCACTATATGGGAGTTCAGTAGCTCACGAGTTGGCAAACGCAGTATACAGCAGTGCTGTAGCCTGGGAGTAGAGAGAAGCAGTTTACAAGCGTTCTGTATGCTGAGTGTACAGAGCCATGGTTTGTGGGAGTTCTGCAGCCAGAGTATAGAAGTGGTAGCTTAGGGCAGTTCTGTAACCTGGGTGTAGAGAGACACAGTATAACTGCGTTCTTTAGCCTGAGTTCAGGAGACCCGGTTAGAAGGAGTTCTGTAGCCTGAGTATAAAGAAGTGCTGTTAATGGGCATTCTGTAACCTTAGGGTGGAAGACACAGCTTACAGGTGTTCTGCAGCTTGGGGTTAGGCATACGCACTATATGGGAGTTCAGTAGCTCACGAGTTGGCAAACGCAGTATACAGCAGTGCTGTAGCCTGGGAGTAGAGAGAAGCAGTTTACAAGAGCTCTGTATGTACAGAGCCATGGTTTGTGGGAGTTCTGCAGCCAGAGTGTAGAAGTGGTAGCTTAGGGCAGTTCCGTAACCTGGGTGTAGAGAGATGCAGTATACCTGCGATCTGTAGCCTGAGTGCAGCAGACGCAGTTACCGAGAATTCTGTATCCTGAGTGTAGAGAGGTGCTGTTAATGGCGTTCTGTAACATTTGGGCGGAAGAGTCAGCTTATGGGAGTTCTGTAGCTTGGGGTTAGGCATACGCACTATATGGGAGTTCAGTAGCTCACGAGTTGGCAGACGCCTTATACTGCATTGCTGTAGCCTGGGAGTAGAGAGAAGCAGTTTACAAGAGCTCTGTATGCTGAGTGTACAGAGCCAAGGTTTGTGGGAGTTCTGCAGCCTGAGTGTAGGAGACCCAGCGTCTGGGAGTTGTGTAACCTGGGTGTGGAGAGACACAGTATACCTGCGTTCTGTAGCCTGAGTGCAAGAGATGCAGTTAGCAGTAGTTCTGTGGCTTGGGGTTAGGCCTACGCACTATACAGCAGTTCTGTAACCAAAGTGTATGAAACACACTGTATGGGACTGCTGTAGCCTGGGAGTAGAGAGAAGCAGTTTACAAGAGTTCTGTATGCTGAGTGTAGAGAGCCATGGTTTGTGAGAGTTCTGCAGCCTGAGTGTAGCAGTTTTAGCTTAGGGCAGTTCTGTAACCTGTGTGAAGAGAGACACTGTATACGTGCCTTCTGTAGCCTGAGTGCAGCAGATGCAGTTAGCGAGAATTCTGTATCCTGAATGTAGAGAGGCACTGTTAATGGGCGTTCTGTAACCTTTGGTTGGAAGACACAGCTTATGGGAGTTCTGTAGCTTGGGGTTAGGCATACGCACTATATGGGAGTTCAGTAGCTCACGAGTTGGCAAACGCAGTATACAGCAGTGCTGTAGCCTGGGAGTAGAGAGAAGCAGTTTACAAGAGCTCTGTATGCTGAGTGTACAGAGCCATGGTTTGTGGGAGTTCTGCAGCCAGAGTGTAGAAGTGGTAGCTTAGGGCAGTTCTGTAACCTGGGTGTAGAGAGATGCAGTATACCTGCGTTCTGTAGCCTGAGTGCAGTAGATGCAGTTACCGAGAATTCTGTATCCTGAGTGTAGAGAGGTGCTGTTAATGGCGTTCTGTAACATTTGGGCGGAAGAGTCAGCTTATGGGAGTTCTGTAGCTTGGGGTTAGGCATACGCACTATATGGGAGTTCAGTAGCTCACGAATGGCAGACGCCATATACAGCATTGCTGTAGCCTGGGAGTAGAGAGAAGCAGTTTACAAGAGCTCTGTATGCTGAGTGTAGAGAGACATGATTTGTGGGAGTTCTGCAGCCTGAGTGTAGGAGACCCAGCGTCTGGGAGTTGTGTAACCTGGGTGTGGAGAGACACAGTATACCTGCGTTCTGTAGCCTGAGTGCAAGAGACGCAGTTAGCAGTAGTTCTGTGGCTTTGGGTTAGGCCTACGCACTATACAGCAGTTCTGTAACCAAGGTGTATGAAACACACTGTATGGGAGTGCTGTAGCCTGGGAGCAGAGAGAAGCAGTTTACAAGAGTTCTGTATGCTGAGTGTATAGAGCCATGGCTTGCGGGAGTTCTGTAGCTTGTGTGTAGAGAAGTGCTGTTAATGGGCATTTTGTAACTTTAGGTAGAAGACACAGCTTACGGGACTTCTGTAGCTTGGGGTTAGGCATACGCACTATATGGGAGTTCAGTAGCTCACGAGTTGGCAAACGCAGTATACTGCAGTGCTGTAGCCTGGGAGTAGAGAGAAGCAGTTTACAAGCGTTCTGTATGCTAAGTGTACAGAGCCATGGTTTGTGGGAGTTCTGCAGCCTGAGTGTAGCAGTTTTAGCTTAGGGCAGTTCTGTAACCTGGGTGTACAGAGACACAGTATAACTGCGTTCTTTAGCCTGAGTTCAGGAGACCCGGTTAGAAGGAGTTCTGTAGCCTGAGTATAAAGAAGTGCTGTTAATGGGCATTCTGTAACCTTAGGGTGGAAGACACAGCTTACAGGTGTTCTGCAGCTTGGGGTTAGGCATACGCACTATATGGGAGTTCAGTAGCTCACGAGTTGGCAAACGCAGTATACTGCAGTGCTGTAGCCTGGGAGTAGAGAGAAGCAGTTTACAAGCGTTCTGTATGCTGAGTGTACAGAGCCATGGTTTGTGGGAGTTCTGCAGCCTGAGTGTAGCAGTTTTAGCTTAGGGCAGTTCTGTAACCTGGGTGTAGAGAGACACAGTATAACAGCGTTCTTTAGCCTGAGTTCAGGAGACCCGGTTAGAAGGAGTTCTGTAGCCTGAGTATAAAGAAGTGCTGTTAATGGGCATTCTGTAACCTTAGGGTGGAAGACACAGCTTACAGGTGTTCTGCAGCTTGGGGTTAGGCATACGCACTATATGGGAGTTCAGTAGCTCACGAGTTGGCAAACGCAGTATACAGCAGTGCTGTAGCCTGGGAGTAGAGAGAAGCAGTTTACAAGAGCTCTGTATGCTGAGTGTACAGAGCCATGGTTTGTGGGAGTTCTGCAGCCAGAGTGTAGAAG
Source organism: Lepus europaeus (assembly GCF_033115175.1). NCBI lineage: Eukaryota > Metazoa > Chordata > Mammalia > Lagomorpha > Leporidae > Lepus > Lepus europaeus. The sequence goes on from NW_026909177.1 coordinate 8,816,503, forward strand.
TGGTAGCTTAGGGCAGTTCCGTAACCTGGGTGTAGAGAGATGCAGTATACCTGCGTTCTGTAGCCTGAGTGCAGCAGACGCAGTTACCGAGAATTCTGTATCCTGAGTGTAGAGAGGTGCTGTTAATGGCGTTCTGTAACATTTGGGCGGAAGAGTCAGCTTATGGGAGTTCTGTAGCTTGGGGTTAGGCATACGCACTATATGGGAGTTCAGTAGCTCACGAGTTGGCAGACGCCTTATACTGCATTGCTGTAACCTGGGAGTAGAGAGAAGCAGTTTACAAGAGCTCTGTATGCTGAGTGTACAGAGCCAAGGTTTGTGGGAGTTCTGCAGCCTGAGTGTAGGAGACCCAGCGTCTGGGAGTTGTGTAACCTGGGTGTGGAGAGACACAGTATACCTGCGTTCTGTAGCCTGAGTGCAAGAGATGCAGTTAGCAGTAGTTCTGTGGCTTGGGGTTAGGCCTACGCACTATACAGCAGTTCTGTAACCAAAGTGTATGAAACACACTGTATGGGACTGCTGTAGCCTGGGAGTAGAGAGAAGCAGTTTACAAGAGTTCTGTATGCTGAGTGTAGAGAGCCATGGTTTGTGAGAGTTCTGCAGCCTGAGTGTAGCAGTTTTAGCTTAGGGCAGTTCTGTAACCTGTGTGAAGAGAGACACTGTATACGTGCCTTCTGTAGCCTGAGTGCAGCAGATGCAGTTAGCGAGAATTCTGTATCCTGAATGTAGAGAGGCACTGTTAATGGGCGTTCTGTAACCTTTGGTTGGAAGACACAGCTTATGGGAGTTCTGTAGCTTGGGGTTAGGCATACGCACTATATGGGAGTTCAGTAGCTCACGAGTTGGCAAACGCAGTATACAGCAGTGCTGTAGCCTGGGAGTAGAGAGAAGCAGTTTACAAGAGCTCTGTATGCTGAGTGTACAGAGCCATGGTTTGTGGGAGTTCTGCAGCCAGAGTATAGAAGTGGTAGCTTAGGGCAGTTCTGTAACCTGGGTGTAGAGAGATGCAGTATACCTGCGTTCTGTAGCCTGAGTGCAGTAGACGCAGTTACCGAGAATTCTGTATCCTGAGTGTAGAGAGGTGCTGTTAATGGCGTTCTGTAACATTTGGGCGGAAGAGTCAGCTTATGGGAGTTCTGTAGCTTGGGGTTAGGCATACGCACTATATGGGAGTTCAGTAGCTCACGAATGGCAGACGCCATATACAGCATTGCTGTAGCCTGGGAGTAGAGAGAAGCAGTTTACAAGAGCTCTGTATGCTGAGTGTAGAGAGACATGATTTGTGGGAGTTCTGCAGCCTGAGTGTAGGAGACCCAGCGTCTGGGAGTTGTGTAACCTGGGTGTGGAGAGACACAGTATACCTGCGTTCTGTAGCCTGAGTGCAAGAGACGCAGTTAGCAGTAGTTCTGTGGCTTGGGGTTAGGCCTACGCACTATACAGCAGTTCTGTAACCAAGGTGTATGAAACACACTGTATGGGAGTGCTGTAGCCTGGGAGCAGAGAGAAGCAGTTTACAAGAGTTCTGTATGCTGAGTGTATAGAGCCATGGCTTGCGGGAGTTCTGTAGCTTGTGTGTAGAGAAGTGCTGTTAATGGGCATTTTGTAACTTTAGGTAGAAGACACAGCTTACGGGACTTCTGTAGCTTGGGGTTAGGCATACGCACTATATGGGAGTTCAGTAGCTCACGAGTTGGCAAACGCAGTATACTGCAGTGCTGTAGCCTGGGAGTAGAGAGAAGCAGTTTACAAGCGTTCTGTATGCTGAGTGTACAGAGCCATGGTTTGTGGGAGTTCTGCAGCCTGAGTGTAGCAGTTTTAGCTTAGGGCAGTTCTGTAACCTGGGTGTAGAGAGACACAGTATAACTGCGTTCTTTAGCCTGAGTTCAGGAGACCCGGTTAGAAGGAGTTCTGTAGCCTGAGTATAAAGAAGTGCTGTTAATGGGCATTCTGTAACCTTAGGGTGGAAGACACAGCTTACAGGTGTTCTGCAGCTTGGGGTTAGGCATACGCACTATATGGGAGTTCAGTAGCTCACGAGTTGGCAAACGCAGTATACAGCAGTGCTGTAGCCTGGGAGTAGAGAGAAGCAGTTTACAAGAGCTCTGTATGCTGAGTGTACAGAGCCATGGTTTGTGGGAGTTCTGCAGCCAGAGTGTAGAAGTGGTAGCTTAGGGCAGTTCCGTAACCTGGGTGTAGAGAGATGCAGTATACCTGCGTTCTGTAGCCTGAGTGCAGCAGACGCAGTTACCGAGAATTCTGTATCCTGAGTGTAGAGAGGTGCTGTTAATGGCGTTCTGTAACATTTGGGCGGAAGAGTCAGCTTATGGGAGTTCTGTAGCTTGGGGTTAGGCATACGCACTATATGGGAGTTCAGTAGCTCACGAGTTGGCAGACGCCTTATACTGCATTGCTGTAGCCTAGGAGTAGAGAGAAGCAGTTTACAAGAGCTCTGTATGCTGAGTGTACAGAGCCAAGGTTTGTGGGAGTTCTGCAGCCTGAGTGTAGGAGACCCAGCGTCTGGGAGTTGTGTAACCTGGGTGTGGAGAGACACAGTATACCTGCGTTCTGTAGCCTGAGTGCAAGAGATGCAGTTAGCAGTAGTTCTGTGGCTTGGGGTTAGGCCTACGCACTATACAGCAGTTCTGTAACCAAAGTGTATGAAACACACTGTATGGGACTGCTGTAGCCTGGGAGTAGAGAGAAGCAGTTTACAAGAGTTCTGTATGCTGAGTGTAGAGAGCCATGGTTTGTGAGAGTTCTGCAGCCTGAGTGTAGCAGTTTTAGCTTAGGGCAGTTCTGTAACCTGTGTGAAGAGAGACACTGTATACGTGCCTTCTGTAGCCTGAGTGCAGCAGATGCAGTTAGCGAGAATTCTGTATCCTGAATGTAGAGAGGCACTGTTAATGGGCGTTCTGTAACCTTTGGTTGGAAGACACAGCTTATGGGAGTTCTGTAGCTTGGGGTTAGGCATACGCACTATATGGGAGTTCAGTAGCTCACGAGTTGGCAAACGCAGTATACAGCAGTGCTGTAGCCTGGGAGTAGAGAGAAGCAGTTTACAAGAGCTCTGTATGCTGAGTGTACAGAGCCATGGTTTGTGGGAGTTCTGCAGCCAGAGTGTAGAAGTGGTAGCTTAGGGCAGTTCTGTAACCTGGGTGTAGAGAGATGCAGTATACCTGCGTTCTGTAGCCTGAGTGCAGTAGACGCAGTTACCGAGAATTCTGTATCCTGAGTGTAGAGAGGTGCTGTTAATGGCGTTCTGTAACATTTGGGCGGAAGAGTCAGCTTATGGGAGTTCTGTAGCTTGGGGTTAGGCATACGCACTATATGGGAGTTCAGTAGCTCACGAATGGCAGACGCCATATACAGCATTGCTGTAGCCTGGGAGTAGAGAGAAGCAGTTTACAAGAGCTCTGTATGCTGAGTGTAGAGAGACATGATTTGTGGGAGTTCTGCAGCCTGAGTGTAGGAGACCCAGCGTCTGGGAGTTGTGTAACCTGGGTGTGGAGAGACACAGTATACCTGCGTTCTGTAGCCTGAGTGCAAGAGACGCAGTTAGCAGTAGTTCTGTGGCTTGGGGTTAGGCCTACGCACTATACAGCAGTTCTGTAACCAAGGTGTATGAAACACACTGTATGGGAGTGCTGTAGCCTGGGAGCAGAGAGAAGCAGTTTACAAGAGTTCTGTATGCTGAGTGTATAGAGCCATGGCTTGCGGGAGTTCTGTAGCTTGTGTGTAGAGAAGTGCTGTTAATGGGCATTTTGTAACTTTAGGTAGAAGACACAGCTTACGGGACTTCTGTAGCTTGGGGTTAGGCATACGCACTATATGGGAGTTCAGTAGCTCACGAGTTGGCAAACGCAGTATACTGCAGTGCTGTAGCCTGGGAGTAGAGAGAAGCAGTTTACAAGCGTTCTGTATGCTGAGTGTACAGAGCCATGGTTTGTGGGAGTTCTGCAGCCTGAGTGTAGCAGTTTTAGCTTAGGGCAGTTCTGTAACCTGGGTGTAGAGAGACACAGTATAACTGCGTTCTTTAGCCTGAGTTCAGGAGACCCGGTTAGAAGGAGTTCTGTAGCCTGAGTATAAAGAAGTGCTGTTAATGGGCATTCTGTAACCTTAGGGTGGAAGACACAGCTTACAGGTGTTCTGCAGCTTGGGGTTAGGCATACGCACTATATGGGAGTTCAGTAGCTCACGAGTTGGCAAACGCAGTATACAGCAGTGCTGTAGCCTGGGAGTAGAGAGAAGCAGTTTACAAGCGTTCTGTATGCTGAGTGTACAGAGCCATGGTTTGTGGGAGTTCTGCAGCCTGAGTGTAGCAGTTTTAGCTTAGGGCAGTTCTGTAACCTGGGTGTAGAGAGACACAGTATAACTGCGTTCTTTAGCCTGAGTTCAGGAGACCCGGTTAGAAGGAGTTCTGTAGCCTGAGTATAAAGAAGTGCTGTTAATGGGCATTCTGTAACCTTAGGGTGGAAGACACAGCTTACAGGTGTTCTGCAGCTTGGGGTTAGGCATACGCACTATATGGGAGTTCAGTAGCTCACGAGTTGGCAAACGCAGTATACAGCAGTGCTGTAGCCTGGGAGTAGAGAGAAGCAGTTTACAAGAGATCTGTATGCTGAGTGTACAGAGCCATGGTTTGTGGGAGTTCTGCAGCCAGAGTGTAGAAGTGGTAGCTTAGGGCAGTTCCGTAACCTGGGTGTAGAGAGATGCAGTATACCTGCGTTCTGTAGCCTGAGTGCAGCAGACGCAGTTACCGAGAATTCTGTATCCTGAGTGTAGAGAGGTGCTGTTAATGGCGTTCTGTAACATTTGGGCGGAAGAGTCAGCTTATGGGAGTTCTGTAGCTTGGGGTTAGGCATACGCACTATATGGGAGTTCAGTAGCTCACGAGTTGGCAGACGCCTTATACTGCATTGCTGTAGCCTGGGAGTAGAGAGAAGCAGTTTACAAGAGCTCTGTATGCTGAGTGTACAGAGCCAAGGTTTGTGGGAGTTCTACAGCCTGAGTGTAGGAGACCCAGCGTCTGGGAGTTGTGTAACCTGGGTGTGGAGAGACACAGTATACCTGCGTTCTGTAGCCTGAGTGCAAGAGATGCAGTTAGCAGTAGTTCTGTGGCTTGGGGTTAGGCCTACGCACTATACAGCAGTTCTGTAACCAAAGTGTATGAAACACACTGTATGGGACTGCTGTAGCCTGGGAGTAGAGAGAAGCAGTTTACAAGAGTTCTGTATGCTGAGTGTAGAGAGCCATGGTTTGTGAGAGTTCTGCAGCCTGAGTGTAGCAGTTTTAGCTTAGGGCAGTTCTGTAACCTGTGTGAAGAGAGACACTGTATACGTGCCTTCTGTAGCCTGAGTGCAGCAGATGCAGTTAGCGAGAATTCTGTATCCTGAATGTAGAGAGGCACTGTTAATGGGCGTTCTGTAACCTTTGGTTGGAAGACACAGCTTATGGGAGTTCTGTAGCTTGGGGTTAGGCATACGCACTATATGGGAGTTCAGTAGCTCACGAGTTGGCAAACGCAGTATACAGCAGTGCTGTAGCCTGGGAGTAGAGAGAAGCAGTTTACAAGCGTTCTGTATGCTGAGTGTACAGAGCCATGGTTTGTGGGAGTTCTGCAGCCAGAGTATAGAAGTGGTAGCTTAGGGCAGTTCTGTAACCTGGGTGTAGAGAGATGCAGTATACCTGCGTTCTGTAGCCTGAGTGCAGGAGATGCTCTAAGCGGTAGTTCTGTGGCTTGGGGTTAGGCCACGCACTATACTGCAATTCTGTAACCGAGGTGTATGAAACACACTGTATGAGACTGCTGTAGCCTGGGAGTAGAGAGAAGCAGTTTACAAGAGCTCTGTTTGCTAGTGTAGAGAGACATGATTTGTGGGAGTTCTGCAGCCTGAGTGTAGGAGACCCAGCGTCTGGGAGTTGTGTAACCTGGGTGTGGAGAGACACAGTATACCTGCGTTCTGTAGCCTGAGTGCAAGAGACGCAGTTAGCAGTAGTTCTGTGGCTTGGGGTTAGGCCTACGCACTATACAGCAGTTCTGTAACCAAGGTGTATGAAACACACTGTATGGGACTGCTGTAGCCTGGGAGCAGAGAGAAGCAGTTTACAAGCGTTCTGTATGCTGAGTGTACAGAGCCATGGTTTGTGGGAGTTCTGCAGCCTGAGTGTAGCAGTTTTAGCTTAGGGCAGTTCTGTAACCTGGGTGTAGAGAGACACAGTATAACTGCGTTCTTTAGCCTGAGTTCAGGAGACCCGGTTAGAAGGAGTTCTGTAGCCTGAGTATAAAGAAGTGCTGTTAATGGGCATTCTGTAACCTTAGGGTGGAAGACACAGCTTACAGGTGTTCTGCAGCTTGGGGTTAGGCATACGCACTATATGGGAGTTCAGTAGCTCACGAGTTGGCAAACGCAGTATACAGCAGTGCTGTAGCCTGGGAGTAGAGAGAAGCAGTTTACAAGAGCTCTGTATGCTGAGTGTACAGAGCCATGGTTTGTGGGAGTTCTGCAGCCAGAGTGTAGAAGTGGTAGCTTAGGGCAGTTCCGTAACCTGGGTGTAGAGAGATGCAGTATACCTGCGTTCTGTAGCCTGAGTGCAGCAGACGCAGTTACCGAGAATTCTGTATCCTGAGTGTAGAGAGGTGCTGTTAATGGCGTTCTGTAACATTTGGGCGGAAGAGTCAGCTTATGGGAGTTCTGTAGCTTGGGGTTAGGCATACGCACTATATGGGAGTTCAGTAGCTCACGAGTTGGCAGACGCCTTATACTGCATTGCTGTAGCCTGGGAGTAGAGAGAAGCAGTTTACAAGAGCTCTGTATGCTGAGTGTACAGAGCCATGGCTTGTGGGAGTTCTGCAGCCTGAGTGTAGGAGACCCAGCGTCTGGGAGTTGTGTAACCTGGGTGTGGAGAGACACAGTATACCTGCGTTCTGTAGCCTGAGTGCAAGAGACGCAGTTAGCAGTAGTTCTGTGGCTTGGGGTTAGGCCTACGCACTATACAGCAGTTCTGTAACCAAGGTGTATGAAACACACTGTATGGGAGTGCTGTAGCCTGGGAGCAGAGAGAAGCAGTTTACAAGAGTTCTGTATGCTGAGTGTAGAGAGCCATGGTTTGTGAGAGTTCTGCAGCCTGAGTGTAGCAATTTTAGCTTAGGGCAGTTCTGTAACCTGTGTGAAGAGAGACACTGTATACGTGCTTTCTGTAGCCTGAGTGCAGCAGATGCAGTTAGCGAGAATTCTGTATCCTGAATGTAGAGAGGCACTGTTAATGGGCGTTCTGTAACCTTTGGTTGGAAGACACAGCTTATGGGAGTTCTGTAGCTTGGGGTTAGGCATACGCACTATATGGGAGTTCAGTAGCTCACGAGTTGGCAAACGCAGTATACAGCAGTGCTGTAGCCTGGGAGTAGAGAGAAGCAGTTTACAAGCGTTCTGTATGCTGAGTGTACAGAGCCATGGTTTGTGGGAGTTCTGCAGCCAGAGTATAGAAGTGGTAGCTTAGGGCAGTTCTGTAACCTGGGTGTAGAGAGATGCAGTATACCTGCGTTCTGTAGCCTGAGTGCAGGAGATGCTCTAAGCGGTAGTTCTGTGGCTTGGGGTTAGGCCACGCACTATACTGCAATTCTGTAACCGAGGTGTATGAAACACACTGTATGAGACTGCTGTAGCCTGGGAGTAGAGAGAAGCAGTTTACAAGAGCTCTGTTTGCTGAGTGTAGAGAGACATGATTTGTGGGAGTTCTGCAGCCTGAGTGTAGGAGACCCAGCGTCTGGGAGTTGTGTAACCTGGGTGTGGAGAGACACAGTATACCTGCGTTCTGTAGCCTGAGTGCAAGAGACGCAGTTAGCAGTAGTTCTGTGGCTTGGGGTTAGGCCTACGCACTATACAGCAGTTCTGTAACCAAGGTGTATGAAACACACTGTATGGGAGTGCTGTAGCCTGGGAGCAGAGAGAAGCAGTTTACAAGAGTTCTGTATGCTGAGTGTACAGAGCCATGGTTTGTGGGAGTTCTGCAGCCTGAGTGTAGCAGTTTTAGCTTAGGGCAGTTCTGTAACCTGGGTGTAGAGAGACACAGTATAACTGCGTTCTTTAGCCTGAGTTCAGGAGACCCGGTTAGAAGGAGTTCTGTAGCCTGAGTATAAAGAAGTGCTGTTAATGGGCATTCTGTAACCTTAGGGTGGAAGACACAGCTTACAGGTGTTCTGCAGCTTGGGGTTAGGCATACGCACTATATGGGAGTTCAGTAGCTCACGAGTTGGCAAACGCAGTATACAGCAGTGCTGTAGCCTGGGAGTAGAGAGAAGCAGTTTACAAGAGCTCTGTATGCTGAGTGTACAGAGCCATGGTTTGTGGGAGTTCTGCAGCCAGAGTGTAGAAGTGGTAGCTTAGGGCAGTTCCGTAACCTGGGTGTAGAGAGATGCAGTATACCTGCGTTCTGTAGCCTGAGTGCAGCAGACGCAGTTACCGAGAATTCTGTATCCTGAGTGTAGAGAGGTGCTGTTAATGGCGTTCTGTAACATTTGGGCGGAAGAGTCAGCTTATGGGAGTTCTGTAGCTTGGGGTTAGGCATACGCACTATATGGGAGTTCAGTAGCTCACGAGTTGGCAGACGCCTTATACTGCATTGCTGTAGCCTGGGAGTAGAGAGAAGCAGTTTACAAGAGCTCTGTATGCTGAGTGTACAGAGCCAAGGTTTGTGGGAGTTCTGCAGCCTGAGTGTAGGAGACCCAGCGTCTGGGAGTTGTGTAACCTGGGTGTGGAGAGACACAGTATACCTGCGTTCTGTAGCCTGAGTGCAAGAGATGCAGTTAGCAGTAGTTCTGTGGCTTGGGGTTAGGCCTACGCACTATACAGCAGTTCTGTAACCAAAGTGTATGAAACACACTGTATGGGACTGCTGTAGCCTGGGAGTAGAGAGAAGCAGTTTACAAGAGTTCTGTATGCTGAGTGTAGAGAGCCATGGTTTGTGAGAGTTCTGCAGCCTGAGTGTAGCAGTTTTAGCTTAGGGCAGTTCTGTAACCTGTGTGAAGAGAGACACTGTATACGTGCCTTCTGTAGCCTGAGTGCAGCAGATGCAGTTAGCGAGAATTCTGTATCCTGAATGTAGAGAGGCACTGTTAATGGGCGTTCTGTAACCTTTGGTTGGAAGACACAGCTTATGGGAGTTCTGTAGCTTGGGGTTAGGCATACGCACTATATGGGAGTTCAGTAGCTCACGAATGGCAGACGCCATATACAGCATTGCTGTAGCCTGGGAGTAGAGAGAAGCAGTTTACAAGAGCTCTGTATGCTGAGTGTAGAGAGACATGATTTGTGGGAGTTCTGCAGCCTGAGTGTAGGAGACCCAGCGTCTGGGAGTTGTGTAACCTGGGTGTGGAGAGACACAGTATACCTGCGTTCTGTAGCCTGAGTGCAAGAGACGCAGTTAGCAGTAGTTCTGTGGCTTGGGGTTAGGCCTACGCACTATACAACAGTTCTGTAACCAAGGTGTATGAAACACACTGTATGGGAGTGCTGTAGCCTGGGAGCAGAGAGAAGCAGTTTACAAGAGTTCTGTATGCTGAGTGTATAGAGCCATGGCTTGCGGGAGTTCTGTAGCTTGTGTGTAGAGAAGTGCTGTTAATGGGCATTTTGTAACTTTAGGTAGAAGACACAGCTTACGGGACTTCTGTAGCTTGGGGTTAGGCATACGCACTATATGGGAGTTCAGTAGCTCACGAGTTGGCAAACGCAGTATACTGCAGTGCTGTAGCCTGGGAGTAGAGAGAAGCAGTTTACAAGCGTTCTGTATGCTGAGTGTACAGAGCCATGGTTTGTGGGAGTTCTGCAGCCTGAGTGTAGCAGTTTTAGCTTAGGGCAGTTCTGTAACCTGGGTGTAGAGAGACACAGTATAACTGCGTTCTTTAGCCTGAGTTCAGGAGACCCGGTTAGAAGGAGTTCTGTAGCCTGAGTATCAAGAAGTGCTGTTAATGGGCATTCTGTAACCTTAGGGTGGAAGACACAGCTTACAGGTGTTCTGCAGCTTGGGGTTAGGCATACGCACTATATGGGAGTTCAGTAGCTCACGAGTTGGCAAACGCAGTATACAGCAGTGCTGTAGCCTGGGAGTAGAGAGAAGCAGTTTACAAGAGCTCTGTATGCTGAGTGTACAGAGCCATGGTTTGTGGGAGTTCTGCAGCCAGAGTGTAGAAGTGGTAGCTTAGGGCAGTTCCGTAACCTGGGTGTAGAGAGATGCAGTATACCTGCGTTCTGTAGCCTGAGTGCAGCAGACGCAGTTACCGAGAATTCTGTATCCTGAGTGTAGAGAGGTGCTGTTAATGGCGTTCTGTAACATTTGGGCGGAAGAGTCAGCTTATGGGAGTTCTGTAGCTTGGGGTTAGGCATACGCACTATATGGGAGTTCAGTAGCTCACGAGTTGGCAGACGCCTTATACTGCATTGCTGTAGCCTGGGAGTAGAGAGAAGCAGTTTACAAGAGCTCTGTATGCTGAGTGTACAGAGCCATGGCTTGTGGGAGTTCTGCAGCCTGAGTGTAGGAGACCCAGCGTCTGGGAGTTGTGTAACCTGGGTGTGGAGAGACACAGTATACCTGCGTTCTGTAGCCTGAGTGCAAGAGACGCAGTTAGCAGTAGTTCTGTGGCTTGGGGTTAGGCCTACGCACTATACAGCAGTTCTGTAACCAAGGTGTATGAAACACACTGTATGGGAGTGCTGTAGCCTGGGAGCAGAGAGAAGCAGTTTACAAGAGTTCTGTATGCTGAGTGTAGAGAGCCATGGTTTGTGAGAGTTCTGCAGCCTGAGTGTAGCAATTTTAGCTTAGGGCAGTTCTGTAACCTGGGTGAAGAGAGACACTGTATACGTGCTTTCTGTAGCCTGAGTGCAGCAGATGCAGTTAGCGAGAATTCTGTATCCTGAATGTAGAGAGGCACTGTTAATGGGCGTTCTGTAACCTTTGGTTGGAAGACACAGCTTATGGGAGTTCTGTAGCTTGGGGTTAGGCATACGCACTATATGGGAGTTCAGTAGCTCACGAGTTGGCAAACGCAGTATACAGCAGTGCTGTAGCCTGGGAGTAGAGAGAAGCAGTTTACAAGCGTTCTGTATGCTGAGTGTACAGAGCCATGGCTTGTGGGAGTTCTGCAGCCAGAGTATAGAAGTGGTAGCTTAGGGCAGTTCTGTAACCTGGGTGTAGAGAGATGCAGTATACCTGCGTTCTGTAGCCTGAGTGCAGGAGATGCTCTAAGCGGTAGTTCTGCGGCTTGGGGTTAGGCCACGCACTATACTGCAATTCTGTAACCGAGGTGTATGAAACACACTGTATGAGACTGCTGTAGCCTGGGAGTAGAGAGAAGCAGTTTACAAGAGCTCTGTTTGCTGAGTGTAGAGAGACATGATTTGTGGGAGTTCTGCAGCCTGAGTGTAGGAGACCCAGCGTCTGGGAGTTGTGTAACCTGGGTGTGGAGAGACACAGTATACCTGCGTTCTGTAGCCTGAGTGCAAGAGACGCAGTTAGCAGTAGTTCTGTGGCTTGGGGTTAGGCCTACGCACTATACAGCAGTTCTGTAACCAAGGTGTATGAAACACACTGTATGGGAGTGCTGTAGCCTGGGAGCAGAGAGAAGCAGTTTACAAGAGTTCTGTATGCTGAGTGTACAGAGCCATGGTTTGTGGGAGTTCTGCAGCCTGAGTGTAGCAGTTTTAGCTTAGGGCAGTTCTGTAACCTGGGTGTAGAGAGACACAGTATAACTGCGTTCTTTAGCCTGAGTTCAGGAGACCCGGTTAGAAGGAGTTCTGTAGCCTGAGTATAAAGAAGTGCTGTTAATGGGCATTCTGTAACCTTAGGGTGGAAGACACAGCTTACAGGTGTTCTGCAGCTTGGGGTTAGGCATACGCACTATATGGGAGTTCAGTAGCTCACGAGTTGGCAAACGCAGTATACAGCAGTGCTGTAGCCTGGGAGTAGAGAGAAGCAGTTTACAAGAGCTCTGTATGCTGAGTGTACAGAGCCATGGTTTGTGGGAGTTCTGCAGCCAGAGTGTAGAAGTGGTAGCTTAGGGCAGTTCCGTAACCTGGGTGTAGAGAGATGCAGTATACCTGCGTTCTGTAGCCTGAGTGCAGCAGACGCAGTTACCGAGAATTCTGTATCCTGAGTGTAGAGAGGTGCTGTTAATGGCGTTCTGTAACATTTGGGCGGAAGAGTCAGCTTATGGGAGTTCTGTAGCTTGGGGTTAGGCATACGCACTATATGGGAGTTCAGTAGCTCACGAGTTGGCAGACGCCTTATACTGCATTGCTGTAGCCTGGGAGTAGAGAGAAGCAGTTTACAAGAGCTCTGTATGCTGAGTGTACAGAGCCAAGGTTTGTGGGAGTTCTGCAGCCTGAGTGTAGGAGACCCAGCGTCTGGGAGTTGTGTAACCTGGGTGTGGAGAGACACAGTATACCTGCGTTCTGTAGCCTGAGTGCAAGAGATGCAGTTAGCAGTAGTTCTGTGGCTTGGGGTTAGGCCTACGCACTATACAGCAGTTCTGTAACCAAAGTGTATGAAACACACTGTATGGGACTGCTGTAGCCTGGGAGTAGAGAGAAGCAGTTTACAAGAGTTCTGTATGCTGAGTGTAGAGAGCCATGGTTTGTGAGAGTTCTGCAGCCTGAGTGTAGCAGTTTTAGCTTAGGGCAGTTCTGTAACCTGTGTGAAGAGAGACACTGTATACGTGCCTTCTGTAGCCTGAGTGCAGCAGATGCAGTTAGCGAGAATTCTGTATCCTGAATGTAGAGAGGCACTGTTAATGGGCGTTCTGTAACCTTTGGTTGGAAGACACAGCTTATGGGAGTTCTGTAGCTTGGGGTTAGGCATACGCACTATATGGGAGTTCAGTAGCTCACGAATGGCAGACGCCATATACAGCATTGCTGTAGCCTGGGAGTAGAGAGAAGCAGTTTACAAGAGCTCTGTATGCTGAGTGTAGAGAGACATGATTTGTGGGAGTTCTGCAGCCTGAGTGTAGGAGACCCAGCGTCTGGGAGTTGTGTAACCTGGGTGTGGAGAGACACAGTATACCTGCGTTCTGTAGCCTGAGTGCAAGAGACGCAGTTAGCAGTAGTTCTGTGGCTTGGGGTTAGGCCTACGCACTATACAGCAGTTCTGTAACCAAGGTGTATGAAACACACTGTATGGGAGTGCTGTAGCCTGGGAGCAGAGAGAAGCAGTTTACAAGAGTTCTGTATGCTGAGTGTATAGAGCCATGGCTTGCGGGAGTTCTGTAGCTTGTGTGTAGAGAAGTGCTGTTAATGGGCATTTTGTAACTTTAGGTAGAAGACACAGCTTACGGGACTTCTGTAGCTTGGGGTTAGGCATACGCACTATATGGGAGTTCAGTAGCTCACGAGTTGGCAAACGCAGTATACTGCAGTGCTGTAGCCTGGGAGTAGAGAGAAGCAGTTTACAAGCGTTCTGTATGCTGAGTGTACAGAGCCATGGTTTGTGGGAGTTCTGCAGCCTGAGTGTAGCAGTTTTAGCTTAGGGCAGTTCTGTAACCTGGGTGTAGAGAGACACAGTATAACTGCGTTCTTTAGCCTGAGTTCAGGAGACCCGGTTAGAAGGAGTTCTGTAGCCTGAGTATCAAGAAGTGCTGTTAATGGGCATTCTGTAACCTTAGGGTGGAAGACACAGCTTACAGGTGTTCTGCAGCTTGGGGTTAGGCATACGCACTATATGGGAGTTCAGTAGCTCACGAGTTGGCAAACGCAGTATACAGCAGTGCTGTAGCCTGGGAGTAGAGAGAAGCAGTTTACAAGCGTTCTGTATGCTGAGTGTACAGAGCCATGGTTTGTGGGAGTTCTGCAGCCTGAGTGTAGCAGTTTTAGCTTAGGGCAGTTCTGTAACCTGGGTGTACAGAGACACAGTATAACTGCGTTCTTTAGCCTGAGTTCAGGAGACCCGGTTAGAAGGAGTTCTGTAGCCTGAGTATAAAGAAGTGCTGTTAATGGGCATTCTGTAACCTTAGGGTGGAAGACACAGCTTACAGGTGTTCTGCAGCTTGGGGTTAGGCATACGCACTATATGGGAGTTCAGTAGCTCACGAGTTGGCAAACGCAGTATACAGCAGTGCTGTAGCCTGGGAGTAGAGAGAAGCAGTTTACAAGAGCTCTGTATGCTGAGTGTACAGAGCCATGGTTTGTGGGAGTTCTGCAGCCAGAGCGTAGAAGTGGTAGCTTAGGGCAGTTCCGTAACCTGGGTGTAGAGAGATGCAGTATACCTGCGTTCTGTAGCCTGAGTGCAGCAGACGCAGTTACCGAGAATTCTGTATCCTGAGTGTAGAGAGGTGCTGTTAATGGCGTTCTGTAACATTTGGGCGGAAGAGTCAGCTTATGGGAGTTCTGTAGCTTGGGGTTAGGCATACGCACTATATGGGAGTTCAGTAGCTCACGAGTTGGCAGACGCCTTATACTGCATTGCTGTAGCCTGGGAGTAGAGAGAAGCAGTTTACAAGAGCTCTGTATGCTGAGTGTACAGAGCCAAGGTTTGTGGGAGTTCTGCAGCCTGAGTGTAGGAGACCCAGCGTCTGGGAGTTGTGTAACCTGGGTGTGGAGAGACACAGTATACCTGCGTTCTGTAGCCTGAGTGCAAGAGATGCAGTTAGCAGTAGTTCTGTGGCTTGGGGTTAGGCCTACGCACTATACAGCAGTTCTGTAACCAAAGTGTATGAAACACACTGTATGGGACTGCTGTAGCCTGGGAGTAGAGAGAAGCAGTTTACAAGAGTTCTGTATGCTGAGTGTAGAGAGCCATGGTTTGTGAGAGTTCTGCAGCCTGAGTGTAGCAGTTTTAGCTTAGGGCAGTTCTGTAACCTGTGTGAAGAGAGACACTGTATACGTGCCTTCTGTAGCCTGAGTGCAGCAGATGCAGTTAGCGAGAATTCTGTATCCTGAATGTAGAGAGGCACTGTTAATGGGCGTTCTGTAACCTTTGGTTGGAAGACACAGCTTATGGGAGTTCTGTAGCTTGGGGTTAGGCATACGCACTATATGGGAGTTCAGTAGCTCACGAGTTGGCAAACGCAGTATACAGCAGTGCTGTAGCCTGGGAGTAGAGAGAAGCAGTTTACAAGAGCTCTGTATGCTGAGTGTACAGAGCCATGGTTTGTGGGAGTTCTGCAGCCAGAGTGTAGAAGTGGTAGCTTAGGGCAGTTCTGTAACCTGGGTGTAGAGAGATGCAGTATACCTGCGTTCTGTAGCCTGAGTGCAGTAGACGCAGTTACCGAGAATTCTGTATCCTGAGTGTAGAGAGGTGCTGTTAATGGCGTTCTGTAACATTTGGGCGGAAGAGTCAGCTTATGGGAGTTCTGTAGCTTGGGGTTAGGCATACGCACTATATGGGAGTTCAGTAGCTCACGAATGGCAGACGCCATATACAGCATTGCTGTAGCCTGGGAGTAGAGAGAAGCAGTTTACAAGAGCTCTGTATGCTGAGTGTAGAGAGACATGATTTGTGGGAGTTCTGCAGCCTGAGTGTAGGAGACCCAGCGTCTGGGAGTTGTGTAACCTGGGTGTGGAGAGACACAGTATACCTGCGTTCTGTAGCCTGAGTGCAAGAGACGCAGTTAGCAGTAGTTCTGTGGCTTGGGGTTAGGCCTACGCACTATACAGCAGTTCTGTAACCAAGGTGTATGAAACACACTGTATGGGAGTGCTGTAGCCTGGGAGCAGAGAGAAGCAGTTTA
Organism: Lepus europaeus; assembly: GCF_033115175.1. NCBI lineage: Eukaryota > Metazoa > Chordata > Mammalia > Lagomorpha > Leporidae > Lepus > Lepus europaeus. The sequence continues at coordinate 8,832,218 of NW_026909177.1, forward strand.
CAAGAGTTCTGTATGCTGAGTGTATAGAGCCATGGCTTGCGGGAGTTCTGTAGCTTGTGTGTAGAGAAGTGCTGTTAATGGGCATTTTGTAACTTTAGGTAGAAGACACAGCTTACGGGACTTCTGTAGCTTGGGGTTAGGCATACGCACTATATGGGAGTTCAGTAGCTCACGAGTTGGCAAACGCAGTATACTGCAGTGCTGTAGCCTGGGAGTAGAGAGAAGCAGTTTACAAGCGTTCTGTATGCTGAGTGTACAGAGCCATGGTTTGTGGGAGTTCTGCAGCCTGAGTGTAGCAGTTTTAGCTTAGGGCAGTTCTGTAACCTGGGTGTAGAGAGACACAGTATAACTGCGTTCTTTAGCCTGAGTTCAGGAGACCCGGTTAGAAGGAGTTCTGTAGCCTGAGTATCAAGAAGTGCTGTTAATGGGCATTCTGTAACCTTAGGGTGGAAGACACAGCTTACAGGTGTTCTGCAGCTTGGGGTTAGGCATACGCACTATATGGGAGTTCAGTAGCTCACGAGTTGGCAAACGCAGTATACAGCAGTGCTGTAGCCTGGGAGTAGAGAGAAGCAGTTTACAAGAGCTCTGTATGCTGAGTGTACAGAGCCATGGTTTGTGGGAGTTCTGCAGCCAGAGTGTAGAAGTGGTAGCTTAGGGCAGTTCCGTAACCTGGGTGTAGAGAGATGCAGTATACCTGCGTTCTGTAGCCTGAGTGCAGCAGACGCAGTTACCGAGAATTCTGTATCCTGAGTGTAGAGAGGTGCTGTTAATGGCGTTCTGTAACATTTGGGCGGAAGAGTCAGCTTATGGGAGTTCTGTAGCTTGGGGTTAGGCATACGCACTATATGGGAGTTCAGTAGCTCACGAGTTGGCAGACGCCTTATACTGCATTGCTGTAGCCTGGGAGTAGAGAGAAGCAGTTTACAAGAGCTCTGTATGCTGAGTGTACAGAGCCAAGGTTTGTGGGAGTTCTGCAGCCTGAGTGTAGGAGACCCAGCGTCTGGGAGTTGTGTAACCTGGGTGTGGAGAGACACAGTATACCTGCGTTCTGTAGCCTGAGTGCAAGAGATGCAGTTAGCAGTAGTTCTGTGGCTTGGGGTTAGGCCTACGCACTATACAGCAGTTCTGTAACCAAAGTGTATGAAACACACTGTATGGGACTGCTGTAGCCTGGGAGTAGAGAGAAGCAGTTTACAAGAGTTCTGTATGCTGAGTGTAGAGAGCCATGGTTTGTGAGAGTTCTGCAGCCTGAGTGTAGCAGTTTTAGCTTAGGGCAGTTCTGTAACCTGTGTGAAGAGAGACACTGTATACGTGCCTTCTGTAGCCTGAGTGCAGCAGATGCAGTTAGCGAGAATTCTGTATCCTGAATGTAGAGAGGCACTGTTAATGGGCGTTCTGTAACCTTTGGTTGGAAGACACAGCTTATGGGAGTTCTGTAGCTTGGGGTTAGGCATACGCACTATATGGGAGTTCAGTAGCTCACGAGTTGGCAAACGCAGTATACAGCAGTGCTGTAGCCTGGGAGTAGAGAGAAGCAGTTTACAAGCGTTCTGTATGCTGAGTGTACAGAGCCATGGTTTGTGGGAGTTCTGCAGCCAGAGTATAGAAGTGGTAGCTTAGGGCAGTTCTGTAACCTGGGTGTAGAGAGATGCAGTATACCTGCGTTCTGTAGCCTGAGTGCAGGAGATGCTCTAAGCGGTAGTTCTGTGGCTTGGGGTTAGGCCACGCACTATACTGCAATTCTGTAACCGAGGTGTATGAAACACACTGTATGAGACTGCTGTAGCCTGGGAGTAGAGAGAAGCAGTTTACAAGAGCTCTGTTTGCTGAGTGTAGAGAGACATGATTTGTGGGAGTTCTGCAGCCTGAGTGTAGGAGACCCAGCGTCTGGGAGTTGTGTAACCTGGGTGTGGAGAGACACAGTATACCTGCGTTCTGTAGCCTGAGTGCAAGAGACGCAGTTAGCAGTAGTTCTGTGGCTTGGGGTTAGGCCTACGCACTATACAGCAGTTCTGTAACCAAGGTGTATGAAACACACTGTATGGGAGTGCTGTAGCCTGGGAGCAGAGAGAAGCAGTTTACAAGCGTTCTGTATGCTGAGTGTACAGAGCCATGGTTTGTGGGAGTTCTGCAGCCTGAGTGTAGCAGTTTTAGCTTAGGGCAGTTCTGTAACCTGGGTGTAGAGAGACACAGTATAACTGCGTTCTTTAGCCTGAGTTCAGGAGACCCGGTTAGAAGGAGTTCTGTAGCCTGAGTATAAAGAAGTGCTGTTAATGGGCATTCTGTAACCTTAGGGTGGAAGACACAGCTTACAGGTGTTCTGCAGCTTGGGGTTAGGCATACGCACTATATGGGAGTTCAGTAGCTCACGAGTTGGCAAACGCAGTATACAGCAGTGCTGTAGCCTGGGAGTAGAGAGAAGCAGTTTACAAGAGCTCTGTATGCTGAGTGTACAGAGCCATGGTTTGTGGGAGTTCTGCAGCCAGAGTGTAGAAGTGGTAGCTTAGGGCAGTTCCGTAACCTGGGTGTAGAGAGATGCAGTATACCTGCGTTCTGTAGCCTGAGTGCAGCAGACGCAGTTACCGAGAATTCTGTATCCTGAGTGTAGAGAGGTGCTGTTAATGGCGTTCTGTAACATTTGGGCGGAAGAGTCAGCTTATGGGAGTTCTGTAGCTTGGGGTTAGGCATACGCACTATATGGGAGTTCAGTAGCTCACGAGTTGGCAGACGCCTTATACTGCATTGCTGTAGCCTGGGAGTAGAGAGAAGCAGTTTACAAGAGCTCTGTATGCTGAGTGTACAGAGCCAAGGTTTGTGGGAGTTCTGCAGCCTGAGTGTAGGAGACCCAGCGTCTGGGAGTTGTGTAACCTGGGTGTGGAGAGACACAGTATACCTGCGTTCTGTAGCCTGAGTGCAAGAGATGCAGTTAGCAGTAGTTCTGTGGCTTGGGGTTAGGCCTACGCACTATACAGCAGTTCTGTAACCAAAGTGTATGAAACACACTGTATGGGACTGCTGTAGCCTGGGAGTAGAGAGAAGCAGTTTACAAGAGTTCTGTATGCTGAGTGTAGAGAGCCATGGTTTGTGAGAGTTCTGCAGCCTGAGTGTAGCAGTTTTAGCTTAGGGCAGTTCTGTAACCTGTGTGAAGAGAGACACTGTATACGTGCCTTCTGTAGCCTGAGTGCAGCAGATGCAGTTAGCGAGAATTCTGTATCCTGAATGTAGAGAGGCACTGTTAATGGGCGTTCTGTAACCTTTGGTTGGAAGACACAGCTTATGGGAGTTCTGTAGCTTGGGGTTAGGCATACGCACTATATGGGAGTTCAGTAGCTCACGAGTTGGCAAACGCAGTATACAGCAGTGCTGTAGCCTGGGAGTAG